>NC_139512.1:169303002-169625502 GCF_947247035.1 Vipera ursinii | reverse complement strand
ATCTTCTAGCTGTATTGATTTATGACAATCTAGAAGTATTATAACATATAATTTTATTAGAAGCAACTTTAAAAAGCAAGTTTTCAAAGCTGGGAAACTAAAGTGCTTTATTTAAGAATTGTCAATTTTAAAACTGACCAAGGGGCCAGTTCTGTGTTCTGTTTCTGATTTCCCATAGGCCATTCAAATATTTCAAGAAATCTAGTAAGAAATACAGTTCTCCAAAATCAGGCATGTCAAACTCACGACCTCATGTGACGTCGCACAATGTATCGCAACTTTTTCCCCACTGCCGACAAAGGGGTGGGTGCGGTTTTGGCATGACGCATCTGGCCCGCTGGCTGGGAGTTGTACATGCCTGTCCTAAATCACTGTTATCTGCAAGTGATATCTAGATAAATCATGGATGGATGATCAAGAAACAAAATCCTTTTGTACCATGATGGGAAATATCCTGTCTACACTTCACAACGTTCTCAAGACTCAATACAAAAAAATTCTAGACAAATTATTTGACTTGAACAAGTGAAATCAGCTTTCAAAGTTGTGCACAAGTCTTCTCCATTTGAAATACAAAATATGCAACAGTAAGCTCGTGTTCTATAAGAGTCTTCTAGACAGTCATTTGTCTGAGATGGTATAGGTTCTGCTTGAGCAGGGGGCTAGACTAGAAGACCTCCAAGGTCCCTTCCGGCTCTATTCTAATCTACTACTTGTATAGGATTAAAAAAAAATTTTTGTATGTGGCTCCAGGTCAGTTTGGACTAATTCCTATAATTTTCTTAGCAATATTTCATAAGTGGTTTGTCCTTGTCTGCTTCTTAGGACTGAAAGAGAGTGATTGGCCCAAGGTCACCCAGCTGGCTTTGTGCCTACGGTACAGTCTCCTGATTTGCAGCCTGGTGTCTTAACCACTACCCCAAACTGTATCATACAATAATTAATCATAGTAAACTATTACAACTTTGAACCTTTGTGCCAAAACTGATGGACTAATAACTCAATGTTAGGAAGTTTTTCTTTGGAAGCAAGTCCTATTAGTTTTAATTTAATATACTTTAGTCCACAGGTGTCAAACTTGCTACATCACATGATGTGTTGTGATATATTGCGACTCTTTTTGCATTGCCGGCAATGGGGTAGGCGCGGTTTCAGTATGATGAAACCGGCCCATGGGCCGGCAGTTTGACACCCCTGCTTTAGTCCCTCATATCTTGACTAGAGAGTAAACTTCCTACAGGTTCAGTCATATTTCCTTATAAATCGGGATCAAGTTAGGCTGTATATATGTTCCTTGTTTTAGGCTTAAGAGGATCCACCCCTGTGGATTAGTTTATGACTCTTCAATTTAATTAGAACACTAATCACCAACTCTTTAAAATGCTGATTTCTGCTGTAAAACCCTTGATGACTTGGCACCTAAGTATCTACAGGATGGTCTATTCCAATCTGCACTGGCCTGCCCTATTAGATCATCTAGGGAAAATATTCCTGGTGCTCCATCATCAGGAAATAAAAGAGCTAAAGCAAGGAAGCCCTGTTTTTTTTAATGACAAGACCAGTCCTATGGAGCAACCTCAAGCTGATACCTTTCTTGATGCTTTCAGGAAGCTGTTGAAAATGGAGTTTCATGAAAGCTTTTTAAACCTCTTCAGTCCCACTTTTAATTTTGTTTGTTCTTATTTCATCGTGAAGCTTTGCTCTATCTTTTTAACCTTAGCATGGAAGTAGCCACTTAGAGCTGAGTGTAGTGGGATACAAATATAGTAAAATAAGTAAAAATTAACATGCCAATTCTAGTTCTGTCATGTTCAGCCTGAAGGGCCTTTTCCACACGGTTATAAAGATTCATGCAAGGAAACCCTTTTAAAAAATTCACAATTGTGTTTCTTTTAAAAAACATTATTTTTCTGGAAGCAACTTTAAAGGCAAAAGATGTAAATATGTATTTTCACAAGTGGAAAACCTTAACACAGACATGTCAAACACAAGGCCCGGGGGCTGGATCCGGCCCGCGAAGTGGTTGTATGCGGCCCGCGAAGCCATCCTGGAAACAGTGAGGGAACGGCCCCCACTGCCTTGGCCCTGGCCCAGAGACCCTCCTTCTGCCAGGGACCCTCAGATCTGTCCCACTCCTGCCCAGGCCCCCATAGGCACCCTTGATGCAAACGATGTAGAGCTGGCCACGCCCACCCAGTAGGCTATATGCACTTTAGCCATGCCCACCCAGTAGGCCACGCCCACCCAGGCCATACACACCCGGCCCCCTGAGGGCAACCGCAATGCTGATGCGGCCCGCAATGAAATTGAGTTTGACACCCCTGCCTTAACAAGAGTTGCTGCTGGAGAAAGTAATTGAAGGCTGCCATATTATGCAATGGAGAGAAAGTGAGCTTAATTCTGAATAAAAATGTACCTAATTGAGCTGTAGGGGAAATACAGAGGTGTATACAGTACACAAAATTTTGTTTTCACTTTTTTGTATGTTGCACTGAATGTAATATGATTCTTTTGTTTGTTTTTTTAGTTTGTGCATTGCCCAGCATCATATGACTGGGGCAAATTATTGTAAATAAGCAAAGCTATTACTAGAAACGACCATGGCTTTGTCAAAAACAGATCATGCCAGACAAATCTTATTGCAGGTAACTAAATTAGTGTACCAGAGAAATGCTGTGGACATACCGTGTTTCCCTGAAAGTAAGACTTACCCCCAAAATAAGTCCTCGCTTGATTTTGGGGGGTGGGCCTAATATAAGCACTAACCCCAAAACAAGCCCTAGTTTTGGGGCAAGGCACACACCTAAAAATCAAACTAGGGCGGGGGGTGGGGTTGGAGCTTACCATTGCAGCCAGGCCTCCCATGGATCGACACTTGCCTTGGGCCCACTTCTGTGGCCGAAGGAACAGCTTCATTCTGCAGCTGAGAATGGAGCACAGGCCTGCATTTTGCAGTCAGACCTTTCTCAGCCTCTGGAGCTGAGAACCGAGCTATGACTATCCCAGAAAGGCCTCTGATTGTGAAATGTAGGCCTGAGCTCCATTCTAAGCTGCAGAATGAAGCTGCTCCTTCAGCCACAGAAGAAGCTGGCTGGCTGGCTGGGGCTGTTGATGCCAGAGGTGAGTGGAAAAGGCACTTCCCAAAAATAAGACCTCGTACCTATTTTGGAGGCAACTAAAAAAAATAAGACTGGGTCTTATTTTCGGGGAAACATAATAGTTAATGAGGCATTTCACAAACTACATCACAATCTACTTCTTGGTAAGACAGAAAAATGCAGGATAGACAGCATCACCACCCAATGGGTTTGCAACTGGCTGACCAACCACACTCAACATGTAGTCCTCAATGGAACTACATCTACATGGGGAGAAGCACGCAGGGGGGTATCCCAAGTATCGTAGGCCCAGTAATCTTCAACATTTTCATAAATGATTTATAGAGAAGATGGAAGGGGAAATAATCAGTTTTGCAGATAACACCAAGGTGGGGGTAATAGCTAACACTTTAGAAGATAGGCTCAAGATCTAGAAGGATCTTGATACATATGAACACTGGGCCTCTATCCAACTAAATACAATTCAGTGATAAGAAAAATAAGGTTTTACACTTTTACAACCAAATGCATAGATACAGATTAGATGGTACCTGGGACAATAGTAGTCACTGTGAGAGGGATCTAGGACAACCACTTAAATATGAACCACCAGTTTGCTGCAGCTGCCAAAAAAGCCAATGAAGTTCTAGACTGCATCAACAGAAGGATAGTATCAAGGTTGTGTGACATGTTACTGCTGCTTTATACTGCTTTCATAAGACCACACTTTGAATACTGCGTCCAATTCTGCTCATCATGATGCAAAAAGATGTTGAAACTCTGAAAGAGTGCAAAGAAGAGCAACAAAGATTATTAGAGGGCAGAAGCGTAAACCATGATGAACAGTTGCAGGAACTGTCTAGTCTAAAAAAGAGACTAGACTTCTGAAGATAATGTCAAAATAAGGAACAGCTACAACGAAAAGTCTTGAGTGGATGTCGAGTGTAACTTCTTATTTATAATATTTGAATGCTTCCAAAATCACCAGAAGGTTATATGTGCCACAAACACAACTTTACATCTGCTTAAGAAACTATTATTTGCTAGCCTATTTATGGTACTGGCAATGACTCAAAGTGCTACAGAATTTAGGACCCGGGTACTTTAAAGATAGTTTCTCCCTTTCCAGTTTGTCCACATCCTGATAATTTCCTTTTTATTATTCCAGCTGTGATAGAAATATGTTTTTTTTACCTCTAGCATTTTCCTGCAAGTGCAAGGATCGCTTTTTTCAAATCAACTTGGTTGCAACTGGAATTGACAGACCAGCTTGTCACCTGAGCCTGACATTTTGGGCTGAGAGATAAATTGCCCAAACTCACCTGACTGGCTAAGTGGGACTAGAACTCATAGTCCCCTGGTTTCTAACTTGGTACCTTAACCACTAGGCCAGGCATGTCAAACTTGCGACGTCACATGACGTCGCACAATGTATCATGACTTTTTCCCCATTGCCAGCAATGGGGTGGGCGCAGTTTTGGAGTGACGCATCCGGCCCATGGGCTGGTACTTTGACATGCCTGCACTAGACCAAACTGGCTCTCTGACAGAAATGATGGAGACAAAAAGAAAGGGTGTTTCAACTCACACCAAAATATCAGAATTGCACTGATATTTAGGAAGGTATTTATTTTACAAGTAGTGTAAAATATGGACATTTTTTATCTATTGTGCCTATCTTTTCCATATATTCCCTTTTATCTTTGTAATTTTCATTTTTAAAAAAATATTACCTTGTATTGATTTAAATGCCTCACTCACTATGAGTGGTGCAGAAGCATCTAGAAAAGCAGGATAGAAATAATGCATGTAATTTCTTTCTTTTTCTTTTTCCTTTTCTTTTTTCCCTTTCTTTTTTTTTTGCACCTATCTTCCTTATAAGGTGACTCTGGGTGGTGTTTTTTTTTATTTCCAGCATGGCTGATTTAATTCCTTTTGAATCGTTTTCTGTGGAAAAGAAGTGCTGTTCCTTCATTTGCCATTAGTCAAAACCTGAAAGTGATAAATAATCAGATGTCTGTTGGGTGAGTCAAATGTGGTAATTCCCGTAGTTGTAGAAATTCTGGGAAGGTAGAAAAGTAAAAGTGATTATTTCCTTTTTATAACCTGCCAAAGCAGCATGGGTTGAGCAAATACCTAGCACTTAGACTGACAGATTATTTTCTGTCCAATTCATGTTGGTGATGAAATGAAAAGTTTCTCAACTACTCCCATAACTGACAGACATGAAACAGTTGCTTGATTGTATCTGGTTAACTGAATGAAGCAGGCTGATTACTATAAAACTAGAAGGGGGAAATACAATTCTGCACCCCATGTACAGGATTGAATTTACATTATGCCAAAGCATGCCATAATTGAATCA
Source organism: Vipera ursinii (assembly GCF_947247035.1). Classification (NCBI taxonomy): domain Eukaryota; kingdom Metazoa; phylum Chordata; class Lepidosauria; order Squamata; family Viperidae; genus Vipera; species Vipera ursinii. The sequence continues at coordinate 169,620,039 of NC_139512.1, read as the reverse complement.
TCAGGGTCATCAGGGTGAATTGGAATCATGCAGTAAAGCAGCATTTCTCAACCCTGCAATTTGAAAATGTGTGAGCTGGCTGGGGAATTCTGGGAGTTGAAGTCCACACGTCTTCCAACTGCCAAGGTTGTGAAACACTGCAAAAAGTATAGATTTAATCCTGCATTTCCTCACTCGTTAACCTATTCCTTAATCACTTGGGCCATTTTTTCCCATGCCAAAAACCTTTTTTTATCCCCCCTTGTTTGGTCTGTGTGGGAATTACATGTGAGAGACTACAGTGAGAAAGCTTTTTAATATTAACTAACCTGAATTTATTTAGTTTCTCACACTCATAAAACTTGTTTTCCTTGTTGACAATTCAATAAAATAAGGAGTTAAAGGCACATAGATTTGCTTTTATAATATAAAACTTTGGGAATTTCTTGACTCATATCAAATATAGCAGCACCCCAAAGATACATAAAAGTTATGCGGAAAGGTAAAGTGTACAAATTTGCATCGGTCTTAAAATGGACATAAAATACAAGACTTAAAAATGCTGAGTAAGCACTGAGCTGCGGCCAGAGCCACCTGCTTTCTTAACTATTCCCCATACTAACTGACCATGACTTATTATTATAGCCTGCATTAGTTCTAACATCAAACTACCAGTTTAATAACACTTACATCCATGGCTTCTATCTCCCTTATTGGCCAAATTCAAAATATGTACCCCACAATTATGCAGATTCAGTCTTCTCGTGCTGCATGACTGTTTACAGGATTCATGACCCAGGTACCGTATTTTCCGGCGTATAAGACAACTGGGCGTATAAGACGACCCCCTACATTTCCTGTTAAATTATATGGTTTGGGCTATACTCACCGTATAAGACTACCCCTCTTCCAACGCACACTAAATAAAAATTAAAAAACATCAGATTTGATTTTAATATGGTAATTTTAATTCAAATGCTTATGACATGCAGGTGCTTAGTAGGAAAACTGTCACTTATAAACATAAGGCTGTTTGTCATCAAACATGTAAACATAAAACAGTGCAAGTGGATTAAACAACAACAACAACAACAACAACAATAATAATAATAATAATTTGGAGGGGACCTTGGAGGTCATCTAGTCCAACCCCCTGCTAAGGCAGGAAACCCTATAAACCCTGTAAAAAATCACAGACTGCAGCTTCTTCTCCAATTCGTCCTGCTTTCCCTGCGCAGACTAAATGGGAGATCCGCTCCAGGTTTTCCAGCCAGCCCTGTCCCTAAATTTTCAGCACCTGGCCGACCCCTGACTTTTGAGAAGATTTTCATGGGTTAAAAAGTAGTCTTATACGCCAGAAAATACAGTATTATAAAGGAGAAAGTCCATTTGTTGCTATCCTTAAGAATTATCAGATGTATCTCAACATCACCTTTTAAAATGCATCCAAGATTGGTTTAAAAATTATCTTTAAGATGATGCACATAATTAAAATACAGTTATATATATTTATTTTTGTTATTTTCTCTATTTTTCTTATTTTTCCATTACTGATAGAATTTGGCTTCATTAATAATAAAATAAAAACACTAACAGTCCCAGGATATGCAGTCATTTAGAATTAAACAGTTAGCTAAAAAGACAATTTACATATGAAATATAAAATGACCTGGGAAATAGAAATGCTTTAGCTTGGTATCAGGAAATCAGCTACTATATATATATAAGGGTCAAGCACACATTGCTATGGAGCCATTCCATTATCTACTCTCCTGATAAACCATTCAGGGTTTTTTTAAATCAGCAGTGATGTTTTGAACTAGATAGATAAAGGACTGATAGCCAGTGCAATTGATACCTCAAAATGTTATTGACCAGTTACTGTTAACAAGTGAATAATCATGCAAACAAAGCATCCATCATTAGTTTGTGTTTTATTCTAATGCAGTGGTATACAATGTAATTAGATAAGAAATGACTATAAGATTTATTTCCACTGCAGTTTTAAGACTAATCCAGAATAGAGGGTTACACCATGTCCTCCATCAGGGAAATATTGCTTCTTCTTCTTTAGAGAATGTTTTTTATATTACAAATGTTATTTGGTTCTGTAAAGTTCTTTGCTTTATTGATCTAATTTGGTCTTTGAATTTTATCAGGAAACACATTCAAAAGACCAATGGTTATTAGAAGATTAAATGGTTGGGGAAATAGAATAATCTTTCTTAGTAAATGAATAACTTCAGAACAATATCTTCCTTTGCTTCCACAAAGTATTTTAAGTTCAGTTTAGGTCAACTTTCAGTTCAAATAGATTGGTCTAAAAATTTCCCAGTGGTCACTGAAAACCTATTAAACTATTTGGAATTATTTGAAAAGCTCTTCTACCTGAGTTATCAGCATTAAATGTTATTTCTAATAAAGTTTACAATAGATGATCAGATGGTCAGATTCTGGGTCCTCAAGGGAACACTAGCTTTTTACAGTGGTCCATTTGGGTTGTAATTGTGCAGAATGTCCCCGTTGAACTACATAGCTTGTTTTCCATGGAGTCCTGTCCAAGGACAACTAATGCTATTATATACTACATGAAGCAGTACAAAGCAGTTACAGTGCAAGCTACTAGATGCTGCAAATCATGTCCAAGCTTCATGTCACACATGATTAACTCCGAGTCTAATCTTTAAAATGATTTAAGAATATTTGCATTATGCTATGCTAGCAAGTCCTGTGTTGTTTAGTTGTCAGCAGTATGAGAGAATAGCTGTGTTTTCATGTTTCACTAGACATGAACTCACAGGATATACTCATCACATCTAGCTCATCTTTGAATGGCAGTGTGTTTTCCTGAAATGGCTTGGATTCTACTTCTTTCATATACCCATTTTTTCCATGCTCCCTTGTATCTTCTTCCTAATATAAGATCTATCTGTCTGTCTGCCTGTTTATCTATCTATCTATCTATCTATCTATCTATCTATCTATCTATCTATCTACAGTGCTTTTTTTCTTTAAAAAAAGGTGCCGGAACTCTCATCTTGTTAATCTTTTATTTATATAATTTTATTTATATATTTATTTATATAATTAAATATATATATATATTCAATTATTAACATAAATTAAATTTATTGTATTTAAGGCAAATGTTCATAGTAAATTCCAAAGTTTTGTCCAATTCTCGTCTGGCAAATCTTTGAGATTTGAGCCAAGTTTAATTCATAATTGCCTTTAGTTTTTTCATCTGTTTTTGGCTTTGATGAAGTAATGCATCTTTCAGGCATTCACTAAATAAACTAGAATTTGTTGTGAGCATCTCATTAAATACAAACAGCTCATAAGCCAGACCTATCTATATTAGCAACCACATTATTGATGGCTTGCACATACCATTTTAAAGATATAATCACATTTGTTCAAGTGAATGAGATGCTCCTATAACCCAAAATGCACGCTATTAATTCATCCCTGCCAAAATAGTTATTTTCATCAGACATAGTTCATGATGAACCTAGACCACTAAGTTCTGTTTTATCAAATTTATCATGAAGACAGCATAGTAGGCTGCCATAGGTGTGAAAAATTGTGGGATAGCTCCCCCATGCTCATATAGTGCAGGTGGGTATAGTAAAGATTATTTTTTTGTCTACTTGGAAAATGATGTGTTGCACTTTAATAGAGGAGACAACTTTTGCATATATAGTATGACATATATTGGGTTCCTTTTGGAAAGACTAGCAGTGGGAGATAATAGATGTCTAATACAAGTGCATATGTTGCCTTCAACATATATGTGTTTAATTGATGGAGTCATGTTACTGACAAGATAATGAATTGCAAAGAAATTGTTATTAATACATGTTAAACATTTTGTTTCTCTTTCTTTACAACTGCTGATGAAAAATGGCCTGGATATGTTCAAATTATACACACAAGAGAACAGGCTTAGGTGAGGGGGGAAGTGTTACAATTCAGTCTATTTATGAATATGAATGAATATGTCCATAATTGCCCAGTGTATTTTAACAATGATATAGAACTGTGCTATGAAGAGCTTATAATTTACATTTCTTATTCTTGGGGAATTAACAGAAAGAAAACGGATTGAAAAAAGTACCGTAGATGCAAAAGTAACATTAGATAAATATGAGAAAATATAGTTGCATATCCTTAAGTAATTTATGAAAAAATGCTTAAGATTACCACTTCAGATAGACGTACAAAATCTGCAACAATCTAGATAACCACTAAAATAGTAGCCATGAGACACAGTTCCTGGCTGAGGGAGGTGACCCCCAGCCCCTCCAGGTCACATGGGACGATGTGGTCAAACCAGGTTAAGTCAGTGCAGCAGTTCAGGGCCAATCTGTGTGAGGTGATATGTCTCCCACAATGCATACCGATGGTGCAGAGCTTGCAGTAGCTGAGCCAGACGCTGGTGCGGGGCTGCGGGAGGGCAGCGGTGGCACAGGTCCAGCAACAGGTAGGCCACCAGCTGGCCCAGCCCATGGAAGGTCAGCTGCCTGCCGTGCCCCATGCATGCCACCTCTGTGCCAAGCGCCCGCAGCCATCCTACCAGCGCCACCTTCGCCCCGCCACCTGCCCCATGCAGCCCCGCCATGTAGAGCGGGCCTCGCAGGTCCCACAGCTGTTCCCATCTCCAGGTATCTTCAGGACTACTGTTAAAAAGAGGTGGAGATGGAAATTGTGTCTGCCAGGCCTCGCCTCCCCATTGGGCCAAGGGTCTCTCAGAGGGCAGGGTGGACTTGACAAATGTGAGTTATTTGAGGAGGGGTTTCTTTGCTACTGCGTTCTCTCCTTCTGACTTGTGGTCAGCCTGGCTGACATGGTAAGCATGAGGCAGGAGTGCATATGGACTCTGCTTTTTCGGCAGGGCAGAATTAAGTGCTACTCCCCACCTCCTGCTCCTGGTCCTCTCTTACTTACAACTAGGAGATGGTGTAGTTTGGCAGCAGGGAGGGGTGCAAAGTTCCTGCCAACTCGCCTTCGTTGCAGACAACTTGCATGTGCAACATTTGCTGGCCGGGTCTTTTGGCGCACTCAGCAACAATTCCTATTGGCTTTCGAAAGCCAATAGAGGGAGTAGCACAGCTTGTGCAAAAGTTGAAAAAAAATCATCAAAAAAAGGTGCCGGAATTCTGTTCTGAGTGTTCTATAAGAAAAAAAGCCCTCTATCTATCTATCTATCTATCTATCTATCTATCTATCTATCTATCTATCTATCTATCTATCACCACTTATCTCCTTCATAAATACAACCGCTTATCTCCTTCATAAATACGAGGGAGTATATCTTATATCTCAAAATGTTCTTCCTCTTGACAAACTAGTTTGCTGATCTACTGCAGATTACCTATACCAAGGATCACAATTTTGAGTATGTAAGATTCCTCAGAGTCAATCAGTCTCATATCTTCTGCAGCAGATGAGCTAGGTCAGAACCTATCCTTATTATCCCAGGCCTAGCCTCTGCTGAACCTCTAATCCAAGTTCACTGTTATAACTGCCCTGCCCTTGAGAACGACAATGTTGTTAGAGCAAATATAAGAAGGGGAAAAGGCTTGATAACAAACTAGAACACTTTGGGAATAAAAGCATATTTGATAGCAGCATGATAAATCTACTGCTAGATTAGGATTACTAGCCACCAGTGGCTTAACGCCCCCCCCCCCCCAAGTCACAGTTGTTGATAAAAGAGACAACATGAAAATAAAGTGAGAGCTTTTATTCATGCTCTTTTTATGAGCTATCCAGAAGTAGTGGATTGGACATAGGGACATCTGGGAAGTGTAATTTAATGCATTTTTATAGTACTAGATTTCCTGTGGGAAAGCAGGAACCTCTTGATAATAAACAGCGCTCTTTTCTGCATTGCTTATACTTCTGAAACAAATTTTTTTGTACAAAAGAAACTGTGCATGATCCTCTGAAGATAAGAAAAGGTACTAGTTACCTGTCATTCACACAATGTTTTTTCCATTAAAGATTTTTTAATTAATGCAAAAATGCTGTAATAATTAAACAGAAAAGGAACAAGTATTTTATATAGGAAAGTTATCTCCTGCTTCTTTTCCTTATCTAGCTTAATTTATGTACTATATCTATATTCTGGTTTTCATTCCCCCACCCATCTTCCATTTTCCCCCCACAACAAAACCTGTGAGAAAGATTCAGCTTTTATGCTGAAGGATGGACTTGATGTTGGGCCTGCCTAACCATCTACCTGCATCTGTATGTTGTATGTAGCCAATGTATTAAAAATTAATAAGAGCAAGAGAGTTTAACTACATAGACTGAGATCTGCTTGAAATACATGTTTATATGTTCCATTATACATTGTCTGAAGCAAAGAAAAGGCTTCAGCTATGCATTGTGGAACATGGAGAAAAGCCCTTCCCTCTTTAGTGAGGCCCCAACTACCATTACGTACTTTGCCTTGAATTATCCATCTACTTGTGCTAAAACCTATAGCAGTAATGCAGGAGAATTGTTTGTACAGTTTAACATCAAAGCAGCTCAAGACTAGCAGAGAGTGCATTAATTCTTGGAAGCCTGCCCAGGGCAAAATGTTAAAGAAAAAAAATTGCCTAAAAATTTCAGTGTGTGGTTTATCATTTTTTTTAATCACATACATGACAATTCCTACAGGGAGAGCTGGGAGAGACCGACTCTTGAGCTCCGAATGGCTACCCATAGCCACATCTTCTGGAATAAAATTAAAACTAGTAAATGGCAACTCTCAACCACAGCTGGAATATTCTCAGGAAATGAATTATTTAACCTATATGTTAAAGAACAGGGTTTTTTTTAAAGTTTCAGATAGATACAAAGAAAAGTTCTATTATATACTGGCATTCATTTCCCAAAAGTAACAAAGTGGGTTTTCTAAAAGTAAGACCAATGTTAGCATTCATTATAGAGGTGGAAAATGCTGGAAAGTCTGAAGTCTTCATCTACTTTTAAAATAGTTTTTTTTAATGTAGTGTTGTGAAGAAAAGTACTGGCCCAGTCAGCCACAGCCACTGTCATTGCATTAATCCACCTGCCCCTCCTACATTACGCAGCACTTATGTCATTCGAACCACACTCTATTTGAGGAGTGCTTTTCTGCCCTGGGTCACGCTTGCCAAATTGTGCTTGTTCTTTCTTGCATTTGCAATGCTTATAATGTTTGCTAATATCACTTCAAAGTAAGGCCCTGTTCTGATTTTATCTAAAATGCATGACATCAAATTACATGTTTGTTTTAAAAAACCTTTAAAGTTAATTGGGAGAAATCCATTTTTGTAGTTGCTATCCAAGAAAACACTGCACCATGAACCCCATCTCTAATTAGCAGAATGCCTATAACCCAAAGGAGAACAGGAATGTGGAAGAAGAAAAAAGTGACGCAAAAAAATTCTTAATGAACATACAAGGGCAGAAAGCACTGTTTCTAGATATGGTCAAGTGGTTGCTTATCACTGTATGTGTTATGTATTGGGCTTGTGGTGTTATACCACGTGCATTGCTGGAGGATCTAACGGCTCTCCAGCAACCCAGACAGGCCGTCTCCGGTCCTGCAATTGGTCAGCCCCAGGTGGCAAGCGTGGGTTCAAACCTATTGACTGCCGCCTAGGGGCTAGACTATATATTGTGGCTGGTTGCAGCCCAAGTTTCAGTACAGTTCCAGCAAGAATAAAAGTATGAGTTATTTTGTACTCAGCCTCATGTCATCATTCCTGCTCTCCAGAACCCACGACTTAACAGTGGTGATGAGGATGGGATCCTGCTTCAACGATTAAGGGCTGAAGTCAAGGTCGGCAGTACACGCCAGAGGGAAGAGGCATTCCCACCCCCAGGCCGGCTAGTAAGCCATGCTAGCAGCCGTGTGCTTAGAGGACGCATTCCCTGAGCCTAGAAGCAGGATCCGAAGAATGCAGGAATCTAAGGAAGATGCCGAAGGTCAGCAAATTAAGAGAGTTTGATGTCAAGCATCCGGAAGAATGGCTGTCTTACCGTTCGCAAGTAGAGAACTATCTGAGAGCAAATCAAATTGCGGAGGAAGGCCTGAAGGCTGCCATGTTGCTTTGCGTGTACGGCCCAGCAACTTTTGACCTAGCAGAGAACTTTGTCGCACCGATGCCCATCGAAGCAGTATCATATGCAGACCTTAAGAGGAAGCTGACCGGGCACTTCCAGCCCAAGATGTTGGAGATGGTGTGGTGATTCAAATTCGACCAAAGAGTGCAGCTACCCGGGGAGACAGCTTCACAGTTTATCGTGGGCCTAAGGCAGGCCGCACACCTTTGCAAGTTCTCAAACTTAGAAGAACGACTAAGAGACCGGCTCGTCTGTGGCCTTCGGGACAGAACCTTTCAGCAGAGACTGTTTGCTAGATCCAATCTAATGTTCTCCGAGGCACAGGACGAGGTGATGGCCGACGAAGCCACCGGGGGAGCAGTGCAGACAGTTCAGCCCACCAAACCTTCAAAAGTCTAAGATTCGGTCCATCTTGAGGTTGCCAAATGCGCCGGAGAATCATCAGAAGAAAAACCTGAAATCAACAAACTCCAAAGACAACAAAACGCGCAATACCACAGCAGCCACCAGCGAGAGAACGATTACAAGGCAGTTCTCCTACCGAGATATAAAGGGTGCAGAGGCAACCATATTCATGCCAACTGCAGATTTCATTCGGCCACGTATAGAGCTTGTGGAAGAACCGGCCACATTGAGGTGGTTTGTAGAGCCTGCCAGAGAGACAGGCCACCCAAACACCAGTCGGAGGAACCGACTAGGAAAGGTACTGGGGCCCAGGGTCCAGTTAGTGTGGGGTTCTTCAGAAGCCAGAGAAGCGTTTGCCGCACCGGGGCTCGACACCCCCTCAAGCCTAAACTTAAGCTCTTGGTAGACCTACAAGGAGTTCCATGTAAGATGGATTTGGACTCCGGCTCTGCAGTATCGATCATTTCGCAAGACACGTTTGACTTCGTGTGTAGGCGCAGTAACAATTGGGCTAAACTAAGACCCTCAGATATCATTTTAACGGATTTTCAGAACGCTCATGTTAAAGTTAAGGGTGAAGCCACATTATCGGTAAAATTTAAAGGGTTTTGGGGGCACCTGGATATAATAGTAGTAGGGGGCCAAAGAACAAGTCTTATTGGACTTGATTGGTTTGATGCCTTAGGTATTCAGATTACTGGCATAAACTGGACACAAACTGCAGACCTCATGACTGTTTGCGAAGAATACGCAGATGTTTTTGATTCAACCATGGGGACATACACTGGCCCGCCAATTTCTTTTAAGTTAGATCCTAACGTTGTTCCAATTAGGGTTAAACCTCACAGGGTCCCCTTTGCCTTAAAGCACAAAATTGATTCCGAAATCAATAAGCTTGTAGAACAGGGTGTGTTACAGCCTGTTGATGGGGGGGGGGGAGTGGGAAACTGCTATTGTCACCCCATTGAAGTCCAACAGGGAAGTTCGCATTTGCGCTGATTATAAATGCACATTAAATAAGGCCCTCAAACAACATGCTTACCCAGTTCCTGTAGTCAACCATATTTTAGCCTCCTTGCAAGGGGGAACCATTTTTGCTAAACTTGATTTAGCACAGGGCTATCCGCAATTGCCGATTGACAAGGCCACAGCCGCAGCTCAAACGATCGTGACTCACAGAGGGGCATTTAAAGTCAAACACTTACAGTTTGGAGTCAGTGGTGCACCGGGTATTTTCTAAGGGATTATGGAACGCACACTTAAGGGTATTCAGGGCATCTGCCCTTATTTTGATGATGTTCTTATTGCTGGGAAATCCCCAGAAGTGTTGGCCAGAAGGCTTAGGGCTGTTTTGCAGAGGCTTCGCAAAGCGGGCCTCAAATTAAAGAAGAACAAATGTAGTACTGGGGTCTCATCAACAGAATTCTTGGGGTTCCGCATTGATGCTAATGGTATTCACCCCTCTGATTCTAAAGTGAAGGCCGTTAAAATGGCTCCTAGGCCAAAATCAAAAGGAGAGCTGCAAGCATTTTTGGGCCTCCTAAATTTTTATCACACATTCCTACCTCATAAGGCAGCAATAGCAGAGCCCCTCCACAGGCTGTTTGATAAAAAAGCCCCTTGGAAATGGACTGACTTACACAAAAAATGCTTCCAGGATTTGAAAGCCCTTCTATCAGAAAAGTCCACTGTAACTCATTACATAGAGTCTAAACCTGTATGTCTTGGTGAGGCCAGCCAGAGCATTTTGATTCCCCTTGATACTGGAGCACAAGGGGACATGGGTCTACCCAGCCCACTGGGTAAGCTGGTAGACCACAAAGTGAGGGGAAGTCCAAGACATTCCACTAGGCCACACAAGCCTCCTGCGTACCTCACAGACTATATTGTAAAATAAAGCGATGTATAGTGTTGTGAAACTTGTACCGCTACCTACAGAAACTTGGGCATTGTTAAACTGCCATTACTGCATTGTAAGCCTGTTCATGAGACGTTGTTTAGTCTCATTGTAGCTCTTACAGACATTGTTTAGACATTGTTTAGACATGTTCAGACATTGTTTAATTTCATTGTAGCCACAGCAAATTTATGATTTATTATTTATTTATTTATTATTTTCATTACGGTTGTTGGGAGTGATTAATAAGTCTTGACAGTTGTTAAGACTATTTTAAGGGTGTCATAGTCTGATCTAAGAGGGGTGTTATGTATTGGCCTTGTGGTTACACCACGTGCGTTGCTGGAGGATCTAACGGCTCTCCAGCAACCCAGACAGACCATCTCCAGTCCTGCAATTGGTCAGCCCCAGGCGGCAAGCGTGGGTTCAAACCTATTGGCTGCCGCCTAGGGGCTAGACTATATATTGTGGCTGGTTGCGGCCCAAGCTTCAGTACAGTTTCAGCAAGAATAAAAGTATGAGTTATTCTGTACTCAGCCTCGTGTCATCATTCCTGCTCTCCAGAGCCCATGACTTAACAGTATGTATCTGAACAAGATGCAACAAAACCAGCATTTTAATAAACACCATTTGTTTGATATTACCACTTTGAACAAATTTGGATAGTAATTAATCTAAGCTTTGCCAAGGCAGCTTGATTTAATATGCAGATTTTATATGTAACATATAAATTTAAGAATGCACCTAGAACAAGCAAAATCCCAAATTTAAATCTAATAGCATTCACAGATTGTTACATTCACAACAGTTCAGGTTCCTATGGTTCTATGTTTTGTGAATGTAATATTGCTTTATACTCTCAAATATTGTGCTCATGTGCTTGATAACAACTGGCAGTTCCTGCTAGATTTAGTGCTAATCAAATGAGATTTGGCCAAAATTGAGCAATTTAATCATTGTACTTGATCCACATATCTAATTATTATACTTGTATGTTAGGCAGTGGAAATATATACCTGTTGAATGTTATTATTTTGTGAAGTTTTAGTTGTTTTAAAAATCACTTTTTCTTGCCATCAATCTTATATCTGTATTGTCTGGTGATTTGAATAGTATCAATCTCAATCAGTAATGACATGTATTTGTCAATACATGTAATTGCAATTTCAGAGTCTACTTTGGATGTGAGTTTTTTTGCATATAAAACTAAACACTGAGAAAAGTATGTTGTTATGATGAAGTGTGATTTTAAATTCTGAATGCCTCGGAATGGACATCACCAGGAGCCCTGGTGGCACAATGATTAGAATACAATGTTGCAGGAAAACTCTGCCCTCAGCCTGGAATTCAATCCTGATGGGGTTCAAGGTTCACCCAGCCTTCCATCCTTCTGAGGTCGATAAAATGAGGACCCGGATTGTTAGGGGCAATATGCTGATATTGTAAATCGCCCAGAGAGTGCTATAAAGCATTATGGGATGGGGTATAAGTCTAAGTGCTATTGCTATTGTTATTGTTATCTGAGGGACTGCCTCTCCCCAATTATATTTACCTGTCCTGTCAGATCCAGCAGAAGAAGCATAGTGTGAGTACAATCTGCTAGGGACTTGCGTCCCGTGGAAAGTTTCTTCTCTGCCCTGGTGCCTACCTTATGGAACACTGTCCTTTCCAAAGTGATCTTCCAGAAATTCCTCAAGACCTGGCTAAGTCATCAGGCCTGGTCTTCCCGTGGTCCCAGAGGACTGGTGAGATTTTGAGGTGGCTCCATTAATGCTGTCAACATATATTCACCCTTATGCCTTGTGAGCCTTAAATTTTTTATATGCTTATTGTTTTATCTTTTTGCTGTAAGCTGTCCAGAGTCACTTTTCATGGGATGGGCAGCCATATAAATTCAATATATAAACGATTTTGTAAGGAAGCTGGCATTTACCAGAAGTGAAACTTATCTGTCTAATGGCAAATAAGGGTATATTCCTAACAATAGGTTAAGTCAGGGGTAGGCAACCTTGGCTCTTTTATGACTTGTGGACTTCAACTCCCAGAATTCCTGAGTCAGCATGGCTGACTCAGGAATTCTGGGAGTTGAAGTCCACAAGTCATAAAAGAGCCAAGGTTGCCTACCCCTGGGTTAAGTACTTCTTTGTTTCAGGCCAGAGTTAGGTTCAAGCCGATTTTAATAAACATGGTGATGTGTCATCACTTCTTCATAAAAGATCATTATGCAATGTTGTATCAGGGTGCAGGATATTTCAAAATTACAACTGACATAATTTTTGAATAAGCTCCAAATCTTGTGACATTTTGAGGATCTCACCATCATGGTCTCATGCAAGAGCACCAAAGTTTCACCAAGATTTGGTAATCTCACAAGGTGTTTTTTTAAAAAGGAAAACATGTACAATTTTCATCCTGAGATTCTGAGAATGAAATCATTTTGGTATTTGTTGTCAAGAGACATGCTGGTGATCTCCGCTATCAATTTTTGCACCAAATATCTTGAATTGGCAAGACAGCTCTATAGTATAAATTAATCTAATATTACCGACTCTGACTGCATAATTCTAGACAGCACTAGATGGCAGCAGGAAGATATAAATATTTTTGTAGTCTTGTTGTCATCTAGTGGATGACTGCTACATATGCTGAAAACACTTTGTTCAGTTCAAAATACTCTGATTGCTTAATATAGGGGTCCCCAACCCCTGGTCTGTGGACCCGTACTGGGTTGCGGCATGACAGCAACCTGTCCGCATAAACAAGCAAAGCCTGAACAGGGATGAATCCATGCCAGGCGTGTCAAACTGTTGGCCTGTGGGCCGGATGCGTCACGCAAAAGCCGCGCTCACCCCAGCTCCAGCAAGTGGAAAAAAGTCGTGATATATCAGAACATGTCACATGATGCAGTGAGTTTGACACCCCTGATCCATGCAGACATTCAATTGATGCAGCTTCATAAGTCACCTAAGAGAGAGGTACCTGGTGTATCTATGCTTGAAGGATTTCTACACAAGATAGTTTTATTATTTATTAGATTTTTATCCCAGATCTATTACTTTATAAGTAACTCAGGGTAGCAAACATGCATAATACTCCTTCCTCCTCCTATTTTCTCCACAACAAAAGATGGATTGGGCTAAGAAAGAGTGACTAGTCCAAAGTCACAAAATTCAGGCACAAGGTAATGCAGTTTTTTGTTCAAGCATCATTCTGATACCAATTCTCACAACAGTACTGAACAATTACAATTACAGAAACCCAGTTCTATTGATATTTTCTTCCCCTGGAAGAAAGCTTGTGGAAATCTGGAGAAGAGTCTTCATCAAGTGTTCCAATGACAAAAAAGAAAAGTAGCTCAGACTTATCAAAGGGATAAAAGGCCTGTGTTGGTGATTGGTGACTCACTTCTCAGAGGAACAGAATCATCAATTTGTAGACCAGACAATATATTGAGGGAAGTATGCTGTCTCCTAGATGCAAAGATCAAAGATATGACAAAGAAACTTCTCTTTCTCCTCTTTCACATTGGGACAAATAATAACAAAGAGACTGAAAACAATATCAGGAGACTATGAGCAATGAAGCTCATAGGAGTACAGGTGTTTTTTTCCATCTGTATTTCTGATGGAAGGTCAACACCCAGTGAGGGATCAGAGGATTTTTTTTATAAGTAAACAGCTGGCTCAAGGGATGGTACTGTTGAGAAAACTTGGATTTTTTTTCTGTTTACATTACCTACAGGAATAGCTTTTGGCAAGAGATGGGATAGCAGTACAATATCTCTTTTTAATTTTCCCACTTTTTTGTGACTGAAAGTTGTAAATGAAATGCATTTAATTCAATTTCTGGCTTTGAAGTTCATCCTTTTACCTGGACTTTAGTTCATTTTTCATAACATAAAATCATCACCTATGTGGTGTCTTATATTGCATGCTTCAATAAGAAGAAGCAGTAGTCTGTTAGAGTAGTCCTGGGGTTTGATAATGTCTGTAAATTGATTATACTGTTTCATTATTGATAACTGGTATACAATATGTTGTGGGTTTTATTGTTTTGCTTGCACTGGCCCTAAGGCCATAGCATATAAAATTATTGTTATTACTGCTACTATAATAGGCAGTAGTTTGCCTGTCATTAATGATACACAAACAAGTAGGCAGGACATGACTGTCTTCCTCAAATCAAAAAAGAACCTACATGAGAAAAAGAGAAGAGCAGAATGCATAAGGTCTTAGAGGTCATCTGCTCTAGCTTACATACTTGAAACAAAAGTTGGAAAGTTTCTTCTATTCTTTGATTAAACCTGCTCCCAATGGTTCTAATCTGGCTTCTTTATTAATCAACAACAATAGTTTTCAAACTTCCACACGGTAATCTTTCAGTTTTCCATCACCCTATCACATCTTTAATTTATCTTGCTGCAGGCTGAACATGCCCATTTCTTTTACCATTCTTCTTACTGTTTTGTTTGCAGAGCCCTCACCACTCCTAACTGCCATTTCTGGTGATGCTGCAGTGTGTCAGTGATATACCTTCCTTAAAATGTGGCATCTAGGATAGAAACAAACTCTTTTGCTGGAGGACTGTTTGTTCTCCTAACAACAATAGGAAGTGATTTTCCCTTATCTTCTTCCAGAATTCTTTTATTCCTTCCAGTCTACCCTATTGCCCTGGAATATTGCAGTCCTATCCACATCATGCCGACAAGCATAGGGGCTGTGAAGATACCCAGCTCAGTTAAATTTCTTTTCTCAATCTGCCCAATGTGTCTTAATGATGTAGAAAATCATACAATGGATGAGTATTACCTTATTTGGGATTAACTTGATATTCACTAAGAATGCCACCAAGTGAAGAGAACATTAGCCTGTCAATCCAAAACTTTCTAGTGAGGAAACAGGTACGATATCTAGGCATCTCACCACACCACTGATCTTCTGGTGATTTAATCTCTCTTTCATTCTTTGACCCACTCTCTTATGAGCAACACTTTCGGAAGGTTACCTACTTGGGTGTAGCCATGCCCCTATAACTACTTCCCCTCTATTCCTTATGCTATTGCCTTTCTCTCGTCCCCAACCCACAACTGAGGCAGGTTAAAGATGTATTTAGCTGTTCCCATTTTAAAATAGATTTTCCCTTTTCTCCCCAGTCTGCATAATGCCCAATCAGTGCTTTCCTTCGTGCTTACAGGTCTTATACAGATTCCTTATAAAAGAAGAGTTTGCTATTTTTATAAAAGAGAACTAGATCTGTTTTTAAACTCTTTCTTGAGAGATAGATAGTCCTCTGTTACAAAGAGGGAAACAGAGCTAGGCTCTGCCAGTTCATCATCAGTTGTTGCTAGTTCTGTTACCAGTAGATGTAAAACAGGTTTTGCACTCTTTAAATTGGTAAGGGTTATACAGTATTTTAAACTATTAGTACTTCAGTGGGTGAATGGCATCATGCTGCATATTCCTTTCAATGGACTCACCAGCCATAAGATCAAAAATGGGTTTCTTGGTCACTTGGTGCAACAGAATATTCTAGCATTTGTTGAAGGCTTAGCTTGTTCTTTATTGCCCTTCTGTTTTACTTTTATTTCTCTTTCACGCCTGTTACCTGTAAGCCAATATGTTTTGGAATAGGGGTTTAAGAATGCTAGACGTCTCCTCAGAAATAGTCTGGCTCATTGGTCACAGGCATGGAGAAGCTATATTGAGGCACTCTCTCCGATTTTATCACATGCAGTCCTTCATCACTTTAACTTGATAAGGGCTTAACTCACCATTCAAAGTAGCCATAGACCACCATTCTAGAGCACTAAATTCATGACCATAAATGGTAAATTGGTCACAAGCACAGACGAAGGGTGGGCTCAGAGAATAACCTTGGGAGACAAGAAGAGCCACAGTCAGAGCAATGGTCTGACGAGAGAAATCTCAGCTCACAAGGAATGGGCGTGGAGAACATGTCCCAGAAGGGACCTTCCCTGGTTCTCTAGAAAATAAAGGCAGGGGAGAGGGGAAATACTTTCAGACTTGCAAGATACTGAAACCTTACAATAAAGTTAATGCTAGTATTCATGATTTTGGTTTCCTGTTTGGACTACTTCAAAAGCCTGACAGGATTGCACCATAGGGTATGTTTCACTCATGCCACCTTCTGTAGCTGCAATCTGTTAATTGGACAATTTGATAGGGTGGCTAAATGTGCCATTTTAAACCTATGCTTGTCCAACCCAACTCACTCTACATTAGGAAAATTATTTTTTTTCCTATTATCAGATAGGAGGAGAAACAAAGTGAGGGAGCCAGCAGGTCCATAATTTGGTCTGCAATAAGTACATAAGAGTAGTACCCTTTTTCAGATTAGAGACTGGGAGTGAGGTCAGGACAGTCGATGGCGGCATATTTTTCTGTTGGTTCAAAAATCTGAGGACAGGCCTTGATCCTGGCTATCTGAAAGACCCCTCACTCCTCTTCTCTCAGGTATCAGACGACCCATATAAGGAAAGATGCAATTCTCTTAGAAATTGCTGGAAGTATAAAAAAGCGACCTTAAGGAAAAAAAGGAGGGACCTTGAAAAAGATGACATAATTTGAAACATATAGAATCAAGGTCACGTATTGGGATAGATAGAACAAATTAAAAACTTTTATGATAAAATGGATGTAAAAACTCAAAAAATCAATTACGATGGAACAATGGGAAAAACTATGGGAAAAATCTATAAAATTTACTCCAAGCTATAATCTGAGGGAAAATTGGATCAAAATGTTGTACAGATGATATATAATTCCATCAATGATTACAAAGATGTACACATTATAGAATAATAAATGTTGGAAACTGCAAATTAACAAGGAACATTTTATCACATCTAATGGTAGTACGAAAATACCTCAGAATTATTGGAAGAAACTACACTGAAACATTCAGATTTAAAAAAAATAAAATCTGAATTCAAACCACAAATATTTTTATTAGGAATAATTCTAGGCAGCATAAACCAAAAGTATTACAATGTACTAGGGTACATGCTGACAGAGGCATGAACAAATCAGATGCATATTGAAAAAAGAAAACTTTGCCAACAATACAAGAGTGGGAGACCACAATTTGACAATAGGCAGCAAAATTAGCTGCATATAATCATAAGTTTAATTAAGGAAGAATTGCTCCATTATATTTGATACATTAAACCACAAGGCAAATTTAGATGTTGGGAATATGTTTGTTAGGAAAAGAGTTAAGAGACTAACTAAAAATAACAGAAGCAATTTAAATAGATATAAGCAATAATCTTCAGTATTTAATGTTAAAGCCAGTGTTTAAGTAACAGTACTTGGGGAAAATGGAAGGGATACAAAAGGAATAATGTATTATTTCTCTTTACATTATTTTTTCTTAAGCTTTATTTTTTTTATCCTGCTTTTTGTATCTTTATTCTTGTGTGACTTATGGTTAAATGTATGCAATAATTAGAAAAAAAAATAACAAAAATTAACAAAAATCATTTTTGTGTTCCTACTTAAAACATAAGAGACCCTGTTCATAATGAATCATAACACTTCTAAATTATTTTTAAAAGAACGTATCACCACACAATGTCAAAATGTTTATGCTGAATTGTGTTACCATGGAATATGTCAAAAGAAAATACAGAAGAAAAATGGCCAAGTCTGTGCTGCGTATTATGCAATGTAGTTTGATGTCCCTGAGCTACAACATACTGTACCAAATTTCAACTCTGTAAGAATCAGTTTTGAATATCAACACTAGGACTAAGAGTTATAGTTACTTTGTTTTTTCTTTCAAAATTGCCCAGAGCAACACAGTTATATAGTAAGTAGTACATGACTTATCACTATTTGTTTAGTGACTGACCAAAATTACAACAGCACTGAAAAAAGTGACTTACGACAATGTTTTTACATGAAAGTTGCAACATCCCCATGGTCACATGATCAAAATTTGGGCGCTTGGTGACTGGCATGTATTTATGACGGTTACAGTGTCCCGGGGTCATGTGATTGCTTTTTGTGACTTTCTGACAAGCAAAGTCAATAGGAAAGCCAGATTCACTTAACAACCAGGTTACTAACTTATCAACTGCAGTGATTCACTTAACTGCTGTGGTAAGAACGGTCGTAAAATGGGGCAAAACTCAGTTAACAACTGCCTTGCTTAGCAGTGGAAATTTTGGGCTCAGTTGTGGTTGTAAGTTGAGGACTACCTGTACTGAACAAACATTCTGCCTTTGAAGCCAAAAATGTGGAAAAACTTTAAGCCCTGTTCTTCTTCCAGAGACAGTCCTACCAAGCAGTGCAGGGAGTTAGTCGACCTAGGCTATAGAGATGCTGTCGCGCAGAATTTGCTGATGAAGACTTGACAATCCTCAAATTACAAGTTCATTTAAGGACTGTTCAAAGTTACAACAGCACTAAAAAATGTGACTAACGATTGCTTTTCTCGGTTACCACTTTGCAACATCCATTTGTGCGATCAAAATTCAAACGCTTGGCAAGGATTCATATTTATGACCTTTGCCATCTGAACACCTTTTGCAACCTTCGGATGGCCCAAGATCTCCAGTCCTTTCGCCGCGGCCTCAAAACACTCCTTTTCCACCTGGCTGACCTGGACTGACAGGGATTTTAATTATGTTTACAATTTTAACTCTAATCTTTTAATTTATTTCAATTTTTAATTTTAATTTATTGTACAGAGACCTTTCATTTTTGTTGTTGTTAGCCGCCCTGAGTCCCTCGGGAGATAGGGCGGGATATAAGTCCCATAAATAAATAAATAAATAAATAAATAAATAAATAAATAATGAATGAATGAATGAATGAATGAATGAATAAATAAATAACCTTCTGACCAAGCAAGCTCAATGGGGACACCAGATTCACTGAACAATCAGGTTAAACCTATCAACTGCAATGATGGGCTCAGTTCTGGTTGTTAAGTCGAGCACTAACTGTACTTTTTACATCTTGTCCATAAAGTTCAGCCGACAGTCCACTGAGCCGCTAGGGCTAAGGCAGGGGTCAGCAACCTGAAACAGTGAAAGAGCCACTTGGAACCGGTTCCCTCACAAAAGGAAAAACTGGGAGCCACAAAAAATGTGTGCGCATGCGCGTACATGCGCAGAACAGGGTTTGACTGAAGAGTGGAGCCAAGGCGAGATATGCACCTACCCTGCATATTTGAATTGATTGGTTGAAATTTTTAATCTCACTTTTTTTGGGGGGAGTACACATAGCAGAGGACTGGGAGCCGCAGGAGACGGCTGAAAGAGCCGCATGCGGCTCCAGAGCCGCGGGTTGCAGACCTATGGGCTAAGGGGTATCATTTGGTCTCCGGCTTGTCTTGAGAAGTTTCCCAAAGTGCCTTAAGAGGGAAGGTCCTTCAGGGTTATCCGCCCAGTATTTTTCCCCTCACCCAGTAAGCCACAAAAAGGTCTCCGGGAAAGGGAGGGCTTCTCACTGCGGCGAGCTGCAATTTTCAGAGCAGACGTGAACCCCCAAAGTAGCACGCCTCGCACCTCTTTCAGCAACCTCCTGAGGATGTAACTCGGGGAGGGGAGGAGCAAGCTTGAGGACGGCGGTGGGGCTTTCTCCCTAGGGTCAGCATAGGTCAAATCTGCCAGCGCGCCCTTGCTTCGAAGAAAACCCAGGCGCCGCGCGAGCGGGCGCGCGAAGAAATAATAATAATAAACCTTTATTGCCAAAGTACAACATGTGTACATTGAGATTAGCTGAGCCTCCCCCCCCTGCTCTCTCCCCCCAACACACAGTGACAACAAACCCTCCATCCCACCACACTACGTGAACCAACTACACCAGCGTTTTCCAACGTTAGGAACTTGAAGATGCGTGGACTTCAACTCCCAGAATTCCCCAGCCAGCATAGCTGGCTGGGGAATTCTGGGAGTTGAAGTCCACGCATCTTCAAGTTCCTAAGGTTGGGAAACGCTGAACTACACCACACACCGGCCTCCCGAGTCAATTCTGCATAAGATTATGTCCCATTTAAAAGCGAGGCAGAGGAGGGAAAAAGAAAGAAAGAAAGAAAGAAAGAAAGAAAGAAAGAAAGAAAGAAAGAAAGAAAGAAAGAAAGAAAGAAAGAAAGAAAGAAAGAAAGAAAGAAAGAAAGAAAGAAAGAAAGAAAGAAAGAAAGAAAGAAAGAAAAAAAACCCTTCAGAGGAAGTAGCGCTTCGAGACCAGCAGAGACTTTGGCAAAAGGCCCGAAGGGAGGGGGGGGGAAACTCCCCACTTTTCTCCCGCCTCGCGCGCGCTCTCCTCCGCCTCCTCCCTCCCTCCCTCCCGCTTCCTCCCCGGGTGACGTCGCCCGCAAGCAAGTTCCCCGAAGCGAGGGCGCGCGCCCACCCTTAAAAGAAGAGCCGAAGCTTCTGCGGCGGGGCGGCGTCGCTTTGCACCTGCAGCCGCGAGGGAGCCAAAGGGGTAGGGGGCCGGGAGGATCGAAAGATCGGAGGCTTTCTAACCATCCCTTGGGGAGCGCGTCGCCTGGGGCAGCCGGGGCAGCCGAGTTCATTCCCCAGGTAAAGCAGGGGAGGCGGGAGGGGGTGTGTGTATATGTGTGTTTATGTGTAATGGGGATGGGGATGGGGGGTGGGTGGGAAATCTGCCATTAGTAGAAGGCGGCATCTCGGGATGAAGCCAAACCAAGCCCACGGCTAGAAGAAAAAGGCGCACGCCTCGGTTCAGTTGTCCCGAGCCCTGCAAAATCCCCGCGCTAAAATCAGCCTTCGGTCGAGGCTTTAAAATCAGGGGTCTTCAAACTTGGCCCTTTTATGACTGGTGGACTTCAACTCCCAGAATTCCTCAGCCAGGCATGCTGGCTGAGGAATTCTGGGAGTTGAAGTCCACCAGTCATAAAAGGGCCAAGTTTGAAGACCCCTGCTTTAAATGTTCCGCAAGATCATTTGTTCTGCCCTGGACCGTTTTTTTTAATCTCCGTTTAAAAAAAAAAAATCAGCGTCAGGTAGTTTGTAGTGCAATCCTAGACGTGATCGTTCAGAAATAATTATAGATAGCACATTTAATGTCTAGTTAAGCTTAGGGTGTGCCTTGGGCCGGGGTAGGCAACCTTGGCTCTTTTATGACTCGTGGACTTCAATTCCCAGAATTCCTGAGCCAGCATGGAGGTTGCCTACGCCTGGCCTTGGGAATAAACTCCATAGAACAGTTGGCGGGACTTCTGGTGATTTTAAATCGCCACCCTCTAGAGTTAGCTTAGCCCATGCTAGGGCTAAGAGGTGCCAGATCTAATGTGATACTATATTAGAGCAGAGGTCTTCAAACTCGGCCCTTTTATGACTCATGGACTTCAACTCCCAGAATTCCTCAGCCAGGCACACTGGCTGAGGAATTCTGGGAATTGAAGTCCATGAGTCATAAAAGGGCCAAGTTTGAAGACCCCTGTATTAGAGGATCGAATGACAGAGGGCCTGAAATGAAAGGGTTCTTATGCATTATCTGGCCCAACCTCAGCTAAATGCAGGAATCCATGAAATCATCCCCCCTCCCCCAAACAGGTGACTTATCTACTGTAAGGCCAAAGGTGTCAGCCCAAAGGTGCTTTTTTCAGGAGGCAAAAAGTCCAGTTGCCTCGTGAAAAAAGCATCTTTGGGACAACGGTGGCCTGGATGTCTGAGAATCTCCATAAACATTTTATCTACTGTAATCCATTTTCTAAAACGTTCAGGAAGAGGGTAGCACCACTATTTTCGACAGACGGATTCATTGCAGAGCAGCTCTTCCTATCAAGAGGTTTCTCCTAATCTTCAGCCTTCTTTTTATATATTTTATTTAATTAATGTTTAATAATTTAATTTAATTATTATTTCATTATTAATTATTTCATTTAATTTCAACTCATTCGGCTCTGTCCTGTACTTTGTTGCGACAGAGAACAAGTCCACCCTGTTTTGCACAGGAACAGCCTTTTAAATACTTATAGACTCCACTCATGTCTCCTCTCATATTTTTTTTACAGGCTAAACCTGTAGTTCTTTTAACTGTGTCTCATAGAACTTTGTTTTCAAACCTCTTACCTCTTGATATCTCTCATTTGAATCCACTCCCGTTTCTTTAAGTTCCTTTTTAACCTGTGTACCCCAGTACAGGAAGCAATATTTTAAGCGTGGTCTAACTAGTGTAGAGTACACAAAATTACTACACTGTAATCAGTGCTTTTTTTGTAAAAGAAAAAGGTGCCGGAACTCACACATGTCATACAACCTGCCTTGCTTACCCTACAAGGTTCCATCCAAAAAAGGTGCCGGAACTCCGTTCTGAGCGTTCTATGAGAAAAAAAGCCCTGACTGTAATAATTTTGATGCAGTGAGAGCTAGGTTGGTGTAATGGTTAAGGCAGTGGTGCTGAACCTATGGCACGCATGCCAGAGGTGGCACTCAGAACCCTCTCTGTGGGCACCCGCACCATTGCCCCAGCCCCACCTCCCCTGCAGCCCCTTCCTCACCAGCAGCCCCCCCCGGAGGAAAGTCGCCCCTGGGCATCGCCTGCACGGAGCAGCGCAGCCAAGGACATGGCAGCCGTGCAGCAAGGACAAGACTCTTCCCTCACGCACTGTCGTGCACAGATGATGCTGCGGGGTGCGGGTGGAGGGCGTGGCCAACATAGCACTGCAGGGCCGTGTGGGTGATCTGCGGTGGGCTGTGGAGGCAGTAGGTGGCCCTGGGGCGAGGCAGGGAGTGGGGTGGGGGGTGGGCCGGTTTTGGGGCACTCAGTGTCTAAAAGGTTCGCCATCACTGGGTTAAGGCATCAGACTAAAAACCAGGAGATGGTGAGTTCTAGTTCTGCCTTCCTTTGGCAGGAAGCCAACTCTGTGAACTTGGTCCAGTTTCTCTCTCTCAATCATAGAAGGAGGCAGTGACAAGCCACTTCTGCAAATCTTGCCAATAAAACTATAGGGACTAATCCTGGCAGTCACCAAAAGTCAGAATATGACTTGGAATAAGAAAAATGCTTGAAGGCACACATACACACCCATTTTAATGCAGTGCTTTTGTTAATGCGGTCAAAGACTGTTTTGCGTTGTTTGCTGAGTTGTGCTTTCTTTCATGAGATGCCACATTCTGAGTGATACTGGTAGTTGTTCATGGAGTCCTGGTACTTTTAAAACTAAAGTTGCAAGATTATCTCCTAATCTAGGCAAAAACCATTTGAGTGCATAGTTTAATGGAGTTGCATATTATAATCACAGATGTTTTGTGGATGGCTTGTTTCACTATAGGTTATGCCATAATCAAAATGATTCATTTAGAAAAACATCAAGCTTCTCCTTGCAATACAATTGTATTTTGCAGAGTACTATAAAACAAACATATTAAATATATAATAAACAAAACTAAGACTCTAATTCTCTGTATGCTTCTCTGGGATTAAATCCCACTGACTTTTGTAGAGTTTATTTCTGTATAGTATGATTTACTTTTGCAGAGGACATATCAAATATTTTGTGTGATTTTATGCACAGTAACATATGCAGTTTTTAGTTGGTCATGGTTAGTAAACGTGTTCATAATTGCATTTTTATTGGTTGGCCAATACTTTGCACACATTTTCTTACAGATAATACTGTAGTTCTTTTCTGAGTTCAACATTATTCTTTCTGCATTGTGTGTATGTGTGTGTGTGTGAGAGAGAGAGATGATACAGACTCATCCAGCGTTTCTATAAGTACTCTTATTAAAATATTAAGCTTAAAGCAACTTTTTCATTTTAGGTTTTAAACTCCTTGCTGAACCATGAAATTTGTAATCACAAATCTTCTAATGACACAATGAACTTGTAATCACAATGAATTACTATAGCCCTACTATGTTATTCCATATAATGATTCTGTTAGCCCAAACAGCAAATTGAGAGTCCCTCAAATGCTGCAGTGGATTATTGCTCTGTCCAATACTGTATCAGTAAGAACCAAATTACCTAAGTTCACAGACCTAAAATAAATAGCAGAATATGGATGTCAAATATAAACATGCATTTAATGGAAATTCTGTGAAACTTTCCTATCCCTTGCAGCTATGTGCTTTTCCCCTAGAGTGATTGGAGAATTGTCCCAAATCTTACAAATTTTGGGAAAGAGCATACAGCTGCAAGGGATAGGAAACTTTCACAGAATTCCTATTAAATGCAAAA
Organism: Vipera ursinii; assembly: GCF_947247035.1. NCBI lineage: Eukaryota > Metazoa > Chordata > Lepidosauria > Squamata > Viperidae > Vipera > Vipera ursinii. The sequence goes on along the minus strand of NC_139512.1, from coordinate 169,595,475 downwards.
CATTTAAAGAAACAGAAAAGAAATAACTTCCAACCTTCATCACAAGAAGTATAAACAATTTTAGTAACTTATCATTTCCTTTTAGAATACAACAAATGGTATCTTCTTTCCATATCCCATCTTCAATCTTCGTTGAAGTATTGGCTCCACTTTTCACAAAGTTATATTCAATCCACCATTTCTTCCTCTGAAAGAAAAACTATTAAGAAATAAAATTAGGAATAACTCTATATTAGCTGTGGTTTTTCATCTGAAAGCATCCTAGTAACGTTTAGGCCAGGGGTCTTCAAATTTGGCTCTTTTATGACTTGTGGACTTCAAATTCCAGAATTCCTCAGCCAGCCTGGCTGAGGAATTCTGGGAGTTGAAGTCCACAAGTCATAAAAGGGCCAAGTTTGAAGACCCCTGGTTTAGGCTTTGTGGTATTTCCAGAGGCAGGATGGTCTACTCTGGGAGGCTAATCCATCCAAAATGGCTAATAACTTTTGGAATCGTCTGTGTCTTCTGTTGCCATTTGTTTTACTGAAATCTTAGTCAACGTTTGATGTTAGGAAGTGAAATGGCTAGAGTCATAGAGCTGGAAAAGTTGGGATGAATATAATCAAATGCATATTAGATAGAGTCTGTTCAGTGAAGTGGCAAAAAGTTTATTTCTCTGTTAGCACAGGAATTATTCCATGCAAGCTAGCAGTATTGGCCTGTGCTTAGCATCTTGTTATGGCCAGTTTCTAAAGCCTTCCTTTCCAATTTGATTTGGATGCTACTATAAGAATAATATTAGGCAGTACATGTTTAGCTCCTAATTGTCCAGTTAAGTTGGATGAATTTTAGCTTAGGTAACTTGAAGGGTTTTGGAGATAAGATGCCAGCTATGTGTGCGTTTGACTCTTGCTCATCCTATTTAATGGGAGCAGCTAGTAGTGGACAAACCGAGTGGAATCTCATTGTAGAAAAAGGTGTTTCCTGCATGATAGAATCTGGGATAAAACTGTTGTTTGAAGATATCTTTTATTGTAGTATTCCATTCACTCTCAAACATTCCACTTATAGATATAGTTCTTACATACTTCATGGCTTCTCAGCTCAAATTATGTTTTAATTACAGCACACCTGGACTACTTCAATGCTCTGCCCATAAAGCTTACTTTAAAGACTATTTGAAAACTCAAGTTTATCCCGAATCCAGTGCACGTGGAGCTTATCACTTTTCTGTTTGAAAAGCTGCATTGGCACCCAATTTATTAACAAAAGAAATTCAATCGTGGGTGATTGCATTATAGACCATGAATGCTTTAGACCCAGGACTTTGAACAGCTATTACTTGCTGCATCAATTTGCCATTTAAATCATTATCATCTTAACATCCATTTAGTTGGGACCAAGAAGAGTGGGTGTTTCTTCAGTTGCATCTAATCACAGCACAAGCATGCCCAAACAGTCTTTTTTTTTTCATGTCATGTCCTCATGATGTTGCCTTCATGTCGTGCCTAGCCGTGGTGGCGCAGTGGTTAGAATGCAGTACTGCAGGCTAATTCTCCTGTCTGCCGATTGCCAGCAGTTTGGCAGTTTGAATCTCACCAGGCTCAAGGTTGACTCAGCCTTCCATCCTTCCGAGGTCAGTAAAGTAAAGGACCCAGATCGTTGGGAGCCAAATGCTGACTCTGTAAACTGCTTAGAGAGGGCTGTAAAGCACTGTGAAGCGGTATATAAATCTAAGTGCTATTGCTATTGCTAGCCAGTACCGGAGGAAGCTTAAAGCCATCTTTTGCTGTTCCAGGTTTAAAAATAGCTTTTTCCCTCTTTTCCCAACACAGTTTTGACCATGGAGATAGTCTGACAGACCTCATCAGTGATCTGGTTGCTGATGTGTTGAGGGTTATGATCTGTCCAGCTGTTCCAGCAGGGAACAAGTCATGGCAGTTTTCCTGAGTATGACATCTGATATACTTCACTGATTGTCTACTCTAGTTGGTGTCACAATCTGGTGATCCCTAGAGGTCAGATCATCCTGGTACCTATCAGCATCATCCACTGCACTTCCAACTCTTGAGATTCTGTGATCCTCAGTTTCCTTTCTGTATTTATTGAGAACTGCATTTAAAATGGTTCAAATCAATAACAAAGAGCCAGTTTGGTAAGTGGTTAAGGGATCAGGCTAGATATCAAGAGACCGTGAGTTCTAGTTCTACATAAGGCACAAAGCCAGACCTTGGGCCAGTCCCTTTTTCAGCCCTAGAAAGGACACGACGGCAAACTATTTCTGAAATTTTGTCAAGAAAGAGAAGTCCCAGCAGTCGCCTGGAGTCAACACTGACTCCAAGGCACACCTTCCCCCCCAAAAAATTAATATTTCTGAATGTTGTTCCTTTATTTTATTGCTTTTTGAAATCTGTCTTTTGAGTAGTATTTTAAGTGAGAGTCATGTCAATATCTTAGATAGATAGTTTAAATGAATATTCTGCATTAGCAGAATTGTAAAGGTATTATAATAAGAAATAGAAAGCATTTTTTAAAAATAAAATCGAGAAAATAGAATTGCACCATGCGAAGGGCAGATGTCCTCTGTCAAAATCAATGTTCATACCTCTTTCTTTACAATATGCCCTTGTTTGTTCTCACGTGCAGCAGCCAGGTGGTGTATAGGGATAATAAAGCAATGTCAACTGGATTTTGTTAACATTCTGGCTAATAACAGGTATTGTCTTCCAATACTAAATATGGGATTTCAGCAACAGGACTCCCAAGTGTGCTTTAGAAACAATCTTCTCTATTTTTCTACTGCTGATGCTTCAGGAATTGTATACTACAGTACTTTTTTTTTCTTCGAGAAAAAGAGGGGTAAAGAAAGCGTAACTCCCAACCTGCACCATGTTTTGAAGTATTGGAATAGCACACACAGATAGAAGTAGCAATAGCAGTAGCACTTAGATTTATATACCTCTCCATAGTGTTTTACAATAGTCAAGGCTATGGTCTTCCCAGTTGCAATGTATGGCAGTGAAAGCTGGACCATAACAAAGGCTGAGCGCCAAAGAATTGAGGCCTTTGAACTCTGGTGCTCGAGAAGACTCCTGCGAGTCCCTTGGACTGCAAGGCGATCAAACCGGTCAGTCCTAGAGGAGATCAACCCTGACTGCTCTTTAGAAGGCCAGATCCTGAAGCTAAAACTCAAATACTTTGGCCACCTAATGAGAAGGAAGGACTCACTCGAGAAGAGCCTAATGCTGGGAAAGATTGAGGGCAAGAGAAGAAGGGGAGGACAGAGAATGAGGTGGCTGGATGGAGTCACTGAAGCAGTAGGCGTGAGCCTAAATGGACTCCAGAAGATGGTAGAGGACAGGGAGGCCTGGAGGAACGTTGTCCATGGGGTTGCGATGGGTCGGACACGACTTCGCAACTAACAACAACAACAAAGTGTTTTACAGCACTCTTTAAGTGATTTACAGAGTCAGCATATTGCCCCCAACAGCCTGGGTCCTCATTTTACCGGCCTCAGAAGGATGAAAGTGTGAGTCAAGCTTGAGCTGGTCAGGATCGGACTACTGGCAGTTGGCAGAATTAGCCTGCAATACTGCATTCTAACCACTATGTCAAAAGTAGAGATTTTAAGCAGGGCCAATAGACTGTTACTGTCTGTCAGACTATAGCCATATTTACAGTGCCAAAATTGGATAACGTATGAAATTATCTTAGTAATTAATACATTTCTTACTTTCAAAGTGATAAACTATGTTCATTCAACAATATAATTTCCTTAATACAAAGGAAACTGGGACAAAATATGAAATAACTATATCCTTCAAACTTTGCATATATGGTTTACCTCTAACCAGCAACTTTCATTTGTCTGAAAAGGAGAGTAGCTGTTAAGTCCTCTCTGAATTTTTCTTACCCGGCAATTTTGCAAAATCATACTGGGCAGCTATTCTGGAAATTGCAATCCAACATATTCGAAAGATATCATCTTTCTTATCTCAAAAAAGCAAGCCTATTTCTTTTTAGCATGTCTCAGTGGAATCAAGTGCAGCAGTTGGAACCCTGTTTTTTAGAGCAAATAGACCAGATTTACGATGACATCTTTCCCATGGAAATTCGACATCTTTTAGCACAGTGGATCGAAAGCCAGGACTGGTAAGTTTGGATTTTTTTTTCTTCCTTTTCTGCCTTGAATATTAGGGCACTGCTGAATAGGCAGATATAGTTTGCATTATATTTACTGTTGAATGTTTTTCAAATTTGTCAACTTGAAGATGTGAGGACTTCAATGCCCAGAATTCCTCAGTCAGAATTCCACAACTTGCCAGTTAGGAATTCTGGGAGTTGAGGTCCACACATCTTCAAGCTGCCAAGTTTGAGAAGCTCTGTTATATACAAATATAGCTTCCTGGGCAGACACCACCCCCCCCCCCGCTTCTTGGGAATACAGTTATTTTATTATCCAAGTGAAAATAAAATATTGTTGTTTTGCATCACAATCTGTGGGTGTACATGTTTAAGCAGCATTAAACGAGTAAACTTTCAATAGACTTAACAAATAGTTCAAAACCTACCAAATTAATAGTACAATAATTTTACATAATTACATATTCCATAAACCTACTCCCATCAAGCATACTTGGGTTTTTTATTGGTTTGTTTTATTATTCTGGTTTTAACTTGGGCATTAATTTAATTATTTTTTAATGTTTGTATTGGTGTTTATATTTATGCCCTGTGAACCGCCCTGAGTCCCTTTGGGAGAAGGGCGGTATAAAAATCTCAATAAATCTAAAATCTAAATCTAAATTTGGAAAGTATATAATAAAATATGACCATATCTTTATGAATTAATGTTCCCTCTCTTTCTATATTTTTGTCATTGTTATAGCCATTTTGTTACCTACAAAGAAAGTTCAGTGAATATATTAACCCATTTAATGTTTGAAATAATCATTCTATTATGATTAGTCTTTGATACTGAAAGATATATGGAAATAAACATGTCAAACTATAAAATATTTTGGTTTATAAAATGCACCCTGAGAATTGTTTTTAGAGGAAGTGTAGAGTACTTCTTTTTGTCAACACAGCTGTATCCAGATTTAAAACTCTAGATAGTACATATGAGCAATTATTAATTCCAATGATTAATTTTAAATTAATTCTCCATCCTTTCTTCACTCCTACACAGACAGAAATCAATATATTGATAATATTCTGACATTTATGGTCAGATGTTAATTTTCATAAGCAGTTTATCAGTTTTCTATTTTAATGTTAGGACTACATATTACATACAAATTGAAAATATATTATATATGTGTACAAATTTTTAAAAAGCAAACTGAGAATTTTATTAGCTCTTTCAATCCTATATCTATATATTATTTTATTTTATTTTAACTTTATAATATTATAATAATATTCTGTATATAATTTACATTATATACAGAATATTTTCTTTAGATTAAAAACAGAATTTGTATAACCAATTTGTTGGCCTCCCATTTAGTGCCTAATATTTCTCTTGAACAAATGATTTTGAAAACAGTACTATTTTTGATATATGTATTTTTTTTCTTATTTATTTCCTGTTGCAAAGGGAATCTGCCTATAGCAATGAGTCCACAGCAGCAATGCTGTTGCATAACTTATTCATAAAACTGGATGAGCATTTAGAGCGTGTTTCTCAGGAGAAGAATCTCCTTTTGATACATAACCTAAAGAAAGTCAGAAGAGTTCTTCAGGTGAGTTTAAAAAAGAATTGCAAAGAAATCTCCTGCAGATTTACATTTTGAAATGTAAAGGAAGCTGCAAACATGCAGTACTTTCTGATATAAACTACGCAGTCTTCATTATTGATAGAGTATATACTGCACGTATCCATTATATAAACTATAAATGTGCGTTGCACTGTGAAATTGGAATGGATGCTATGCAATAAATGTCAGTGACCAAGTCAAAGCCTGATAAAAAGAAAGTAATAAATGATGATAGAATATTGAAAAAAGAGTGAGTTATAGTGTAGCCACAGAAATATTACAATATGGATGTGGTTTGTTTATGGAGTGGATATGAATTTTTTTTTAATGTGTGTGAAGGTTAACTTTGCCTGACAATTTGAAAAAGGCCATTATTGTTCCCCTATACAAAGGCTGCAGAAGATTTCAGACAGATTGCAAAAACAAACACCCAAAATTACAGGAGGAATTTGTTTATTAACCGAGAAGGTGTTTGGTAGAATTCTGATCAAAAGGGTATGAAATGACAATGAGCAAAATTTGGAAAGAGCAGCATGGCTTTGTTACAGACAAAGGGTTACAGAGTTAAGATTTTTACTCAAATTATATATTCAGCTATGTGTGTATTGACCATGATGTGCAAAAACCAACTTCTCTCTGGTGTGCCTGAATCTTTTTCAGCATTATACTTCTCCTCCATAAGTTAGTAAGCTGTACCTAAACTAAAAGCCATAAACCTTAATCTTAAATATATGAGGGTAATTCATTCTATTCTGCTGAGGATCAATAGCTGTCAGCCTTGATGGCAGCAGGTGTCAAGCTCAAAACCAAGAATGATAACATGGTAAATCTTCCAAGCTGAGTTCTTTATTCTTTAACACTTACAGACAAAATTTTGCCAGACTGGGAACTCCACTGTCTCATCTACAGTATACGAACTGTTAGTAAAGGGCTTCTTCATTCTGTTTCTCTCACACCCAATATCTGGACTGATTTGCTTCTTACTTCTCTGGAAGGCACCCTTCCCTCCTGGGAATCAACCTTCTTACTAGATCCCATTGGAGCAGGGCTGCCTTTGAAGGCCATGTGCCGGGAGACTAGAGGGCTTCCTTGTATGATTGGTTGGCCACCATGAGGACAGATTGACTAGATGGATCAAGGATCCCATCCAACAGAGCACCATCTATGTTCTTATATTAAGATATTTTGTGCTGGTCAAAGTCCTTTCTATTAAGTCAGATTCCGATATGGGAGAATTGGTAGAATCGAAGGTTAGGAAAAGAGAGGATAAAAGAACATCAGTATATAAAGATTTAAACGAAAGCCAGAAATTAACCTCTCAGTGATGCACACAACAATCACCCAAGTTTATTGGTAAAATAGCCCAGCTGTACTGCCTTAAAGAATTTAATATCTTGTGAGCTTCATGTAAGCTTTTTATGAAAGACTAAGTGGGTAAGAAACGTATTGGCAGCATGTGGATACAATGATAGTGAAAAATTCAGATATTGAATGTCTTGTCTACCTTTTGTTAGAGAACCAAATACAAGTTTGAGAGAAACAGTGCAGACGAAATGGGGAAAATAAAGAAATGATAAAACAGACTATGAGTATTCAGAGAGAGACTACGATTCATATAATTAACTTCATGCATGCAATGACATATATTACATATTTATCAAGAATGGACCTGAATTTTCTCTAATGACTTCATGGCTGTTCTACTGTATGTGGCCAATTTCTGCTATAGGATATGGATTAGATCTTTCTTATTTTTCTTTAACTTTGTTTTTCAGGCAAAATATCAAAGTAATCCTCTACATATAGCACTGGTTATTTCAAACTGTTTAAGAGAAGAAAGAAGAGTATTGGCTTCAGCCAGTATGCCAGTTCAGGTAATTTTTGTGAAGATGACCTGGAGGAGGAGGAGGAGGAGGAGGAGGAGATAGAAGGAATGCCCATCAAATCTGCAAAGCTTCAATATAATAATACTTTAGAAGACTGGGTCAAGTTTAAAAGGATCTTTTTAGGTTTGAACAATGGTCCTAAACCCATCAAAATGCTGTTCAGTAGTAAGAAATATAAGATTTGCCTTATAAAAGAATGCCCCCGTTTCCTCCCCCCCCCACACACACAGCGATAGTACTTATGAGAAAAATCTACAACGATCTGAGAATGAGCCTGAGACAGCAGTCTGTTGCAGTTGCCAAAAAAAAAAAATCAATGCAATCTCAGCTGCAGCCTGTGGTAGTTCTATTTCTAAAGATTACTAATCAAAAACCTGAGTCCATTTGTGGTTACCACAGTACAAGAAGGATGCTGAGGAACTGGAAATAGAAAAGTTGGGCAAATAACGAGAGAGATCTACGTGGTAGATCAGGGGTGTCAAATTGGCAGCGTCACACGCAGGCCCACACCCACCCTGGCTTTGCAAAGGCAAAAAACATCATGGTGCATCGTGATACATCACGTAATGCAATTGAGTTTGACACCCGTGCGGGAGATCAACTGAAGCTTCATGGAATAGTTTCCCTGTATCCTTTTTTTTTCTTTTTTTAAGTTGAGAGATGAGAAGATGTACTGATGTTCTTCATTTTAATGTTTTTCCTTTGAAATAAATTCTGTACTATGCAGAGGTTTCAGGTTACTAAGCATATCTTGATTTGCCACTGAATGCACTTTTAAAACTTTCCTTTGGGCTGTTTTTAGCTCACAATTAATATACCTGTGGCAGTCCAGTTATTTCCATTTACCAGCAATATTTTTTGTAACTTGATTCCCACATGTATATTTTGCCTTTGAAAAAGCTGAGCAAACGGGAACTATTACCAAAAGCTAATTGGCCTTATTGAATTTAATCCGTTCCCTCTCACTAAAACTTGTCATTAAATAATCTGTGCTAAATGGGATAGTATTAATAAACTGATTTGTCAAAATTCTTTTTCTAGGGACTGCTAGAAAAGTCACTACAAAACTACTTGGGTTCAGAAAGGCAAAGAAAAATTGAGCTCAAGGGTTCTGAAATTAAGAACAGTACACAGGCAAGTTATTAGTTTGTACATCTAATATTTGATATATCAACGATCTCACATACAAGTAATCCACTCTTAACAACTGTTCAAAGTTACAATGAACCCCACCCCACCTTCCAAAAAATGGTGTTTACAACCCAGTTCTGGAGTTCCGACAGTGGAACACACACCCTGCGGTCTCCCAGTTTCCAGCAAAAAACAACCACTTCATTTGCTTAGCAACCATTGCAAAAAAGATTGTAAAATCAGGTTGGTCATAAGGGTGCCTCAACTTATGACCATCATGACTTAGGACTGAAATTTGGGCTGCATTACTGTCAGTTGAGGATTACCTAGAGGGGTGCCAATTATTTTTATATGGGTTAGGTTTGATGGTAATTTGAAACTAGATCCAGAGGTACAGAAGAATGAAATGATTTATATTTATATTTATATTTATAAATATAAATATACTCAGGGCGGTGTACAGGGCAATAAATACTAAAAGACAAAATACAAAAGTTAAAAAACAATTAAATATTATGCCCGATATATACAATAATTAAAAAAACCATGTTAAAACCCCAACCCCCAACCCCATCAAACCAGGCCGGATTGCTCAAATAAGTAAGTTTTTAGATCCCGACAGAAAGAGTGAACGTCAGGGGCCATCCGGAGCTCAACCGGCAAGCGGTTCCACAGGTCTGGCGCGCCCACAGAGAACGCCCTCCCCCTGGGGGCCACCAGTCGACATTCTTTGATCGGAGGCACCCTGAGGAGGCCCTCTGTGGGAGCGCACTGGACGGAGAGAAGTTGATATGATGGAAATTGGACTGTTGCCCTTTTGTGGTACAGTACAGGTGAGGCATAACTCATTGAGATGTCCCCATTCAGAGCTCTGACCTGAAAATTGTTATTGTTAATTTATCAGGGGTAGAAGGTTTCTTTGCAGCTATATCCCAGTACTTGAGAATGCTGTCCACTCATTCTGTTTCACTGATACTCTTGGAAGCTGGCAAATTAATCCAAGGCAGGGAAGGCTTCTTTGGAATTATGAACCCCTGCAAAAATCCTTTTAAATACATAGTATTGCCCTCTTGAATTCAGCTGATCTCCTCTCACTGAAACTAACTTTTTGTCCTATGAGCTGTACTGTTTGATTAAAAACAAAAGAGAAATTTAAGACTGCAGTTCTGTGCACGCTTATCTAAGCATAAGCACCAGTGAACAAATTGGAACTTGCTTCTGAATAGACATGCATAGATGCACTATATATCTACAGCATGTGATACAGCATGATACACTTAGTGTGATAAGGTACCATTTACAGTGTTTTGCTGAATAAACTAAAATTGCTTGGTTGGGTAAAAATCAATCCACTTTTTGGTTTAGTATGATTTGTAATCCCAGCTACTTTTCCCACTAAGGAAGAAGATAGCAATTGTAGCATTTCCATTCCATTTCAGAGAAACTCAAGCTTCTTAGGAATGTTATTATTGTCTGCTTAAAGCTATGGACTATATTAGATCCACTTACTACTCAATGCATTTAATCTGAAAACAGCTGACAGAACAAGACATCAAATATTTAGAAGATTTGCAAGAGGAGTTTGACTTCAGATTTAAAACTATATGCAACATAGGTAAGCTATGAAGGAAAAATGCTGGTTTTCAAACTTGCATGTGTTTAAAAATTGGCTGTTAGTTCTATACCTAGGCTATAGGTTTTCATTGAAATTTTTACTGTCTTCTTTTTGGAGTGAGGGGCAGGCTTTGATTAAGACTCAGACTACTATTGATGCATACTTCCCGCAAAATAAATTCCCAGTAAAATATGCCTAACATTTTAGCTTAATGCATTCTACATCCAGCAAAATATTAGTCCAGCTAAAATTGTGCCCCTCTGCATTTTAATCTGGAGATAAGTATCCCTGAGATTAGTGGTATGTATTTATGTATGAAGATACACCTTCATTTTCTATCAATTTAACATTTAAGTCACATTGTGGCTATAATATTTTGTATGTGTAATTCCTTATTTTTTCTAATTTAAATGAGTTCCAGCAATCAGACCAATAGGGGAAAGAAGATTCTTAATTAATTTGTTTTAATGGGATTCTTTATTTATGTATTAACAGCAGTTACATACTGCTCTAATATAAAAGATTACAGGTTGTGTTCACAAATGGCTAGAAATGAAAATGAATTTCTAGCTGTAACAATCCTAAGCTTTTTTTTTAATTTAAATAAAATGGCAGGAAAATTCAGGGTTATTTAAGAGTTCCATGTAATTCGTCTTTTACTCTGGATGGTTCAAGGTTAACAAATGGTTAGCAATAAACAGCAATGGGTTCATTTCTCTGAGTCATCCCATTTAGAACTAGAGATAAACTTTCCATAGTTGCATACTCCAAAATGCATACAGCCCAGGAGAATCATAATAGGTTTGTTCCTTCAAAAATTCAGCTATGAGAGAAAAAGAACTTTGGACAGAAGAGATCTTTAACAATCTTCTTGTTAATGACTTGTTCAAAATTGTCCTCTCCAACCTGGGTTTATTCATCACTGAGGAAAAGAGGCAGAGCTTACAGATCAAATGATAGTTGTTGGCTGGTTATTATTGGAAAAAAGGCATTTAGTTTTAAAATCTAAAAGAACTAGACAAAATATTCAGAATACTGACAGGGTATCGATTTTGGTTAATGTTCACTCTCTTTTCGAAAACATACGTAGACAAAGTAAGGCATAATATATTAAGATAGCATACCATAATGTATTTATAAACTTAATGGGCGATACAGGTTTATGTTTATCTAACATTGGTTGCAGGCAAAGTAATAGTGCAGTAGGAAAAAAAATGAAAACACGCTGCCTTAAAATTACTTGCACATACTGTTTTGACTGGTTTCCCCGGTCTTATGCTTCATACATATTCTACATATCTCTTTTTAGAACAGAATGACAAAAACAGTCCTGTCATGAAGCAGGAGATGCTGTTGTTGCAGGAAATGCTCAATACCATAGACTACAAGAGAAAGGTTGGTTCAATTGTTTGTCTTCGTTGAGCTTAAAGTCATTATGGAAGGTCTTTTTTTTCTACTTACAAATTAAAAAGTAATTCCAAATTTACAAAAAAAAAGAAGCCAATACACTTAGTTCTTAAAATTGGGCCATGTTTTTCAGAACTTCTTGTTGGTTTTTTCATTAATTTATCTCTGGGCGACTTCTCAGTAAAAACTGAGAATGCTCAAATTTTCTCACAGAGGAACAGGGGAGGGAGGGAGGAGATAGCAGAAATCTCCACACAACACTGAAGCAAGGCCTAATTTATTTACTTCTAATAACTGCTCTAGTCATCTTAATATTTTGACTGGTTTTTCTCAACCTTGGCAAGTTTCAGAAGGATAGAGTTAAGATGGGTAGACTTTCTCGGATTTTCCCAGCTAGTCTTGGAAGTTGAAGTCCCGCCCATCTTAAATTTGCCAAAATCGAGAAACACTGATTTAAATATACATATACTGTATATTACAATATACTGTATTGCTATTTGATAGCTATAATACAGCAAATCTTGGACAAGAACACATGCATTAAATGTTTAATTGCTACACAGAGTAATTGTAGGGTTTAAAAGGTATAGAATTACTAGACACTTCAGAAGCAAAAGTCAAACTTTTTTTGGTTGGGGCTGTCCTTTCCTAAAATTATTTTTGGTCTTCAAAGGCTTCAGAAGGTTTCAGTGAAGATGAGGTCATATTGCTACAGTGGGCAAAGCTGTAATTTTTTTTTTGGCTTGGTTGAAAATATTTTCAAGGATGGGGAAGGGATTTTTTTTGGCAGAAAATAGATAAGGTGATCTCTTTAGAGCCTAACTTACCTCTTCCATTGCTTAAACTCAGAAAGAAAAGGGACAATTTTTGCTGCTGAATTTCAACAGCCTAATGCTGGAGTGCTAGTTACTTTTAACAGAAGGTTTCCCAAATGCTTTATTTTTCCCAAATGTTTTGTTTAGCAATGCCAATATCATCATTCTTTTGAAATCTTCAATGTATATTTGCTTTGAAAGATTAGACTGAGATTTTGTTCAGGCTAAAGATTTTTTCAAAATGTATGTGTATTTTAAAATGTATGTGGATGTTCATTTCAAACATTTAATATACATAGCAGTCAATTTTAGACGTTACAAAGAAAATGTTACTTGCTCTTTCCAACGTTGCTGAACAAAATACTTGGTAAATGAGAATGTCAGTTGCAGCTGGCAGTCTGTTGTGTCAAAAGGTTAAGTCGTGGGAATCAAGATACTCAAGAAATAAGTTGTACGCAATACAATTTGGCAAGTTAAAACCTCAAAATAAAACTTGAGAAGATGGTGTTATCTTGGGGCGGGGGGGGGAAACCCAACCAACTCTGTTCCGCCAGCCAAAGGAGCAAAATAACCACCCTATTCATCAACCTAACCCAAGGCTGGAGTTTTTGAAGACCACTAAGGTGAGAGCCATGCAGATGACTGGATTCAGCTAGTAGTATCTCAGCAATGTTTGTTGTGAATGATCTGACTGGGCAGCACTTTCTCACTGCCTTGTTTTTTATTTGATAACAAAAAATATCCTTCATGTTCCTACTTGGGATGGGGGGGGCATCACATACAGGTCTGTGGAAGGCTAAGTGGCTCGTCCTTCCCTGCATGTGTCTCCTTTCAAAGCAGTAGTAGTTAAAAGTTTAAAATAAAGTTAAAGACACAGAAGCAATACTACAGAAGCAGCTTCGGTTTTGTGGCTGCTTCTATACTCGGGCTGCTTTCTTGGAAGACAAATGGTTTCTTAAACTAGCCACTGCTCTGATGCTAGATGGTGATAAATTAACCAACAGCAAACCATGTGTATAGATTAAGCTGAAGAAGAACACAGCTTAGGTTGTTATACAAATCAGATCGCTGTTTCCCCATTTATGAATTCTCTCTTACTCTAACTACGGTACCTCTCCTGTCCTTTATAGGAAGTTCTCAGTAAAATGGCACAAATAGTAAGGGAGGTTGATGCCTTGGTGAATAACATATTAATAGAAGAGTTATTGGACTGGAAGAGACGGCAACAAATTGCTTGCATTGGAGGCCCTCTACACAGTGGGCTTGATCAGCTGCAAAACTGGTAAAGTGTTATCGCTTGTTTCTCTGTAAAGCACAACAGGAAATGTGATGCTCTGTGGCTTTTCCATCTCAGTTTAGTCAATAAAAAGTTTCTTCTGAGAGATTAACAGAAGTTATCGTTCAGCAATTTCTAAGAATCAGAAGAGTCAGACACAGAGATCATTGAAAGAGGCATGCATGGGCAACAAAAACGCTTCTTTAAATGATCTTTGTTTCTGACTCTTCTGATTCTTAGAACTTGTTTGCAGTAACATAAAAGCAAAAGGACCGAGGCTGAATCATACAGGTAATATTTTCATACCAAATTGTGAAGCCATTGTGAGGCTCTTAGCTAACTGTGAAATCTCTCTGCAAAGCACCCTTTTTACTGGGAAGGAGGGAGGGAGCTGAATTTACAGCTCATGTTTGTATGGAAAGTTCTCCAAACATATGGCAAAAGTGGTTTTCCTGCTTGCATCCAAAATAAGTCCATTGAATTATTCTAATGTTCTGGACTTGTGACTGCCCAGTTCAGAACGACTTTGGGTGGCAAACAGCAATTATATAAAATTATGGTGATACAGAATAATAATCTAGTTGTGCGCTCAAGGCCTGGGGGACAAATTCAGAGGCTCCAGAGGGCAGGAGTAGCAACAGAGAAAGCATGTTTCCTGGGTCCCATCAGATGACATATTTTAACCAGGGACCCAGAGAGCGCTGTTTTAAGGAACAAGCAGGCTCTTTGTCACTTGTTCTCTCTGGAACTGGATTGCAGAACAAATGCAGTTCAGCTTTCTATTTCTAGGCTACTACATTTGTAGTTCCGATAGAAGAGAGTAGTTGTAGTTTGTGGTTCCACACTGCGTTTCAGTGCAAGCTAGATAGACAACACTTTTGGGATAGCCTCTTTTAACTAAATTACACAGTATTGGCATTGCCTTGGAAAATACATCTGGCTGGCAGACATAGACATCTCTGGATGTTTACCCATGCCTTTAGGAAAGAAGGCCTGCTATTTACATTTTCATTTATCATCTTAAATATTAAGTGTTTTGAAATATTATTACTACACAATTAAAACACATATTAATAAATAAGTTAACAGCTTCCCCAGTGCTTTTTTTGTAAAAGAAAAAGGTGCCGAAACTCACACATGTCATACAACCCTCCTTGCCTATCCTACAAGGTTCCATCCAGAAAAGGTGCCGGAACTCCGTTCTGAGCGTTCTATGACAAAAAAAGCCCTGAGCTTCCCATAACACTGTAGTTGACATTCATACTTTCATTAGGTCTTCAGAATAAAAGCAGACCTCATCTTGAAGGAAAGACTGCTTTAGAAAAACCTGAGTTAGGGATTAAGCAAATTTGACTTGCTTTCAGAATGGTGCCTTTGATAAAACAGAATTAAGGCTGTTTTCATTTGAAGCAGAGAATTACTGTACATAAGTAGCCGTGAATACTTTCCTAAGCATATATGGGAGAGCAAGTCTACTTTTATAATTCGCCAGAAGAAGAGTTCTAATTCTAAGTAGCTGATTTTCTATGGCATGAAAGAGCAGAAAATTGCTTGCTAAAAAGGTGTGTGTGTGTGTGTGTGTGTGTGTGTGTGTGTGTGTGTGTGTTTCATACCAGGAAGGAAAACAGTACTTGTGGTATTCTCTGTGGCAGGTGTCAAAATAGCATTACTGACCTTGAAAATCATGTAGCTTTTCATTAGGGGAGGGGGGGAGCCATTAAATTAAATAATGTTAGCCCCAGCCAAAGTTTAATAACTTGAATCAATTTTTTTGTGTTTATTTAGTTTCACATTGTTGGCTGAGAGTCTTTTTCAAATAAGAAGGCAGTTGGAGAAGCTGAATGAACTTTTGATAAAGCTCACCTACGAAGGAGACCCCATCCCATTACAAAGACCTCATTTGTTGGAAAGAATAAATGCTTTACTTTACAGTCTTTTCCAAAGGTACGTACGTCAGTTTTCATTTTCATCTGAAGTTCTACTGGAAACTATTATATAACACTCTTTTCGTCTCAGCCATGGAGATATTTAATTTTGCAAGAAATTTTCTGAAAACTGGGTTGGATAAAATAAGTAATTCTTTCATGCTATCTTGAAGAAACAAAGCTGCTAGTCTTGCAATATTTCTCCAGGATAGCTTGTGGACTGCAGACAATTATTTCCTTTCTCATTAGTTCATTTATAGTGGAGAGGCAGCCTTCCATGCCAACTCATCCTCAGAGGCCTTTGGTTCTTAAAACGATGATACAGTTTGCTGTTAAACTTCGGTGAGTAAAGGTTATTGCTTGCCTTTTATTTGATTGGTTTAATGTTTTGGCATATTTCTTAAAACCTGTCATGTGCCCTAGACCAAATTCCTACAGAGGCACACAGGCCTTCCATTGGCTTTTATGCAACAGTTTGCTATCGGGAGGAGAAAGGTTTTTAGATAACTCTTAAGCCTCCAAATGGGTTCTTCTATCCAAAGACTCGGGAAGTTAAAGTTACAACTTGAGCTGTTCAAGCAAGCCAAATCATTTCCCCTCTTGCTTTAACTAACATCATTGGCCACCTTATATTCCATTTCTGCCCTTTTCTACTTGTTGGCATGTGTTTGCATTTTCATCAGCATCTACCCGATTGCACCGATCGTTAAGAAGAAGAATATTCATGTTATTTCTGTTCAAAACCAGAGTGGGATTGTGGGGAGGGGGAGAAAAATTTCAGGTGGCATCTTTGGCTGTAATAATTATTTATCTTAACAGGGCCTCCATGAATCGGTCCTACTCTAATTCAGCAACTGTTTTGGGTTTAGGGGAGCTAGCAGGATCCCTTTTAGCTTCTATACCAGTGGTGGTGAACGTATGGCACGCGTGCCAGAGGCGGCACTCAGAGCCCTCTCTGTGGGCACGCACGCCAACACTGCCAGCAGTTTGCGCAGGTCCATTAGGCCGCCGCCTGGAGCAGCAGCCCTACCCAACACAAAGGAGGCGAAGCAGCCAGCTAGCAAGCTCGAGTAGAGGTGGTAGAGCATGCCCACGCCCAGCAAGCCAAAGGCCACCCCGAGCAGGGGAAGCCAGATCCCCATCGGCGCCATGGCCCCCCAGGCCCAGCTAGGATTGCGTGCCTCCCCCCATCTATGCTGGGCCTCCTGCCCACCCCCCCGAGACCCCCTGGATCTCCCCCAACCCTGCCCGGCCCCTACAGGCATCCCCCCCATGAGCAACATCGAGGTGGCCATGCCCACTCCAGCCACGCCACCCAGTCTGCCGTGACAACTGCAGCCATGCCCACCCAGTGGGCCACACCCCCATGGCCCCCCCGAGGGCACCACAATGCTGAGGCGGCCCTGGCACTTTGTGATAAATAAGTGGGTTTGGGGTTGTGGTTTGGGCACTCAGTCTCTAAAAGGTTTGCCATCACTGTTCCATGCAGTTTACTTTAAACAAGCCTATTAATTCAGAGGTTCATTTCCTTTCCTCTCTATTCCCTTCCCATCTACAGATCCCCAGTAATTATTTCCTTGCTGATTTCATATTGTCAGCCAGCAGCCACCAGATGTTTCCCCTTATCTCTACCTCTTTCTCTTAGTCCTTCTGAGGATTCTGTTTCTTTTGCTTTGACTTCTTTCACTTACAGATCTATGCAATTAGAACCCTAGCACTCAAATTCACTTCCTTATTTTCTTGACAATCTCGGCATTAACATTAACACCAACATTAACTTCTTTCCTTATTCCTCAACTCTGCTGCAGCCAGCTAGGTTGCATATAATGGATGGCAAATCCACCGGTAACATTGTGAATCTGGTTGGCATTATATACACAGATGGCCTAATTTGCTTTCAGTGTTAGAAGATTGCCATGTTGTCTGAGCGATGCCTGAGGCGTTGTTTGTGGAGAACAGTATTTTGTCGTAGTAAATCCCACAATTTTAACTTTCTAGGCTGCTTATTAAATTGCCTGAGCTGAACTACCAGATTAAAGTGAAAGCTACTATTGACAGGTAAGTAACTTTTTTTAAAAAAAAATTAGATCATTATAATATTAAAATTAGATTATAATATTTAGTAAAAATTCTCCAGATATTTTGAAAATGTTTGACACTAATTCCAACTAGATTTGCTTCAGATTTTTACATGATCAGAATAACACTTTTATTTCAATTTACATTTAACAAAACATATTTAAAACAAACAATGATTTAGCTTTGTATGCAGATCCCAGTATTCCTGTATCTCTCATCTAAATATTGTTCAGGCTTCTAATGTTGCTTTGTGCCTGAAATATTTTCTTCAGAGCCCATTGTAGTCTTTTCTTGCCAAAATGAAAGATGAATCGCCAATGTAACTTACTTATTTATTTAATCATGTTTAGAAACCACCCATCTTCCTCCTTGCCATGCATCTACAAATATTTAAGACACTTTGCAGAGACTTAAGAAAATAAGTCAAGGGAGTGATAGAAATGTAACAGGGTGGCATTGTTTATTTCTTTGTTTATTATTACTACCCAACATTTCTCTTTGGTTAACACAATATAGAAAAAGAAGTTTAAAACATTCATGGTAAGAAGAAAATCAGCATAAAATCAAAACATGATAAAGAACATGATTAATGAACAAGTCAACACATAAGTGTATTTGGCAACTGAATCATCATGAAAGTCTTTCCACTGCTTTGAGCCTGTGTTGTTGCTCCACAACAAAACTAGACAATTTTGATTGAAGTTCTCTTTATGTTGCTTGCGGTGTGAACCTGAAACTCAGAGACGTCAGCGTTCTAAAGCATAAAGTTGAAAAGCCAAAGAATGCCCTTGAAGTTCACCCGGATAAGTTGTTAGACTGCATATAAGAAGCTGATGACAGGATTTAATCAGACTTATGAGTACTATAATAACTATAGTATGGTGTAATAAAATGGTGGTGTTTTTAGAAGACTTAAAGATGCAATGTTTGAATAAACTTCCACAGCTTATTTTTGATATTGGATCTCAGGCAACAGGCTAAGAGTTAAACAGTGGTAATGGCATGGGGACCGTTAGGCAAACTCCTTAAAGTTCTATTGTAAATGTGGCTTTTTCAGACTGATTTTGCCTTCAGTGTTTTTCAGTATCTGAACTTAAAAGGAAAGACCATTCTGGGAAATGGGAAAAATCATTATATGATCCAGAACTGGGTGCTGTCAGAATGCTGATGACCCACAAACATCTTGAACTTGGACAGCAGATGTTCTTTATGAGGGGGCACAGTTCCAAGGCTCTATTCTGCGTAGCAACTTTAAGATTGATGGACTTCAACTCCCAGAATTCCCCAGCCAGCATGAGTTGAAATCCACAGGTCTTAAAAGTTGCTACGTTGGACACCTCTGGCATAGAGTTAATTTTCCCAGAAAGAACTGGGAACTGGGGAAGGCTTCTAGACCAGGGTTAGGCAACCTTGGCTTTTTTATGACTCGTGGACTTCAACACCCAGAATTCCTGAGCCAGCTGGCTCAGGAATTCTGGGAGTTGAAGTCCACGAGTCATAAAAGAGCCAAGGTTGCCTACCCGTTCTAGACTAACATTTCTCTCCCTGGTTCCCTATATTGAGGATTGACCAGGAGGATCTTTTATCAATGTCAGTTTGTGCCCCAGGATTTCCCCTCCTAGAAATACAGAGTTCTGGTATTATCTTTAAAACCCTAAATACTAAAGAGAATGTCTTTTTCCATATGAGTCTACCCCCATCTCCAATGATCCCCTAAAGAGACTATAATGTCTTAATACTTGCCATAGGGTTACGGTATCTCTTAATAACTCAGGTCTTTTCTGAAACCACCCCAACCATATAATCCATTGAGATGACTGACATCTCTGTTGATTTTTTTAAAAAAGCTTTAAAAGTTTAGCTTCTGTAACTGGAATTTATTTTATTTTAAAAGGCCTTAACACATGGTTCTTCAACTGGTGAAGATTTATTTTTTAAAATCTATTTGTTTTAACTTATATTGTATGTTTTTATTGTAAACCACCAAAGAGCTCGCACGTAGCAAATTTAGAAAATCATTCAGATGATTAAAGAAAGACATTATGCATGTTTAAAGATTTGGGCAAGATTAACTTGTTTGTTTGTTTTTTTTTTAAATACAGGAATGCCTCTGCTATAAGGTAAGAAAATATAAATGATGGAGTTTGAAGTATAAACACACATTGCTTCTTACTATTTTACCTGCGGTTCTGAACCAGGATATGTTTTCTAGCAATCGCAGATTTGTTCTATGTGGGACTCATGTAAAAGCAATGAACATGGATGAGTCTGCAAACGGGAACCTTTCAGTGGAATTTCGACATTTGGTAAATCATTTTTTTTTCTTTTGGCACAGGAATTGGAAATCCTTGCTTGTTTCTCAGCCTTTGTGGATATGGCATTCCTGTTAATTGTGTTCTGAGAGTTTCCTTTGAACTTGGCATAATTTAATTAGAAGCTGTGTAGTGGCCGGATCCCTGTCACTGCCAGTTAGGTTCAAGCTATACCTGACAACTAAATGCATGTTTGCATCTGACTTTTAATAGTTCTCTAGCATTAACTGGGGGATGGGTGTGAATAATTCATAAGATCAGAGCACTCTTTTCTCAGAATCAATTGGAAGAATTCCCTCAAAAAAAACCCCTCTCTTTAGGAAGAGAAAAACAGCAGCATACATTCCTTTAATTATCACCTCCTGCCATTCAGATAGTCTTATTAATATTATTATTAAAGTGTATTAAATAGAAATATGAATTTAATTGTCAAATATACCTCGGGCCTTACTAATCAGGAAGGAACAAGTATTTCTCTAAAAAGGCATTTCTCTAACAAGCTTTCTTGTTATCTTAATGTCTGTGTCAAGTCTTCATGTGTTTTGGCATGTATAAAATTGTAGCTTTTCTAGAAATTGTGAATGAGGGAAAAAAGGTTTTTTTTGGAAAAAACAGAAAAATTGAAAATATGTAAAATATCCTTATATTTTAACATTCTTTATAGATATAAAGAATGATATAAGGGACGTGGTGGCTCAGTGGGTTAGGACGCTGAGCTTGTCGATCAGAAGGTCGGCAGTTTGGCGGGTCGAATCCCGAGTGCCGCGTAGCAGAGTAAGCGCCTGTTACTCGTCCCAGCTTCTGCCAACCTAGCAGTTCAAAAGCACATAAAAATGCAAGTAGAAAAATAGGGACCACTACAGTGGGAAGGTAACAGCGTTCCGTGCGCCTTTGGCGTCTAGTCATGCCGGCCACATGACCACGGAGACGTCCTCGGACAAGCGCTGGCTCTTCGGCTTTGAAACGGAGATGAGCACCGGCCCCTAGAGTCGGAAACGACTAGCACGCATGTGCAGGGGAACCTTTACCTTTACTATAGATATAAATGTATAAATAGGTGTTGCTGCTAATCTGTTCAGAGACAGAGAGTTCAGAGACTCAGAAAAGATGAACAGGAGTAAATCCACCTACTTTTAAATTAAAAGTAAACAAAAACAATTTTATGAACAGGGTACCAAATCCTTCTTTTCTTGGGAAAACGTTACTGCCCCTCAAAGGTGGAAATGCATCCTTAAATACAACGAGAAAGTTGCATTTCCTCCTTTGACAGGTAAAAATGTATTCTCTCAGAGATTCACTGAGTTGTACTGAGTTACTAGGAACTTATCCCCTCTATATGCAGGAACTGTTATCTTCTGAGACTATTACTAGCCTGTAGAAATCGTAATTCATAGTTTTAGTCACAGTTTGGGGGACAAAAAATTCACAGCAATATTATAAACACTTTTCTATATTATTTAAAAATGAAGTATCTCTGAATCATTGTAACAAAATCAAAACTGTATTTGACAGAAATCTAATTTGTTCCAAATTTATGTACAGAGTAGTTTTTTTTTTAAAAAAAAGATTTTGTTCTCACCAGCCAAACATGCTTTATTTAGATCACATATGTTGAAGCATGAACTCACCTCTTATCTATTCTTTCATAGTAATGTTTAGTTTCTTGGAATATAATAAATTAACTCTATATGCACTCCTGTATGACTTTTACTCAGAGGATCAGTTGATATGAACAAATAAAACATTATTTAGCAATAATGTTATATGATGAGACAGTCCAGGATATGATGAGTTAATTTAGAAACGTAGGTTTCCTGCTGTGTATTTAGCTTGTCATAAGGAGTTTCAAAACTTTCTCTTCAGTTTTATTTTAGTTATACATGCTATCTTCTTCTTTCTTTTCTCTTTTTTTATTCTATCCAAGTATCAAGTCTCTCTCTCTCTCTCTCTCTCTCCCTCTCTCTCTCTCTCTCTCTCCACCTCTACGCACCCCATAGTTTTCTAATTACCTTCTTCATAAGGATGTGGTCAGTTTGTTCTTTACTTAGGTTGTATAGAACAACCAATAACCCTTTCACTGTACTCTTGTTCTTCTCCACTTTTTAAAAACAATAACAATTCCATTTATTTATTCCATTTATTTCCTCTTCTCCTAAAGCAGGGGGTAGGCAACCTTGGCTCTTTTATGACTCTTGGACTTCAACTCCCAAAATTCCTGAGTCAGCTGACTCAGGAATTCTGGGAGTTGAAGTCTGCGAGTCATAAAAGAGCCAAGGTTGCCTACCCCTGTCCTAAAGTATAAGTCATGTTCCTTTAAACTGCTGTTTCAGCTAGGATAGGGTCGCAATTTGCAGGAGACCCCCTCCAGGATGCTTAGTTGGGAGATGCAGAAAAGGGTCTCTTGAAAGAAGGACCACTTGCCAATACAATTTTCTTGCTATGGATTTTTATTGAGTTGTTCCAAATACTGAGTGAAAGATAATATCTACAGTTATTCTTTATGTGCTTAAAAAGCACAACAATGAAAAGGTAATCCTCAGTTCAACAGTTCATTTAGTGACTGAATGGCACTGAAAAAGTGATTTATCACCATTTTGCACACTTACAACCGTTGTGGCATCCCTATGGTCATATGATCAAAATTCAAGGCAACCGGTTCATATTCATGATGGTTGCAGTGTCGCAGGGATAAGCAAGGTCAGTGGGGAAACCAGATTCACTTAATAACCGTATTACTAACTTAACTGCAGTGATTCATTTAACAACAGTGACAAGAAAGGTCGTAAAATGGGGCAAAATTCACTTAACAACTGTCTTGCTTAGCCACAGAAATTTTGGGCTCATTTGTGATTGTAAGTCAAGGACTACTTGTAGATACGGAATACTCCAGCACAGAGATCCCCCCTATATTATTATCTTGTTAGTATGAGCTTTTTACTGCTTATTAAGAACAAAATATTACTGTATACGTGGGAGGGAAATGTATATAAACATGATAAAATAGTTGAACAGACAAATTAATTATCATAGCAAAAATATAGTATGGGAGTTGTTGATGTACTTTTCACTGTTTTAGAAATAGCTGAATTAAGCCACTTGAAAAAAATGAAATAAATCCATTTCAGAAAAGTCAGGCAATAGCCATCAGTAGCCCATATCATGTTACTTTAATGTTTATTGGTAAATATTGAATCTCATCATGAAGCATTTATGTGAATAAACGCTTTGCATATTGAAGTGGTTCTTATTTTTTAATTCTTTTAGCAGCCAAAAGAATTGAAAGCAAGTGGTACAAACAAAGGAAACGAGGTAGGAAGAAATAATGGTCTGAGCTCAAGAAAAATAATACTGTGTAGCATTTGAAACTTAAATGTTAATCCTTCCTAAGGCCTATTACTTAAGGAACAAAATAGTACTGAAGCAGTAGAAACATAAATGCTAATCTTTCCTGAGGCGTATTATCTAAGATGGAGCTACTTAAAATGGATAAATTAATTCCAGACACATATAATGGCACCATGGTTTACTATTTGTTACAATGCATTATTTGTTTAAAGACAAGCAAATCTGTCTTAATGATGAACACTACCCTGTACCCTAAACTCAGGCAAAAGACTGTTTCTTGAAAAGAAACATTGTATAAATGGAGCCTAAGGATCTGAATAACCAGTTTTTAAATAACAAAGTCATATTAAAATGCTATTGCTAAATGTTTACGCTCAATTCATTTCCCCCCATTTAATACAAAAAATAGCTTAATGGCTCCCTCTTCTGGTCTTTTTTGTCATCTGAACTTTACCAAATGAAAATACAAAATAATATCTATAATATGCAATTTTGAGTTTGAAATTAATATACAACAATATGCAATGTCCAGAGTCACTTTGTAGACTAAGGTGGGTGGCATATAAATTTAATAAATATACAAATAAATAAATGTACTGTTGTGCTCTGCTTCAGTTCCACTTGCCTGATTTGAAGACATGAACAAGCCTATGAATTGCCCTGACCCTTATGTTTTAGCAAAGATAATCCTGTAAATATCATAAGGCAAGTGTATTCTCAACAGTTGTAATCCATGTCATTTTAAAACTATTATTCCTCTTTTCAGATTCCTCAAGTGGTAACTGAAGAACTCCATTCAATCACTTTTGAAACACAGATCTGCTTATATGGGATGACTATAGATTTGGAAGTAAGTGTTTTTAATCAGGCTGAATGAGTGGAAAAATTTGAATTCTAAATAATGCACATGACTCACTAGCAGTTTGTGGTAATGGACTGTATTCAGCTGATTAAATAAGACTGCTTTGAAGACATCTTGTGGCTCTCTCAAGTGAGCAAAAATGTAATCTGGACCTTCACTTGAGGTAGAAAGAGAGATTGCAACTAATTGCTGCTTTAAAAAAAACAGGTTCTACATAATCGTTTTCTCTTGTCATAGCTGAACCTTGTTTCTTTTTTTTTAATACATGTTTTATTAATTTTCTATTTTCACAAACAAGTGCCCAATAGGCAACGTGATGACTGAGTCCATTAGTGATTCTGTGGTACATGTAAGCTTCTTCCAACTTCTTCCACTATTACACCCACCAGTACATCCTCTCTTCTTCTGGCAATAACCACTAAGCAAATACAATTCTTATTATTGTTAGTAAATATACAATTGCATATCAACATTTGTTACATTTTTCTAATAATGTCAATAATATCAAGTTTAAAATATCTTTTCTAACCAAAGCATATCTTAATTGCATTTGCACTCAATTTCCACTTATTTAATCCATATCCTATTTTCGCTTTTTTCACTTTTAATTTCCCATTCATGTTCAAAGTATCCCAATCATTTATAATTTCAAAACAAGTTATATTTGGGCAACCAAAAGCATCCCTTATTCAAAGTTCTTTGTTGTTGTTGTTGTTAGTTGTGAAGTCGTGTCTGACCCATCGCGACCCCATGGACAATGTTCCTCCAGGACTTCCTGTCCTCTACCATCTTCTGGAGTCCATTTAAGCTCACGCCTACTGCTTCAGTGACTCCGTCCAGCCACCTCATTCTCTGTCGTCCCCTTCTGCTCTTGCCCTCAACCTTTCCCAGCATTCGGCTCTTCTCCAGTGAGTCCTTCCTTCTCATTAGGTGGCCAAAGTATTTGAGTTTCAACTTCAGGATCTTGCCTTCTAAAGAGCAGTCAGGGTTGATCTCCTCTAGGACTGACCGGTTTGATCGCCTTGCAGTCCAAGGGACTCGCAGGAATCTTCTCCAGCACCATAGTTCAAAAGCCTCAATTCTTTGGCGCTCAGCTTTTCTTATGGTCCAACTTTCACAGTCATACATTGCAACTGGGAAGACCATAGCCTTGACTATATGCACTTTTGTTGGCAGGGTGATGTCTCTGGTTTTTAGTGTGCTGTCTAGATTTGCCATGGCTTTCCTCCCCAGGAGCAAGCATCTTTTAATTTCTTGGCTGCAGTCCCTGTCTGCGGTGATCTTGGAGCCCAGGAAAATAAAATCTGTCACTACCTCCATTTCTTCCCCATCTATTTGCCAGGAATTGAGAGGGCCGGATACCATGATCTTGGTTTTCTTAATGTTTCGTTTCATCCCAACTTTTGCACTCTCCTTCAATCGCAACAAGAGGCTCTTTAGTTCCTCTTCACTTTCTGCCATTAGAGTGGTATCATCTGCATATCTTAGGTTGTTGATATTTCTCCCGGCAATCTTAATTCCAACTTTTGATTCATCTAGCCCTGCCTTTCTCATGATGTGCTCTGCATATAAGTTAAACAGGCAGGGTGACAGTATACAGCCTTGCCGGACTCCTTTCCCAATTTTGAACCAATCAGTGGTTCCGTGTCCAGTTCTCACTGTTGCTTCTTGAGCCGCATATAGGTTTCTCAAGAGACAAATAAGATGGTCTGGTACTCCCATCTCTTTAAGAACTTGCCACAGTTTGTTGTGATCCACACAATCAAATGCTTTAGTATAGTCAATGAAGCAGAAGTAGAAGTTTTTCTGGAACTCCCTAGCTTTCTCCATGATCCAGTGTATGTTGGCAATTTGATCTCTAGTTCCTCTGCCTCTTCAAAATCCTGCCTGTACTTCTGGTAGTTCTTGATCCACATACTGCTGGAGTCTAGTTTGTAGGATTTTAAGCATAACTTTACTAGCATGCGAAATGAGTGCAATGGTGCGATCGTCTGAACATTCTTTGGCACTGCCTTTCTTTGGAATTGGAATGTAAACTGATCTTTTCCAATCCTGTGGCCACTGTTGAGTTTTCCAAATTTGCTGGCAAATTGAGTGTAGCACTTTTACTGCATCGTCTTTTAAGATTTTGAATAGCTCAGCTGGAATACTGTCGCCTCCACTAGCTTTGTTGTTGCTCAGCTTTCCTAAGGCCCATTTCACTTCACATTCTAGGATGTCTGGCTCGAGGTCAGTGACCACCTCATTGTGGTTATCAGGGATGTTAAGCTCATTCTTGTATAGTTCTTCTGTGTAGTTTTGCCACCTCGTCTTAATCTCTTCTGCCTCTGTTAGGTCCCTGCCATTTTGGTCCTTTATCATGCCCATTTTTGCATTAAACGTTCCCTTCATCTCTCCAATTTTCTTGAAGAGATCTCTAGTCCTCCCTATTCTATAGTTTTCTTCTATTTCTTTGCACTGTTCATTTAAGAAGGCATTCTTATCTCTTCTAGCTATTCTCTGGAATTCTGCATTAAGTTGGGTGTATCTTTCTTTTTCTCCCTTGCCTTTCGCTTCCCTCCTGTCCTCAGCTATTTGCAAAGCTTCCTCAGACAGCCATTTTGCTTTCTTACATTTCAAAGTTCTTAGCATATTCTTATTTCCCTTTTCATACCAAGATATAATGTTCTGATTACAAATCCTAACTATCTAGTTATTATAATACTTCTATTTCTAACAACCTATTCTTAACCATATTCAAACATCTAATTAGTTACATAGCGTCCCCTCTAATAGGTCAAAGCTTCTGTTTCCTTCAATCTTACTCTAGCTTTCTTCCTTTACCAACTAACTTTCCAAGTCAGCACATTTGGATCATCAAATAATTCTTCCCCTGTTTTTGTATATATTATCTGAAGCAAGAGAAGCAATTTGATTAAAGTGTTTTTGGAAGAGCTAGCTCGTTGATATTCATTAAACCACCTCTCTCCTTCTCCAGTTCCCCACAGTTCTGTTAACAGCTTTATCTTCATAGCTGAACTCTGATTCATTGGTCAATAGAACAATGTGATTAACTGTCAATGGGCAACTCTGCCTGCCTGGCCCAAGTCAGTTAAGCAAAAATGGATTCATAATTAGCTTGGCAGAGTAGTACAACTGCACACTTTCTTTTTTCTGATTGGAGACGAAACATGCAAACCATTATTTGCGGCTTTGCCTATCACCGTTGTCAACAAAACATTAGATTAGATGAGACACTGATCTGATTCAATGAAGTTCTTTATAATGTAGATTAGGTGTTATAACAGTGCTATAATGGTTAATATTTCGCGACAATAAAATCCCTGACTTTGCTACAATTTTATAACAAAATAATGGAATAGTGTTGTATTTGGCAACAGTGTGGTGCTGCACGAACAAGTAAATACCTGTTCTAGATGCCTGAAAGTACATATAATGAATTAGGGGGTTTTTGGAGCCAGTATAGCATGAAAAGATTTTAGATGATTCTCATTTCTTGTGTTTTTTTGCATGTGTAACTTCTGACATGACTGATCTAGACTCTCTGCTAAGAATGTCTACTTGAAAACCAGCTGCTGATGGGTTGAAGAGTTCACCAAGAATTTTGTGCTCTGTGCAGACTTGCTCCTTCAACTGAATTTGCCCATTACTTCTTCTTCCCCATGCTCTGTTTAAAATAAAAACTGAATCTGAAAGAGCTAACAAAATTAACCACATTATTTGTAAGGTCTCAGCATAAAAACAATCCATTTGTGTACTGCACATTAACAGTTCCCTAATTTATTTAGAATTCTTATTCATTTAGCATGTACAATTTGCTTGTGAGGTAGATTAGGTACATTATGCATAATCCCTGAAGTATAGCCCAAGAAGATTCAATCCTTGCAAAAATTTGAGAGAGCCTATTCTCATCAGGATTCCTTTCTAATGTTATAATACTTCTGGCAATGTATTTGTTGTAAAATTGCAATCTCTTCCCCGGGCAATTAGATCTCGCTACATTCGGTGTCTACATTGATTTCTCCGTCTTATCTTTTTCATCAGACGAGCTCTTTACCAGTGGTGATGATTTCTAATGTCAGCCAATTGCCTAACGCTTGGGCTTCTGTTATTTGGTACAACTTGTCAACAAGTGAACTCCAGGTACATTTTGCATAGCTACTTTATCTTTTTCACAAGTTGAGTATAAATACAACTATATATAATTCAAGATTCAAGGTGCTAGTAATGGTATTCAAAGCCCTCCATGGCATGGGGCCGGAGTACCTCAGGGAACATCTGCTGCCGGCATCAAGCGCCCTGCGCCCTGTGCGTTCCCACAGAGAGGGTCTCCTCAGGGTGCCACCGGTCAGAGAATGTCGACTGGTGGCCCCCAGGGGGAGATCCTTCTCTGTGGGCGCCCCGGAGCTATGGAACCAGCTACCGGTTGAGCTCCGGACGGCGCCCGATCTGCGCTCCTTTCGCCGCGATCTGAAAACATACTTGTTCGATCAAGCCGGCCTGGCCTGAGGGGGGATAGGTGGGGTTTTTATCATTTTTATTGGGGTTTTTACTATGTATCAATTGTATTTTAATCGGGCATGTATTTAATTATCTTTTAATTTTTGTAAATTCTGTGTTTTATTCTTGCCCTGTACACCGCCCTGAGTCCTTCGGGAGAAGGGCGGTATAGAAATATTAATAAATTAAATTAAATTAAATATATGTTAAGTATTTGTTAAGTATTTTTAGAATACCTTGCTAGGCCCAAACACGGGCCAAACCTTATTGCCTGTATCAGCCTAACCTAAGGCCATCCACAGGCTGTAGTCACAACTGTTGACAACTCATTATTTGTGTAAATTTTTTGGATTGCTAACAAAGAATTAAAGGGAGACACGTGTGTGTGTGTATGTGTGTGTGTGTGTGTGTGTGTACCACCTGCTCATTGCTTTTTCCGGAGGTGCTTCCCTTGGTCAAAGTCTCTTTTGCAAATGGAAATAATGGAAATAATATGCTCCACATTTTAAAAAATAGGTGTATTTTAATAGTTTCCTTCATATCTCTTTATGTTCTTGTTCATTTATGCTCATATTATTGCATGCCTTTTCTGTAAGATAGGTACTTTGTAGGCTATTTTTTTTAACCTTTTGGAGAAGAGCAAATGCTGTAATTGTCTTTTGCTTTTTCCAGTTTGTAAAATGAAATTATGAATTTGAAGGTGTTTATAAAAGTGCATGTTCTCATATTTGGGGGCTGCAGAATAGCCAGTAAAGCCACTGGCTTACTACTGCAAACTTCATAGCTGAAATTAGTAAGGCAAAATAAAAATTAGTACACTCGATATAAGAGGCATTATGGACTTAAGAGTACCCTTTCCTAGACCTTAGAGCTACAGCCAGCAATTTGCATACAGACAAAGATATTTAGCATTTTACAGTAAAACTGAATTATAACTGCATGTTTTGCCTCTGAAAATACTCATTTTTTATTTCTGAAGTGCAAAACATTACCATATTATTTGGAACCTATTAATATCCTTATTTTCATGATATTACTGTGTATGTTCTGTATATGTACTGTATATGTTTCATTCCACAGTCTCCAAAATGAACACTTGAATTTTCACAATATTTAAATACAATTATTATTCATTCCATTTCTACCCCTATCTTTGGGCTCTCAAAGTCTCCCAGCAATTTATAGTAATACATGAAAACTGGAAATGAAGCTAATCAAATTCTGTATTAATTTTCATTTGGCTGCAGAACTTGGCTTTCTTTAATAATCCAATCCCTGTCACTTTGAGTCAGCTCTTAGAAGTCCTGAGCTGGCAGTTTTCATCATATGTTGGCCGTGGACTGAATTCGGATCAACTGGGCATGCTGGCAGAAAAACTAACAGGTAGGAACTGAGAATGTGCTTTGCCTTATCAGACTAAAGAAGCATGTATACAATTTCCCATCCACTGTTTGACATGGACATGACAGCTTCAATTATGGTAGTAGAAAAGAGTCTTTGCTTTGAAGCTCCAATTAAGAAAACAGGTTTGTCTTCTTAAACAATCTTGACTTTATTTGAAAACAAGTATATTTTTTAGGGGGAAAAAGTCACTCACTTTTTTCCCCTTTTATATTGTAGGGCAACAGATTAATTCTGGTGATCATCAGCTTTCATGGTCAAAGTTCTGTAAGGTACTGTATGCTCACTTTCAAAATGTTACTTTCCTGCTTGTTTTTAATTACATGAGCTTGATCCTGAAGTATCATAGGACCTTTCTATAAGGGCCTGGTTTTTTCTTTAGAACCACCTATAACAGGGGTGTCAAACTCAATTTCATTGAGGGCCGCATCAGCATTGCGGTTGCCCTCAGGGGGCCGGGTGGGCGTGGCCAGGGTGGGCATGGCCTACTGGGTGGGCGTGGCTAGAATGCGTATGGCCTACTGGGTGAGCGTGGCCAGCTCTACATTGTTCGCATCAAGGGTGCCTATGGGGACCCGGGCAGGAGTGGGACAGATCTGAGGGTCTCTGGCAGAAGGAGGGTCTCTGGGCCAGGGCCAAGGCAGTGGGGACCGTTCCCTCACTGTTTCCAGGATGGCTTCGCGGGCCGCATGAAACCACTTCATGGGCCGGATCTGGCCCCCGGGCCTGGTGTTTGACATGTCTGACCTATAAGATTGCACCCTTATTTTTTTTTCTATAAGTTTCTTGTCTTAAGTAAACATAAATTTCTGTAAGCAACCTTCCTTTGTTAAAATGCACTCTCCCTATTGCAAATAAAATGGCTAGTGGATCTACCTTGTTTCACTGGTGAATGGGGGGGTGGCTTACTATTTGGAAAAGAAACCAATATGTGCTACAAAGCAAGGGAAAGTTTTTAAATGCATTGGCAATGTTTTAGAAAATGAACAGTGGAAAACTTAACTCTTGACAGTTTATCATTTCTCTTAAAAACCACTGGAAATGCCCATAGAAGACACATTCACAAAACAGTGTGATCACTTGAAAAAAACCAGCAAAATGAGTTTCAGTCTGGAATTTTTACTTAAAAGGCAATTATGAGATAACAGTAGAAATGTTTTGGATATTTTGGAATACTTGGAACAACAGAGTGAAAAACAAGGCACACTGATATTCCTAAATGGAGAAAAGACCTTTGGCAATTTGAATAGAGTTCTGGAATATATGAACCTTGAAGATAATTTTATTAAATGGGTAGCATTAGTTTACATTTCTCAGAAAGCGCAAACAGTCGTTAATCAAAAACTAACAAAACCTTGTGAGATTCAAAAAGGGACAGAATGAGGACGTAAAAATATGTTTCACTAAAGCAGTGATGGCGAACCTTTTAGAGACTGAGTGCCCAAACTCCAACCCAAAACCCAGGTGCCAGGTGGGTGTGGCCCTTTGGGTGGGCGTGGCCAACAACAACAACTTTATTGATTAGCCCTTGGGCCATATCAAAGTACAAAGTTCAAGCAACAAACTATCACCGAAACTAGATAAAAACAATGGGTGGGTGTGGCCCTTTGGGTGGGCATGAACCATTGGGTGGGCGTGGCTGCAGTGGTAACGGCAGACTGGGTGGGACTAAAAAGTTCAATCAATCAATTCCAACTTTGTGAGAACTTTTTTTTCCCCCGCGAGAAGTTGACATTGATTGATCGATTGAACCTGTTTCTTTTTGTACATGGCGGCGGAGCCTTAAAGCAAAAAGGTTTTATAAAACCCAACTGAAGGCCTAGGACTGGGGTAACGGTGCACGTGCCCACAGAGAGGGCTCTGCGTGCCACCTGTGGCACCAGTGCCATAGGTTCGCCACCATGGCACTAAAGCATGAATTGGTTCTGTCTGTGGGGAATGGAAACTGAAACTCTGAAGAAGGAGCCTAAGATAAATTAAGCATTGCAAAACATCAAAGTATTGCTTAAACCACTCAGTGAGAAACTGGGGAAAAATGTTGACTTGTAAAGTTCATTGCTCTCATTGTCTGTATACTAATACTCAAGAGTATTCAACCAGGTGAGTTTCGAGTTCTTTACTAATAAAAGGCATACGTATTTTAAAAGGCATAATAGAGATCTCTTAGAATGGAACCCAAGGCTGGAATATAGCTATTAAAGATTACAATTCTTAAAGAATACAACTATTAGAGAACACTTGAACAGAGGTAATGTCACTATTTTTAAAAAAGGGGAAATTCGAGATGCCCTATGTACAGTCACCCACGCACTCGTTACCTCCCGTATAGACTCCTGTAATGCCCTCTACATGGGGCTGCCCTTAAAGACCACCCGGAGGCTTCAACTGGTGCAGAGTGCAGCTGCACGGGTAGTGATGGGAGCACCCCGATACTCCCATATTACACCCCTCCTGCGTGAGCTGCATTGGCTACCAGTTGCCCTCTGGGTGAGATTTAAGGTGCTGGTTCTTACCTTTAAAGCCCTACATGGCTTAGGCTCGGGATACTTGCAGGACCATCTGCTGCCGGGAACGAATTCCCATCGCCCAGTACGCTCACACAGAGAAGGCCTCCTCAGGGTACCGTCGGCTAGACAATGTCGGCTTGCAACCCCCAGGGGAAGAGCCTTCTCTGTGGGAGCGCCAGCCCTGTGGAACCAGCTCCCCCCTGAGCTTCAGATGGCCCAAGATCTCCAGTCCTTTCGCCGCGGCCTCAAAACACTCCTTTTCCACCTGGCTGACCTAGACTGACAGGGATTTTAATTATATTTACAATTCTAACACTATTTTTTAATTTATTTTAATTTATTTCAAATTTTTATTTTTAATTTACTGTACAGAGACCTTTAAGTTTTGTTGTTGTTAGCCGCCCTGAGTCCCTCGGGAGATAGGGCGGGATATAAATCCCATTAATAAATAAATAAATTCTGATCATTTTGTGTGACTCAACTACAGAACGGCTAGAATAGATAAA
Source organism: Vipera ursinii (assembly GCF_947247035.1). Classification (NCBI taxonomy): domain Eukaryota; kingdom Metazoa; phylum Chordata; class Lepidosauria; order Squamata; family Viperidae; genus Vipera; species Vipera ursinii. The sequence goes on along the minus strand of NC_139512.1, from coordinate 169,562,167 downwards.
ACTGATCTTTAAGCACTTTGAAGACAATACGTTAATTACCAGGGCTCAGCTTGAGAGCCTTGTCAGATCAAACTTATCTTATTTTTTGATAACTCCCTTAATAGAATTAGAATTACAGGTAGTCCTTGACTTACGCCCACAATTGACCCCTACTTTTCTTGTTGCTAAGCAAGACACTTGTTCAGTGAGTTTTGCTCCATTTTATGACCTTTTCTGCCACAGTTGTTAATGGAATCATTGCAGTTCTTAAGCTCGTAACATGGTTGTTAAATTAATCTGGCTTCCCCGTTGACTTTGCGAGTCATAAAGTTACAAAAAAAGTGATCGCATGATGCCAGGACACTACATCCATCATAACTACATGCCAGTTGCCAATTATCCAGATTTTGATCACATGACCATGGGGATGCTCCAAAGGGCGTAAGTGTAAAAAATAGTCACTTTTTTGCAGTGCCATTGTAACTTTGAATGGTCATTAAATGAATGGTTGTAAGTCGAAGATTGCCTGTCTGTAAATACATCTTGAATTCAGGAAGGCTTCCTTCATGGTAGCAAGCGAATATAGAGCTCCCTCCAAAATCAGTCAGAAAGAGTACAGGTTCTGCTTATTGGCTGCTTGCTTTGCGACTGCTCAAAGTTATAATGGTTCTGAAAAAGAAGACTTACAACAGATCCTCAGAGTTGTGGCTTTGCAGCATCCGTGCAGTCATGTGATTTAGATTCAAATGCTTTGCAACAGATGACCATTTACAATTCACTGCTGGCTTCTGACAAGCAAAGTCAATGGGGAAGCTGGCAGGACATCACAAGGGGTGATTTGCTTAACAACTGTCACAAATCAGCGTGGTTACCTGACATTCCACTTTACGACTGTGTCACTTAGCGATAGACTTGTCAATCCCAATTGTGGTTGGTAAGCAAGGGCTACCTTTACTCAGCAATAGTTTAGATGGAAAATGGCAGCAGAATGCCACTCTTGGGTGCTCTATTCTTCAATGTTTTTATAAATGACTTGGAATGATTTGTGTTTATGTTATTTAAATATGTTGCTTCATTTGTACTATACCCAACTTGTTTTATTAAACAGGAACACTTGCCTGGTAAATCATTTACATTTTGGGCGTGGCTTGAAGCAATCTTGGATCTGATTAAAAAACACATTCTTCCTCTTTGGATTGATGGGTAAGCAGCATTTTTGCAAAGGTAAAGCCATGGGGAAAGCTTTGCTTGTGTAAAAAAAGGTAAGTATATATATATATATATATATATATTTTTATTGGATTTATATACCGCCCCTCTCCCGAAGGACTCGGGGCAGTGTACAGGGCAATTAAAACACAATATACAGCACATAATATACAAAAATTAAAATAAATTAAACCAAGTAGCCCAAGCAATAAAACACATTCTAAAATTTAACATTTGGAATTTAAAGTCTAAAACCCCAGTCCCTCAGTCCAGGCCGGCAAGTTCAAATAGTCAAGTCTTCAGGTCGCGGCGAAAAGAGTGAAGGTCGGGAGCCATCCGGAGCTCAACAGGAAGCTGGTTCCAGAGAGCAGGCGCGCCCACAGAGAATGCTCTCCCCCTGGGGGCCGGCAGTCGACATTCCCTGACCGACGGCACCCTGAGGAGGCCCTCTCTATGGGAGCGCAAAGGACGATGGGAAGTTAACGCCAGCAAAAGGTTCTCCCGTAAATAATCCGGGCCCATGCCATTTAGGGCTTTATAGGTCATCACCAGCACCTTGAATCTCACCCGGAAGACAACTATGCAAGCCAATGCAGCTCACGGAGCAGAGGTGTTACATGGGAGTATCGGGAGACCCCCATCACAACTTGCGCGGCCGCATTCTACACCAGTTGGAGCCTCCGAGTGGTATTCAAGGGCAGCCCCATGTAGAGAGCATTGCAGTAGTCTATCCGAGAGGTCACGAGCGCATGAGTGACTGTACGTAGGGCATCTCGGTCCAAATAGGGCCGCAACTGGCGCACCAGGTGAACCTAATTGATAATTCTGCAAAGCTATAGGGAGAAATTAGTTGGCTGAGTTCTGGTTCTGTTCATCCAATTTGCACTTAGCATTCTAACAAATTATGGTACTGTGATCGGAATCAAAATGGGATATCCTTGACATTTTGCTGCAGAAATAACCCAGATGAAAAGGTACATGCGCTCAGTTCCACTGGATGTTGTTTGCATAGTCAAGTTAGAGGATGAAGAGGCATATAACTTATTTTCAAATGTTTTTTAACCGATGCATAGTGGAAGGCGTGAGCAAAATGCTTAACCAAATAATTAATAATTAATAATTGTTATAATAATAACAATTCCAATTGGCATATGACTTGGAAGAACCATTATTATTAACTCTCCAATGGTATTTATTCATTTTTAAAGAGTTTCAGGAGACATTAATGATGGTGGGAAATGCAATGGCAGAGGAAGGGATATTGAGGAAGAGGTTTGTAGCTTCCTGACTATATATTGTTTCTTTGAAGCTTTTATGAAGCAGATTCTCCTTCAAGTTCAAACACAAGTTGAATCTTGTGACTTTGTGCCCATCTCAATGCAGTTTTCTTAGCAGCAGTACAGAAATGGTTTGTTACTGCTTCTTCCAGGATGTTTTGTTGTTGTTGTTGTTAGCCTCCCAATGTAGCCTGCAAACAGGGAAATTCTTGATGGTTTTTTTCATCTGAGTAATAATCAGATTGAACCTTGTTTAATTTTTTTTCAGATCAGCCAAAAATAGTTAAATTATGTCACCTGGTTGACCACTGGACAAAATACCAATCCTGTATTTATGTCTGAGTGGAAATTTAAAAATAAAATCCTTCCTCCAATGCCATTTCTCTAATCATATGTGGTCTTTTGTTCTTTTGTTATATTACAAGGCTGATTAGTCCTGTTGAATTTACGTTTTGGTCTGCAAGCCTGCAATTATCTGGGATTGTCATATAACATTTTCCCAGGTGAATCCCACAGACCTTTTTTACAGGTATGCATCCATATAAAGTTGTACTTTCGCATCCTGTTTACAGGTGCATTATGGGCTTTGTGAACAAAGAGAAGGAACGAGCTTTGCTGAAAGACAAGAAACCTGGGACATTTCTACTGAGGTTTAGTGAAAGTAACTTAGGAGGGATTACGTTTACCTGGGTATCCCAGTCTGAAAATGGTAAGTTCCATACTATTAAAATACATCACACTTCATTTTATCTTCATCTTTCCCTTATGACTCCTTAAATCCTTTGTGCACAGGTACAAAAGAACTCTACTCCTTTGATCTGACATGCTGAACTACGGATGCTTGATTCGATTTGGCAGCATTTGTGGATTGGGCATTTTATTTTCCATGTTGTGCCTTTGTCCTTTTTATTTTTTAAAAAAAAATCTGAAACCTATCCTTTTTATCAATTTGATTGTCATATATTATATTGCTTATTAAAATTCTATCCTCTTATTAACAACTCTGTTATCTTTGCAGGGGAAGTGAAGTTTCATTCTGTTGAACCATATAACAAGGGCCGCTTAACTGCCTTGCCATTTGCAGACATATTACGAGATTACAAGGTTATTTCGACAGATAACATTCCTGAAAACCCATTGCAGTATCTTTATCCCAATATCCCCAAAGACAAAGCTTTTGGAAAGCACTACAGCTCTCAGCCTAATGAAGGTCAGAATTTATTTTGAACGTCTTCCCTTCCCTTAATTGAGCTAAGTGCGTGAAGTGACATCCTCCTACGTACCCAAAATCGCTTACCCTTCTTAGTCTTGATCCAGCTTTAATGTGCATCATATTTTACATTTAGTACCAAGACCTACAGAAGGAGGAACCAAAGGTTATGTCCCCTCTGTCTTCATTCCAATCTCTAAAATGTGAGTAATCATTCTATTTCAGACATGTCAAACACAAGGCCCGGGGGCCGGATCCGGCTCGCGAAGTGGTTTCATGTGGCCCGCAAAGCCATCCTGGAAACAGTGAGGGAACGGCCCCACTGCCTTGGCCCTGGCCCAGAGACCCTCCTTCTGCCAGAGACCCTCAGATCTGTCCCACTCCTGCCCAGGCCCCCATAGGCACCCTTGATGCGAACGACGTAGAGCTGGCCATGCCCACCCAGTAGGCCATACGCACTCTAGCCACGCCCACCCAGTAGGCCACGCCCACCCTGGCCATACCCACCCGGCCCCTTGAGGGCAACCGTAAGGCTGATGCAGCCCTCCATGAAATTGAGTTTGACACCCCTGTTCTATTTGTTTCAGTTGTTATTATCTAAAGTAATTAATGTAGGAAACTTAGCAAACTCTGCTGTGGGATGTTGCTTTTTACTGAGATGTTAAACACACTGAGAAACCCAAACTCTTTTTTTTAAATAATTAGATTATTTGAGAGCAAGGGTGTGATGGAACGAAAGGAAAGGCACTATAAGCATGTGAGAATAAAAATAAGGTGTTACGATGTATATATCCTGTTTACTAACCCTAATTGTCCTCTTTTTTAAAGTCTGAATAATTCGACAGATCCACCTTCTCCATCAGATCTTCTCCCCATGTCACCAAGTGTTTATGCTGTTTTGAGAGAACACCTGAGCCCTTCTGTAATGGAAACTGCTGTACGTTGCAGGTTTTGTTTATTTTTATTTCATTTACAAACAGGTACTGAACAGAGCCTTGGTGGAGCAGTGGGCTAATGCCTCCTTAAGTAACACCAGCTGCCTGCAATTAGTGCAGGTTCGAGTCCCACCAGGCTCAAGGTTGACTCAGCCTTCCATCCTTCCGAAGTAGGTAAAATGAGGACCCAGATTGTTGGGGGCAATAAGCTGACTTTGTAATATGCCGCTTGGGGTGTGTGTGAAAGCCCTAATAAACAGGCATATACATAGAATGAAGGCTACTGCTAAGCTTGTAAGCCGCCCTGAGTCTTCGGAGAAGGGCGGGATATAAATGGAATTAAAATTAAAAAAATGAATGTTTGATTTGTGAGAAATAACCAGCTATTTGAATGATCAGAACTTATTATTGTTATAACTGTTGAATAAAAGAGTGTTGATCTGCAACAACCTGCTATTTCTTTAGTTTGATTCTTCATACATCGCTACGTTTTTCCTGCTGAGAACATCTTTATTGGAGGAAGGATAGCAGCTTGAATATACAGAACTTAAAACAGTCAGTCCAGGAAGGTGAAAAACACCTTACAAACAAGTAAATGCAACTGGAAGTTGAAATATAGCAGAAGGCACATTTGCAAAGGCAGACACTCTGGTTATATCGAAATAATTTGGGGCTGTTGCAACTCAAATGGTTTCCTTAGAAACAAGACCAATTTAAGGAGTTTGTTGGCTCAGTACAATATCAGTTATTGAAACTTTCCCCAAAGATTAACAGCATTAGATTAATATTCCAGGTGGATTCCTGAAAAAAGAGATGCTGAAACTATTCAAAAGCTTAGAACCTGGGCTAAAAATAGAGATGTAACTAGATAAAATATATTGATTAAAAATTTGAATATATTATTTTTTTAAAAAACAAACAAACAGTTCTTCAGAGAGAAATGTTCTTTGGCAGAGAAAATTGCTTTTATCCCTGAAATGCATTTTCCTTATTTTTTTTTTTTCATCCTGCAGATATCTCTGTTGGTTTATTAGTGACTCAAAATTTAAAAAATCTTTTGTAATTCTTGCTAGACCTTTACTTCTTATAGATTTCAAATACTTCTTCACTAATTTCAGTTTCCCTCTCTGGAAACTAATGAGATGAGCATGCACAAAATAATTCTGAATAGTAATAGCATTTTGAAATGTTTATGGATGTTGTTTATTCAAAACATATTTTAGCCCAAATGTTTAGCTACCTACTGGTACCTCTTCAGACAACCTGTCTGTCAGAGCTACTTTATTGTGCAACATCTGGTTCCATCCCTTACATCGTTCTTTAATTTCTGCTTACCTTACGTTTTACAGATACAGATAGTGCCCTTTGGTACTCTTCCATTTTTTCACAAAGAATCCCAATTTGCTATGAAATAAGTTGAAATTGACAAAAGTAAATGGCATCCAATTTTATTCTATAGCTCGTGGAGTAGACGCTTCACTTTTGATGTACAAGTTAACATAATCTTGCAAGTATTCGTATAGTAACTGTTCAAAGTTATAAAGGATCTGAACCAGGCAGACCTAATGCTTGCCCTTGAAGTTATGGTTATTGTAGCATCCCTACCATCACCTGACCATGATTCAGCACTTGGCCACCAGTTCTCAGTTATGATGATTGTAGCTTCCTGTAGTCACATGACCATCATTCGCGACCTTCCTTGCCAGCTTTCCACAAAGTCAATGGGGAAGTTGGCAGGAAGTTGCAAGTCACTCCTGTTCCTGCCGCTTTTTCTCCCAAGGAGCTTCTATCTGTGGCACTTGCTCATCCTTCATAGCACCCACCCATAGCAACTACTAGCCCATTCAGACTCTGTAGCACCCACCTGACCATAGCTTACTAGTCTGGGACTCCCGGGTCTTCCCACATTGTGACCATGTGAGATTCTTATTTAATGACTCATATGGCCCTTGGGTTATGACAGCAACAGAAACTGGGATTGCTGTTACTAAGAGATGTACTCATGCGATATTGAGCTTTATAACCAGCACTGCTTAGCAATGGAAATTCCAGTCTCAGTTGCCACTGCAACCTAAGGTTACTTAACAAAACAAATGAAAATGGCACAGACATAATCTACCCCAATCTATTTCATAGATATTTTGTAGCACAATCTTTTGAGGCAATAACTGCGATCAAGTACTTTCTGTAACTGTGAATGAAATGTCCATACTTCTCAACTGGCAATTTGCCCCAGTCTTCTTGAACCAACTGTTCCTGTTGGTTTTAGGTTCCTTCTCACAAGCGTGAGGTCCAGCACTTTCTATGGATGCTCTGTTGGATTCAGATCCGAATTCATAGCAGGCCACTTCAGAACAGATGAATGTTTGCTTTTTAGCCATTTTTGGTTTTCTTAGTTATATGGATTAGATCGTTATCCTGCCTGAGGACCCACGACCTGCAACTGACACAGAGCTTTTTAACACTAGGCACTCCAGAATGCCTTGATTATCTTCTGGTTTTCTTATGCCCTGCTCAGATTCAAGGCACTCAATGCTGGAGACATTGAGAGCAAAACAACTCCATAACATTAGGGAGCCTCCTCCATGTTTTACAATAGGGTGTTGTTGTTGTTGTTTTCCTTAAAAGCATTTTTTCTTCTGTAAACACAGAGCTGCTGTGACCTACTAAAAAGCTCAGCTTTTGTTTCATCTGTCCAAAGTCTGGAAAGACTTGTGGCTTGTCAGTATGCATTAAATCAAACTCTACTCTGGGATTTTTGTGTCTCTTTCAGAAGTGAGATCTTTCTGGATCTTCTATCATGAAGGCCATTTTCAGTCAGATAGTGTTGGATGGTACAATTCAATATTGTACCTTGATCTTGGAGGTCAGCCAGGATCTGTTCTGAAGTTTTCCTTGATTCTTTTCCCCACCATTCAGACTGTTTCTTTTTGTAATGGGGTCAATTTTCCTCTTGCAGCCACACCCAGAGAGGGTGACTACTGTCCCATGGACTTAAACTTATTGATAATATTAGCATACAGGATCACAGGAACAAGGAGCTGTGTGGAGATGGTTTTATAGCTTTTAACATGCTTGGCCATTATCTTTCTCCTCAGACATCTCCCTGCTTTTATTTTTCCTATCCATGAATCACTATGCTGTACACAACCACACAAAATGCCTGAGTATTTTTCTCCATTCAGATAAGCTGAATGACTGATATGAGATTGAAGACATCTGTGATACTAATTAAAATAAAGTGCTTGCTTGAGAAGTCACTAAAATCCAATGTCTTTTAACTTCTAAGCAGTAGCAATCATTAGATCCATGGCATTTTCATCTTTTTTTAATTACAAGAATAAGTTGAGTCAAATTGGCATTTTAATTATTTTCAAGAAGCTGTGGTTCATATTGCGTTTAAGAAAAAATACCTCTTAATTCCAACAAACGTATCTTTGTTCTCTTGCAGTTGAATTCTCCATATGCAGCTGAGTGACATTCAGATACTGAAGATTTTAAAACACAGATGAACGTTTGTGTGTATTAATATATGTTTATAAGACAATGTTAATTTCCCTGCTGTATTAATGTATTTTTCCAAGAGATATACAGAATGCTCATATTGACTGTAACTCTTAATTTGCTTAAACAAATATTTGATCTGGTTCATTTAGTGATTTGATATGGCTTGAATGAACCTCACATAGTATACTCTACTGTTCAAACTTTTATTGATGTTAACTAGGATGAATTCTCACACCACATGAACTCTAATGTTGTTAATATGATTTATCTTGTATATATTGATAATTACATAAATCAAAATTTATGGTCAGTTTTATTCCACAGACCTATCCACTTGTGGCTTATTGAGTTAAGTTATTTTTCATTTCCAGAGTTTAGATATTAGAGAAATTGATTTATTCAAACCTGAAAATAAAAACATTACTTCATGTGTAAAGAATAGGAAGTGAAATTCACAACTCTATTAAATGCAAGATTAATGCAGTATTATCATAGTTTGATAGTTTAGGTCAGATGCTTAGTCCAATCCACACACATCCACAAAGATTATGCTTTCTCAATATATCCTAATTTTTGTGATAGTTCAGTATGCTTTTATACCAAATTGTGTACAAGTGACAAAGTTTTAAGACAGCATATTATGGAAATTCAACAGCAGTGTGATTAAACGTGAAACACATTATATATTGTAGATTTTTATTTGAAACCAGGGTACTGTAATAGCAAAATGCAATTGTCAGACAGCTGAAATCCAAAGCGGCCCCTGGATTATCTAGTTTCCCCAGAAAGTGATGTTCCAAATCAGGAAACAAAATACTTCCCAGTATTTTAAATTTATATAGCATGCTACATTATTATGCTATATTTTTCCAATGCTGTTGCACAAAACTCTGATTTTATATAAACACTTTCTAACTTTATTGTTACTTGTTTGCTTGTTTATGCTGTTTATAGGTCTCTCCACTCCAGCCATTCTTACAATTCCCCAATATCTAAAAATTGTATTGAATTCTATTAAAACCATAGTCAATGTACAAAATTACAATCACATAATGCTTCTATAGAACCAGGAACGGCAGGAATAACTGAGATCATAGTACACTTCCTACGGTATATATGTTATTCTTCCACATGGCCCCTGAACTACTTACTTGTAACTACAAGAACACCCTCTAATTATGGCAAAATTGGGTTTCTTAACATTTTAAGAAACACTCAAACTAGTGCAAGCTTATCTGTCTTTAACTTTTACAGAAGAAAAAACTCCCAATTATCTCCCCCCCCCATCCCCTCAAGCCGTTTATCCCTTTGAGCCTTTCTCCTTCTCACTGTGCTACCCTAACTCTCAAGGTTAGCTACCATCTTTAGAGAAAAATCACTCTAGCAAAGCGGGGGTCTTATACTTGATTTCATCACAGGCCATTTTACTAGTCTTTGCAGAGGCTGCCTTTATGGGATATGCAATATAATGCAAACCATAATGACAGCTGTCATAGGCCGCATTTACGCGGCCGCACTGACAGCTGTCAAAGTTAACACATGCGCAGACGCTCCCGCGGCCTACTAGTACACGCGGCCGTTTGACAGCTGTCAAACGCCGCGCATGCGCATTAAGCCGCGAGCTGTCAAAACCGCGGCTATCCCACAGCGGCAGCCGCGAGCTGTCAAATACTGACGCATGCGCAGTACCGGCGGCTAGCTGTCAAAGCTCCGGCCGCCCGCCAAAATCAGCTGAAGGGATTCCCTCCCTAGCTAAAGCACTCGCACTGTCACTAGGGAGATTCTGACCTACAAGCTGACCCATTGGCCCTGCTCCTTGGCGGGAAAAACGCCCACTATTGATTCGCTGCCCCGTTTGACAGCTACCTATATAAGGCATGTTTCTCCGTTCTGTGTTTGTCCGGGCTGACTAAATAAACCTGTTAACGAAGACGCGTCTCCCTTGTCCTTCCTGCCGATAATCCAGGATAACCAAAGATGGATTTGAGGGGTAAGGAAGTAGAGAAGGGAGGCAATCGTATACAGTAAACTATCCCACTCATCAAGCTCTTTGCCACGGGAATCTTTGTCTAAATTTTGCCACTGCTGTGATAAAATCCATTGACTTTCACACAAAGGGTTTTTCTATCAGGACATTCAATTTAGTGCAATTCTGTGATAACAATTATGACTTCCTTACAAAAGCAAAAGCAACAGAAAGACAAATTTGCTATGAAAAGTCTTCATGGAGTCTAAAGTGAAGAAGAATGTATAAGGGGGAAGTATTTGCCTTTTTGAAAGGGGGAAGGTATTTGCCTTTTTGACATAACTATGACTTCTTGAAAATCCCTGAAGTTTACAGCTATGAAGATTCAAGTTTACAGTTTATACCTAAACACAAAATGAAGTTGGTTTATTATGATTTTCAAACCGGCCTGAAACTAGTTTAAAGCACGTTGCAGCGTATCTAGCATTGGGCACTTCAGGAGAAAAAGGATCTGGCATCTCTTTATCATCAATTTGTAAAAGTTGATTTATTTGCACTTTGCCTCCTGGAAAATTTTGAGATGAGCTATGTTTTGAGATGAAAATGCTACAGTAATGTATTGTTTTCGTTCTAACTGTTGTGTACTGGGTTCGTTGCACAGGAATGAAGACAAAGATCATGGTTTATTGCATGCAGGATCTGAACTAAGGAACAGGGCTGCAGATGCAGCAATTTATACCCTGGCCTCTAGGCGGCGGCCAATAGGTTTGAAGCAACCCATTGCCGCCCTAGAGACAACCAATAGCGGCACTGGAGACGGGTTGTCTGAGGGGCTGGGAGCCATTAGCCAGCTTCCCTGCTCAAACAGCCCTCCAGCTTTACCACTGGTGCCCTTAACAAAGCAAGTCCAATACATTACACTAACCTTTATTATTATAAAACAGCTGGGCAATGTACAGCAAACCCAACAGCATCCTAAGACCCCACTGTACAAGACAATTATTAACCATAGAAGTAAAAATGTCCTGTTTTATGATGCCCGTAAAGCTTTAAATGTTGAGAAAGCAAAGTTGGCTAACATTAGCATGACTGTTTTGTGTCAAGTAGGTCAGATTTTTGTGCTGTCCCAGTTTTTTCATTACTGTAAACTCTTGTGCTTCTGGAAAATCCCTCTCCTTTTGCCTTCATAAATGTTATCAAGACCAACTGACTATAAGAAGCAGTAGTCTGCAAGAAAGTGCTGTCTCCTTTGCTTTGACTGCCAAGATTATCACCATCAAAGGGATCCCCACTTTCAGAGGTTCCCATAAAGGCTGCCTTCGTAAATTGTGATTACAAAAAAAAAGTATTTCAATATATGCCATTGAATTGTTTTTAGAAATATTTGTCAGCTATGTTCAAAACTACTGAGGCAGCACAATGGGTAATAATGAAAGTGGTGAACTAGGAAAGTCCCAAATGCTAATTGCTTCTCAGCCATAAATTTAAACTTTTATGCCAGATAAGCCATTTTCTCTAAGGCTGTGCCAGGTGTGTGTGTGTGCGCGCGCGCGTGCAAAGCTGCTTGCATAATTGCCTTCTCTCCATTAGACAATCATGGGCGAGTTCCACCTTTCTCCTACTGCTCATTCCAACTTCTGCTCCAAGTAGCAACTACCAGAGATAATCAATTGCTCTGTGTGCCTCTTTGAAGAATGTCTGGTTTACCAGTTGTCTCGGTTCCCATTATTCCAATGCAACTGTAGTTTGGTGGTCTCCACCAGACAGGCCAGAATAGAAGCAGTGCTATGTTCTTACAGAGAAGAAAGGAGTCTCCCCTTCCCCATGTAAAATGAGGGGTGCACATTGAGGTACCTATCAGACAAGGACTGATACATCTCTGCTTTTCTGTCAGCTAGCAAGGATGTGTACTAATTGGTAACTTGTTCATTATGAGCACTGTGGCATCCTGGCATCTCTCCTGTTCCAGAAAGAGTCAAAACACTTCAGCACGAGTCCGAAAGCTAGGAAAACTAAACCTCTGGTCCTGGTGACTGACCCAGATTATACCTTGCAACATTATCCTTGGACGTATATTTCACGAGAGTGAGAGCAGCCTAGTCAATCCCTGTTTAACTGTAAAACCTGAAGTGTTGGGTAGATAAAAGCTGGCCATCTTAGCTTCATCCTTCCACCATATAATAATAATAGCCTTGGACTGACATAGCTACGGGCCTGCAGGCTATAGGGCCAGTGGTCACACTGACTGAGAATTATGAGATCCTTTAATCCAGCCTAGATGGAGGAAATGGTTGGAGGAAACATTGTAGGGAACATGCTTTAGGTAGGACATGACACCCCACTTCCCTTTACTGTAAATTGAAGATCAGTCAACGGAACCTATCTAAGTGGTAGACAAATGAAGAACAATGTAAGGCATATAGTAGATTTGTTGGAATTTTTGGAAAGAAACAGATCCCTGCAGCGTTGATCTTCTTGGATGCTGAAAAAGCCTTTGATCAATTGGATTGGCAATTTTTGTTGAAAGTATTAGATAAAATGAAATTTGGGGATAAATTTTTACAACCAATCAGGGCAATATATCAAAAGCAAACAGCCCGCATAATAGTTAATAATAGTTTGAAGTATGTAACATTGAAAAGGGTACAAGGCAGGGGTGCCCGTTGTCACCCTTATTATTTGTTTTAACATTGGAAATATTATTGATTAAAATACGGGATTCGGATAAAATTAAGGGAATTCAAATTAGAGACCAGGATTATAGATTCAGGGCGTTTGCAGACGATCTGGTTGTTACAGTGACTCAGCCTGATTATTCAGTTGTAGAATTGATGGAGATAATAACGCAATATGGGAAAGTTTCTGGATTTAAGGTTAATATACAAAAAACTAAAATGTTGTCTAAGAATATGACAGTATCACAAAAGGCTGTCTTAGAAGAGCTAACGGGATTTGAAATAGTTAAAAGGGTTAAATATTTGGGGATATATTTATCACCCTCAAATGTAAAGTTATATAAAAATAATTATGAAAAGTTATGGGGAAAAGTACAAAAAGAATTAGATAGTTGGAAAAAATTACAATTATCTTTATTGGGAAGAATTGCAGCTGTGAAAATGAATGTTTTGCCAAAATTTTTATTTTTATTTCAAATGATACCTATACTTAAAAAGGATTTAAATTTGGAGGAATGGCAAAAAGGAATTAATAAATTTGTTTGGGCAGGGGAAAAGCCACGAGTCAAATTTAAGATTATGCAAGATACGCGTGAAAGAGGTGGTCTTAAAATGCCTAATTTTAAATTATATTATGAAGCTGCTGCTTTGTCAGCGATAAGTGATTGGTTTAATTTAACACAAGCGAGATTATTAAATCTTGAGGGCCATGATTTGTTATTTGGATGGCATGCGTATTTATTGTATGATAAGAAGGTGGACAATGTGTTCAAGATACATATTTTAAGGTATGCTCTGTTGCGAGTTTGGAAAAAATACAGACACAAGTTAAATTATAAGATACCTATTTGGGCAATATCGAAACACGCAATAGAAAATATAAATGCTGGGTTTAAACATGATGTGATTACATATAAGGAAATTTTGTGTTTTGAGAGGAATGTATGGCAATTAAAGCCATATAATATTTTAAAAGAAGAAAAGATTGTACAAACCTGGTTTCAGTATGGGCAATTACAGGCTAGGTGGAAGGAAGACCAGAAAATTGGTTTCTCAATGATTGATGAAAATTTGGTAAAGCAAATTAGAGATCAAGGTCAAGCACATATTAAAAGGATATATCTTGCATTGATAGAAATTGATTCAGAGACGGAACTTGTTAAAGATTGTATGATAAAGTGGGCTCAGAATTTTCAAGAAGTTATTACAATGGATACTTGGGAAAAGATCTGGGTGAGAAATGTAAAATTTACACAGGCCCAAAATTTAACACAGAACTTTTATAAAATGTTTTATATGTGGCACTTAGATCCTAAAAAATTAGCAAGCATGTATCCGAACTGCCAGCCCAAATGTTGGAGGTGTGGCTGTGAGGATGCAACGTATTTTCATATATGGTGGACTTGTAAAAAGGTTAAAGCTTTTTGGATTAAAATTTGGTGGAATATACAAAAAATATTCAAGAAAAGGATAAAGTTTTGTCCGCAATTGTTTTTACTGGGCATTATTACAGCTATTACTGTTGTGGACACTAAGTTGATGTTGAATTTAATTACGGCAGCGAGACTTTAAGTAGCACAATATTGGAAGAAGGAAGAACTGCCGACTATAGAAGAATGGACTTTAAAAGTTTCCAATTTGGCGGAAATGGCAAAGATTTCAGCGCACTTGAAAGACCAGTCGCAACAGAGATATATTGGGGAGTGGAGAAGATGGATTGATTACATCCAGAATAAATATGGGACTAAAAAGTTTCACCTAGCATTTGAATAAGTATTGGATTTATGTGATATATAAATTACTTGTAGTTATTTTAATAAGAGTTAAAGTGCGATAGAATTTAATATTTTATTGTTGTTTGCATAGGGTAGATTATGATTGTTTGTATTTTTATACCCTGTATTTAGCTCTGGGAAGTCGGGGAGGGGGGAGGGGGAGGGGAGGGAAGAGTTGGGGAGGTTTGGGGAGAGGGGAGGGGGTTGGGAGGGGTTTTGTCTTTTGTCTTTTAAAAAATGTACTGTAAAACTTTTCAATAAAAAAAAACGGAACCTATCTGAGTCCCTGGGAATACAGTAAGGGAAGAATGCAAATAGCTAGAAAGGAAATGGTTGGAGTTTGGGTATTCTGCAAAACTCTTTCCATTCCCACAGGCATTCTCTTACAGGCATTTTGGGGTAAGAGATACACATTTCTCACCAGGAGTTTGGAGACTGGAGTCAATCAACTGGGAACTCTTTGACCCAAAGTCTTAATGCACCACACATTTGGCATTACTGCATTGTATGGATATTTGCTAATGCCTTCATGTTTGTTATAGTGAGTCCTTTATATTCACTTGAGCAAGGAGATGGCAGAAAAGCAGGGTAAAAGTGTATATATAAATAAATGCTGACCTGTTGGTTCCGATTAAGGGGAAAAGTCTAAACTTTAGCCTTGCACACCTTTCAAACCTGCTGGTATGGAAACTTATCACCTGATCAAGCACCAAAAGGAAACTAATAATTTACAAACAACATCCCTTTTGTGTAGGTCTGTTTTACTTTAAATCACTTATTGGCAACAGGTCTACAGAATACAGAACAGTAGAGTCGAAAGGGACCTTGGAGGTCTTCTAGTCCAGCTCACTGCCCAAGCAGGAGATCCTAGAACCATTAAGGAGGAGGCAAACCGTTTCACTGGTTAATTGTTCTCACTACCAGGAAATTTCTTAGTTCTAGATTGAATCTTTCTTTTTTTTTTGATAAGAGGAAATACAAGGTGTATATTATGCAGGCCTAAACAAGTGATTTGTGGAATATATGATGCTGATATTTTAAGGGTGGGGAACTTTTTATTTGTCCAAATTGGTGAGCAAAAAGCACTCACACGCACAGGCTTTCACATTTCTTTCTCGTTTCCGTACATCACACACACTTCATATATGCTGGAGAGGGACTTCTGTACAGTACAAATAAGTCAGAGTGCGTCCCTTCAAAAGCCTGACGCCCCCCACATGTGGTGGACTTGTAGAAATATAAAAGCTTTTTGGATCAAAATTTGGTGGAACATTCAAAAGATTTTTAAGAGAAAGATAAAGTTTTCTCCGCAATTGTTTTTATTGGGTATTCTTGTAGATTGTGATGTTAAAGAAACTAATTTGATGTTGAATATGATAACAGCAGCACGGTTACTGGTGGGACAATATTGGAAGAAGGATAGTTTTGCCTACTATAGAAGAATGGGTGTTTAAAGTTTTGAATCTTGCAGAAATGTCTAAGATTTCTGCTTATTTGAAAGATCATTCACAGGAAAGATATATTTCAGTTTGGAGGAGATGGATAAATTATATTCAGAACAGATATGGGACTAAAAAGTTCCATTTAGTTTATGAGTAGATTTTAGTGGGATACTGTTATTGGCACGTTGTTTGTAGTTATGTTAAAGGGGAGTTAAAGCACATTATGAATTTGGTTAATTGTATATTATGCATAATTTTTATTTAGAATATGATTATTGTAATTATAATCCTGTATTTAGCTCTGGGAAATGGGGGGGGGGAAGTGGGCGGGTTTGGGGTGGGGGGGATTTGGGGATATATTGTAAAACTTTGTTTTTGTAAAACTTTTTAATAAAAAGAAAAAGAAAAAAAAAAGAAAGCCTGACGCCCCGTTTATGGCCGAGCAGACAAGGCAAATGAAAATGTGTCATCTCATTTAGCAATCTTCCGTGGATTTCCGCCGGGACCTGAAGACCTGGCTCTTCAGCTCTCTGGCCCAGGCTGAGAATATTTTTAATTTTAATTTTAACTGGGTTTTAATTTTTCTCAGGGTTCTATTTAATTTCTTTTAACGTTTGTATTGACTGTTTTTTAAATGCCCTGTAAACCGCCCTGAGTCCTTCGGGAAAGGGCGGTATATAAATCTAAATAAAATAAATAAAATAAATAAATAAAATTTCCTTATTCGCCGACTTACAAATACCGTTATGGGACTCTTTTAACACGCCCATGTAGAGAGGAGAGTTTTGGTCAAGATTGGACACATTTGCAAAGCACCGTCTTTTTCTTCCATCAAAAGCAAAAAGAAAAAAAAAAGGGGGGGGGAAAGCCAACTCACCCCCCCCTTCCTTCCCTCCGGATCCTTTTTAACTTTCAGTTTCGTTCCACCAGACGGATTTCCCAGACCCGGCGCTGTTTCCTAGAAAACACGTGCCTAGGCTGTTCTAGTTATAGCTCTCCCCTCCCGCCAACGCGATGAAAGAGCCTTAGATCCGCCTTCTTCATACGGGGAAAAGAATCAAAGTTGGAAAAATAAAAGATAAACAAAAAAAATATGTTTATCTCGGTATCGTTTATCGTGTGCCTGGCCTCGGCGTATTTTGTTTTTGTTCGGAGAAATCCGATCCAGGGAAGAAATAAAACCGAACCGATCACACTTGCAGTACCGGTAGATGCTGGTAACCTTCCGCCCCCGCCAAGCAGGCTAGGGCAGCGTTTTCCAACCTTAGGAACTTGAAGATGCGTGGACTTCAACTCCCAGAATTCCCCAGCCAGCATAGCTGGCTGGGGAATTCTGGGAGTTGAAGTCCACGCATCTTCAAGTTCCTAAGGTTGGGAAACGCTGGGCTAGGGGACTAAAGCAACCTTTCGTCAGCTTGGCCATGGGAGTTGTAGTCCCAAGGCGCCAGGCGGGTGTAGATGGCATTGGAAGTCCTTGGATCAATTCTACCTAAAGCAAATTGCACCAAGAAAATCTACACGGATCATCTTTCCCGTTGCTGCGCTGCAATTAAATTCAGCGTTTTCAGTTTGATTCTTATGCACGTTTTGCCGTTAAGGTTGTGGGAGAACTTCAGCCAATTCCTGGTCAAAGTGTGAATTATGATTTTCTGCAAGGGCTTTGGCTTGGTTTTAGTTTAGTAGGAGGCCGATTTCGGTTGGTTAAAGAAACTACAGGATAACGTGACTGCTTGTGGCTGAAGAGGTTTTCTTCTGGCAGCAATTTCATGCCTGTGACCTAGATCAGCGTTTCCCAACCTTAGGAACTTGAAGATGCGTGGACTTCAAGTCCCAGAATTCCCCAGCCAGCATAGCTGGCTGGGGAATTCTGGGAGTTGAAGTCCACGCATCTTCAAGTTCCTAAGGTTGGAAAACGCTAACCTAGATGACATCTCCCTCAACTGAGCGTCAGGCTTAAAAATTGCCTAGTGATGTATTCTCCAAAGGCTGAAACTTAAGGTGAAAACAAAGCTTTTTAAAATAATTTTATTAAAATTCTCTAGGGGGCAGATACAAAACAATTAAGAAAATGGGAAAAGAGTAAAGAGAAAGTGTTTACTTTAAAATTTAATAAAAAATATTTAAATAAAAAAGGCTTCCAAGTTAAGCGTAACATAGTATAACATTCGGCTTCAGACGAAAGGAGCTCCGCTCTGTTCAGAATTGAAACCAAGCATTTGAAGACCTAACTGATTATAATAATTCCTTAGAGGAACCAATATGTTGATATAGTGGCATTCATTTCGGAAGCCTCGATGCCTCTGAAAATATTTTGAATGCTTTTTACCATCCAAGTTCGTGCCTGCCTGCCTGCTCGGAATTGTCTCGCATCTGTGCCCGTTTCCTGCGCGCGTCTTTCTAAAGCAAACGTTCACGCAGTCAATCGTACCTAATAATGCCACAGAATTCAATAGGATTGACACCCAGCTAATTATTGATTACAGTGCTGGCCGAGCAGCTTTTCAAATTGAGCGAGAACTCTTCCCTGGACTCAAAAACCTCCCCCTCCTCCTCCTCCTGCCGCCTCTTTATAGAAAACAGGGAGGAGGACACCTCCTCGTAACAGCCATTTTCCTTCAGCCAAGCTTCCGATTGGCTATTCCCTTAACTAGCTTGCCGCGGATTGGTGCGCGCCTCCTGTCGTGCTTTGCTACTTCCCGTTTAAAGGTACTTTCGTTTTAAAGAGAAAGCAAGGAGGTTGGGGGACGGTGCGGGATCTCCGGCTCTTTCGAAGGTTCTGAAAGCAACAGGTAGGGAGTCTGCCTTAAGTCGGTGTCCTCAGGCGGCATTTGTGCGGGAGACTTTGCATGCCTCCCTCCGAGATCTTCACGGGTTGCATTGAAGGACTGGAATTGTTGTTGTTGTTGTTTTAAATTTCCTCAAGCCTTCAGAATCCCATTGTCGGTCTCCAGGGGATGGTGTCTTTTTCGCTTAGGATTGCTAAACTTGTTATTTGTCAGGTGTGCTGTTGCAGGGTAGGGCAGGGGTGCAGCCTGGTGCTTGAATGCCGGCGGTGGAGAAGTCCGTTTTTACACGCCCGAGTTGAGACGCCTCCCTGCCAAACAGGGCAGAAGAATGGATCCCTTTGCCTTCGGTTCCCCGGGATTTTTTTTTTTTGCTCTTTGTTGTTAAGTCGTGTCCGGCTGTGATGCCGTGACCCTAGCACGCCAGGCTCCCCTGCCCTCCCCTATCTCCTGGAATTTGCCCAAATGTATGTTCGTTGCGTTGATGACACTTATCTAAACCAGGGGTCTTCAAACTTGGCCTTTTTATGACTTGTGGACTTCAACTCCCAGAATTCCTCAGCCAGCATGCCTGGCTGAGGAATTCTGGGAGTTGAAGTCCACAAGTCATAAAAGAGCCAAGTTTGAAGACCCCTGATCTAAACCATCTCATCCTCTACGGTGGACCCCTTTTTCTGTTTGCCCTCAAATCTTTCCCAACATCAGGGTCTTTCCCAATGAGCCCCTCCTGTCATTAAGTGGTCAAAGTATTTGAGCTTCAGTTTTAGCACCTGTCCTTCCAAAGAACAGTCAGGTTTGATTTCCTATAGGATTGACTGATTAGATCTCCTTGCAGTCTTCTCCAAACCCATAATTCAGTTTTTTTGGCACCCAGCCTTCCTTTTGGTCCAACTCTCACAGCCATGCATTATTATTTTTTTAATTTTTATAAATTTTTATTAAACAAATTTTAAATAAAAAAACAAGAACATTATTACAAAGTACTGAAAAGTGCATCAAATAGAAAAACACCAAGACATCCTAGATACCAAAAAAACAAAAACAACAACATTAGACAGGACCGGGGAGTGTAATACTACCCCAAATTTCTTTTTCTCGTGCCTCCTTAAGTAACACCAGCTGCCTGCAATTAGTGCAGGTTCGCATCCCACCAGGCTCAAGGTTGACTCAGCCTTCCATCCTTCCGAGGTAGGTAAAATGAGGACCCAGATTGTTGGGGGCAATTAAGCTAACTTTGTAATAATGCCGCTTGGGGGTTTGTGTGAAAGCCCTAATAAGCAGGCATATACATAAGAATGAAGGCTATTGCTAAGCACATTGGTTTGTGCTTAAATTGTAAGCCGCCCTGAGTCTTCGGAGAAGGGCGGGATATAAATGGGATTAAAAATAAAAATAAAAAATAAGTAACCTTTAATTACCAAATATTAGAAATCTATAATTGTATATATCTCCAAATTCTATACCTCAAATAAAAATACACAATCACCTGGTATTTCCCCCGTTGAGATTAAATATTCTATTTTGTAACCATGAATACCAGGAGTCCCAACTTTTATTGAAAAGTGATTCACTTTTCCCTTTGAGAATATATGTCATTCGAGGGATTTCCATCGTCTAAATCATACGTGCCGCTGTTGTAATATGTATTACTAGATACCAAACATTTTTGGGTACTTCTTGTGGCTTCACCCCCCAAGAGGAAAATAGCTCGGTCCAATTGAAGATCATATCCTGTTATTTGAAATAGCCAATTTTTTATATTGGTCCAGTAACGCCTAACCTTTGGACAAGTCCACCATTGATGGTAGAAAGTGCCCCTGGCAGAATCACATTTCCAACATTTGTCATTTGCATTGGGAAACATTTTTGAAATTCGTGCGGGAGCTAAGTACCATCTATACAACATTTTGTACATATTTTCTTTAAATGCCGTTGCTAACGTTAATTTTATATTTTTCTTCCAAATTTGTTCCCACTCTTCTAATTCTATAGTGCGACCAATATTTCTCCCCCAGGCAATCATTACGTCATTTATTGTTCCCCTTTCCATCCCATGGAACAAAAGTATGTCTTAGATATGTCTTAGATAAAAATTTAGCATCACTTCCCCATAAAATCTTGTCTAATTCTTGTGGGATTATATTGATTCCAAATTCCTGCTTATCCCTATTAAACCTTGAGCTTATTTGAGAATACGACCACCAATCCAACTCTATACCCCCAGAATGTAACTCCTCCCTGGATTTAAGATTGCCTCTCAGATCTATGAGATCTTTATACCTATAGTTTCTGTCTGGATTGTGTAACGTTGAATAAGTTACAGCTTCCAAAGGAGTAAACCAGCCAGGTATCTTTGTATAGATCCACCCTCTCACCATACGCCAAGAGTTTATCAATACATCCCTAATATAATGATTAGAGAAAACTTTATATTGACTATCCTTCCTTGGCCAGAAATAGACAGCCATGCATTATTACTACTGAGAAAACCATAGCTTGGTCACTATACGGACTTTTGTCAGCAAGGTGACATCTTTGCTTATGCGCTCTAGGTTTGCCATAGTTTTTCTCCCAAGAAGCAAGTATCTTTTAATTCCATGGTGGCAGTCGTCCTCTGAGTGATCTTAGAGCCCAAGAAAATAAAATGTTTTTTTATTTCCCCTACCTGAAATATTGGGTCACTTCTGGTGAACTGTTTAGTCCCAAGCTTAGTCGAGAGATTTTCATCAGGCTATCCTGCAGCTGAATTTTGCAGATTATTTTTGAAAGTGGCATTTTGAAAGAAAAAAACCAAACACAACCCAGCCATTTAGAATAATTTGGGAGAAAGCATTGTGGCATTTGGTGATCTTTAGGAGTAGCTACTAGGAGGAATCCAAAACCTGGTATTTGACTACAGCCTTTGCACTTAATGACTGTTGGACCAACTGGTTCCCCTTTGGCAGCTGTAATGATGGCTTGCAGCTTGTTGGAGTATAAATGGGTTTCTTGTTGTAGGGGGAAACATCGATACTTGAAGCCTGGCAGATGATTATAGTTTACATTGATATCCATATCTTTAATTCCCGAATACAGGTACTTCTCAACCATTTGATGTTACAATGGCATTGAAAAAAAGTGACTTATGACTGGTCCTTATACCTATAACCCATACAGCATCCCCACCATCACATGATCGAAATTTGAGCGCTTGGCAAACAGCATGTATTTAGGAGGGTTGCAGGATCCTGGGATGATTGATCATCATTTGTAACCTTCACAGTCGGCTTCTGGCCAGCAATGTCAGTGGAAGAAGCCAGATTGGCTTAAAGACTGCATGATACACTTAACCATGACAGAAAAGTTCATAAAATTGAGCTCCACTGCCTTGCTTAGCAATTGTCCCAATTGCGGGCATAAGTTGAGGACAGCCTGTAACTTGGTTCTTATGGCAGAGACTAATATAATGTGGTTTTCATTACAGGAACAGACCTTATCTGTATATAAGCAACAATGCATGCCATTGTTTAAATGTGTAATATATTAAACTAAAATTGATAAGGTTTGTATAGTACATAAAGCAAACTTCCTGGATGGATCAACCTGATATGACAAATATACCACAGTTTTGCTTCTGTAAGAATTTTGAGAACCAGCCTTCTAGAACCCTTTCTTCTGGTACTGATATGTAAAGCCAGACATTTTTTTTATATTTGATGCACTATAGTTTATATAAACCCTGAATCAATCATAGTCTGGGCTGCAGTCTGTGTTCTTGGGGTACACAGGAAATTGCATATAAACCTGAAACTCACGGCATGTTTTATCATTTATTCTACTTTTATTACACTGCATGTGGTTTGCAACCCTATTCTTGTAACTTTGACTTGGTCACATCTTTTCAAGTTTGAGTAAGGTTTGCACTTGGTCCACTGAGAATAACATTAGATTGATTGGATATTTAATAGTTATTTTTCCTGTATCTGATACTTCTCTTGTATTAATAAGAACTTTTAGAGCTAATTTGGTATCCTGAGTCCTCAAGTCTTTATTTCCAAATAGGCCACTTCTGGAAACAAATGGTGCTAGTAGTAATGTCCACTGACATCTCCCCCCCCTGTACACACACACACACACACACACACACACCAGTGGTTAACATTAATGAAAGAGAAAGAGAATTTGTGTGTTGGTATGGCATTGGGTAAATAAGAAAAGAGGAAATGTGCTTTCAGATAATGCATTTTATTAACTAACTGAATTTTTTACTGATTGCATTGAAGAATAAATAAGACCTATATTTAATTACATAATTGGACATTTGATTCCGCAGGATGAGTCAGTGGTGTAAACTGCAACAGCTGGATTCTAAATTCTTGGAACTTGTGCATCAGCTCTACGATGATAGTTTTCCTATGGAGATCAGGCAATACTTGGCACAGTGGCTAGAAAGCCAAGATTGGTAAGAGTCTCAATTTGTGGAAGATATCCAAAAATACTGTAAGGCTATGATTCTAAGCAGGAGCAGAGTGCAGTCAGCAATCATGAGAATTATTTCTCTCAAATCTAATGGAACTTTGGCTGAATCGTTGGCTGAGGAAGTAAATTCCATTGGATTATGCAGTCTCGTATTTTATATTCTTAAACAAAATATTGTAAATGAAATGGGAAGCTACCTCCTTAATCTCATAACAGCACGTAACAAAAATTCTGAACCACGCACATGTTGAGGAAAGTGCTCAGCATGAGCAGCTGGTATAAATCAGCATTTTGTTTTACTTGAGAAGTCTTAATGTGCAGAGCAGCATATTTAAAATAAATCTTATTCAGTTACACTGCAATTCCACCTTAACCCTTGGACTTCTTTGTGGCTTATCCGGTATTTTAGAATTTGTCTTGAGTTACAGTTTGCGCATGCAATTCCTATTCATAGGCAAAACTCCAAATTCTTATCTTAACAATGCATAAAAATACAGCCATAATCAAAGCGAAAAATGTACGTGCAACTGAATTGGAATGTCCATCGTGATACTTCTCCTCCGTTGCGGCTCAACCAGCTGGTCTGTTATTGGCACAGCAGCCCATATTGTTCAGGTGTATTCATTATGGGTTCCCCTGCCAGGTGTAGAGTACTTTGGGGACTATTGGAAAGTTGGGTCAGTTTGTGACTGCTAAGCAAAGCGGAATGGCAAAGAAAAATAAATTGGGTTTTTGAAGCATGTTGGGGCTTGTGCAATATAAAGAGATGGAAGACATGCGAATGCTATTGTTTTGCCTGCTTCCTCTTCCAGGGACCATGCTGCTGAAGATTTTTCAATGGCTACGTTGCTCTTCCAGAATCTCCTGTCACAACTGGATGATCAATATAGCCGTTTTACCCAGGAAAACAATTTTTTATTGCAGCACAACATCAGAAAGAGTAAACGAAACCTCCAGGTCAGTGTACAAGAGCACTTTCTAATTTGCCTTTGTGAAAGTATCTTAGAATACTTCTGTCTGGTAGCGTGTGGATTGTTTCTACAATGTAATGAAAGGAAAGGGACGCGGTGGCTAAGTGTAGCCCGTCACTATCTTTCATATATTATGGCTCCATTTCTTCATACAGGAGCATCCCACACACAAAACCATTCCAACTATATAGGCGATTTTTTAGCAATTCCCCTTCAATCCCACCAGCCTGAGATGCACCAAGAGGCTTCTAACAGGAAGCTAAACTACAGATGATCTTATTGATTATTGGACGCGGTGGCTCAGTGGGTTAGGACGCTGAGCTTGTCGATCAGAAGGTCGACAGTTCGGCAGGTCGAATCCCTGAGTGCCGTGTAACAGAGTGAGCACCTGTTACTTGTCCCAGCTTCTGCCAACCTAGCAGTTCGAAAGCACGTAAAAATGCAAGTAGAAAAATAGGGACCACTACAGTGGGAAGGTAACAACGTTCCGTGAGCCTTTGGCGTCTAGTCATGCCAGCCACATGACCACGAAGTTGTCCTCGGACAAGCGCTGGCTCTTCGGCTTTGAAACTGAGATGAGCACCAGCCCCTAGAGTTGGAAACGACTAGCATGCATGTGCGGGGAAAACTTTACCTTTACCTTTAATGAAAGGAACCTTTTTTTAAAAAAAACTCTTGCTGTGCCATCCTAAGCAAACTTTAATGACCCCCTCAAATGAGACCTTCCCTTCCCACACTCATTTCATCTCCACCCAATTCTTGTTAGTTTTGTTCCTATTGTAGCTACTACCTTTTCTATCATTTTTCCTGGAAGAAGAAAGGGAACGTGTGTGTTCATTATAGTTGTTAGCTTCTCGTCTTTCGTGTTTAATCCTTTTATGTCATTTTTGTCTGACATCTTTTGGAGTGTGGCTTAATAATAATAATAATAATAATAATAATAATAATAATAATAATAATATAATAAAGTTGGAAGGGACCTTAGAGGTCATCTATTCCAACCCCCTGCTCAGGCAGGAAACCCTATACCATTTTGAACAATTGGCTGTCCAGTCTCTTCTTAAAACCTTCCAGTGTTGGAGCATTCACAGCTTCTGGAGGCTTCTAATAACCGTATCTCCATGTGTGATACACACACATCTATTATTATTATTATTATTATTATTATTATTATTATTATTATTATAATTCCAGCTGGAGTGGCTGGACGGTGGGAGGCTAGATCTTACACAGGGCTTTTGTCTGTATTAATTTTTTCTGGTATGGCGGACACACTCCTTTTTCAGCTTTAAACGTGAGGAGCTCCTTTATTTATTTATTTATTTAATAAACGCAGTAACAGAAAGCAATTCAAAGCGCACACGTGCATTTCTTGGTATGCAGCAGTTGAATATCACATACCACTTCGGAGGTTGAAGGATGTCTTAGCTTAGAAGTAAAAAAGGTGGCACTAGGGTTTACAGATATGTGATTTGTAATAGAATTCTGACTCCCATTTCTTTAATGGAAATAAATAATGGAAAGTGTAGGATAGAGAGATGGTAGTCTGGGGTAGTGAGCATATTGGAAAAATATTGGAAGTCCCTCACTTATATTTTATGCGATGATCCAGAATACTTTTGTGGAAGACCCGATGTATATGGCCATGATGATCTCCAAATGTCTCCAGGAAGAAAGGAAAATCCTGAAATCTGCAGAGTCCACAGATCAGGTCAGTTATCCTCTGTAAGCTGGGAAAACAGCATCTTGTGTTGAACATTGTTCAGCCTCTGCATAGATCATGGACTTCAGTTTCAAATTTTAACGTGTCTACCCAAGTTAGCATTTTCTCAGAATGGAAAGCAAAGAATTAACCTAAGAAAGGTCATGAAATATTCCTGCTGTGGTGGTTTTCCTTTTTTTTGGGGGGGGGGGAATGCTACATTGTGATACATTTCTTTCTTGATTCTTTTCCTTCATTTCAAATTCTAGATGCAAACGGACAATGTGCAAAATACTGCGGGGCTGGGCAAAGTGAAAGAGATGGATGCAAAAGTCACAAATGTGAAGGATCGTGTCATAGTAAGTTAAAAGAGTTGGCACTTGGAAATGTTTTATTGTTAGCTACATCATAACCCAAAAGGGAACAACACATTGTTGGTTCAGATGCACAGATTGGGGAATGTGCAAAGATAAGCTACATTTGAAGAAGGATTGGGTGGTTGAGTGGGAGCAATGGACAGGTTGTGGTCTCCCAATGCTGTTATCAAAATCTTGCTATTGTCACATGACAAAACGTTGAATAGTCATCGTTATTTTTTGTTTTTAGCACCAGTTGATTGTGGGACACTCATAGAGGTAGGAAAGGGTTTTATATATATAACATAGCTTTCTCCAGCCTGGTAAACTTAGTTGATGCCTGTTGCAAGGTCTTGAACTAAATCTATCAAAATCTCACTGCAAATAGTTGTTGATATTTAGACAGCAGGTTTCTATTCCTGACTATTCCAGTGAATATTCTGGCTTAATTGGGACAAAGGACATTTTTGTTCATATCTACTACTATGTTAAGCCTGAAAATTCACTGGTCAACCTTTGGTCATATTTTTGGCTCAACCTATCTTAGACTTAATCGTAAAGATAAAACAGTAATGTAATGAAATGAATCACTGAAATAATTACATTTGCTTCTTTTCATAAATACCATTTGCATTAAGCAGTTTTGAATGATGAGGTTATTTGTTTTCTAGGAAATAGAGCAAATGATAAAAAATCTTGAGGATCTTCAAGATGAATATGATTTCAAATGTAAAACCTTTCAAGCCAGAGGTGAGAATTCAGTTTCTAGCTATTTTTAATGAAATCTATTGTTTTCTATTTAGACATTGTTCCCTGATGATGAAAACGTGGCCAGTTGAGGCTCAGTTGAAGTCTTAGTCTGTTAAAAAATTGGTTAGAGACTAGATTTCCATTTTGTGAATGTTCAGTACAAATATTAAGATCTGCTGGTGCTCATCTCACTCCAGATCATCCTACCCTCACTTGGTTCCCCTCTATATTCACTTGTGTTGGATTGCAACTCCCATCCTTTTCCCAGCCTATGTTACCTGGGGATAGATTGGCTGAAGAAGACGAAACAAATTCCCAACATTTTGCTTTGAGCTTAGAACGAAACAACTCAAAAATGGAATGTTTTGAGTGTTCTCTGTTCAAGTAGAATGAAACTTGAATTGTTCTTAATGCTCTTTGATGGAGAATTTCAAACCAGCTTTTCATTTATTTTTCATCCTAAGCTCAAAGCAAACAATGGAAGCAGGAGCTAAGCTCCTTTTGTTGAATGTTTTCATTCTTTAAATAGATCCCAGCAAGCAGTTAGAGTTGCTGTAAAGCAGTTTACATACTAGCTGTCAATCCTGGTTGTAAAATCAGAAATCAGTCCAAACAGCTTCACTGGTGCTACCCGAGCCAAGCCAAAGTACCATTCAAAGTTACGG
Source organism: Vipera ursinii (assembly GCF_947247035.1). Taxonomy (NCBI): domain Eukaryota; kingdom Metazoa; phylum Chordata; class Lepidosauria; order Squamata; family Viperidae; genus Vipera; species Vipera ursinii. The sequence goes on along the minus strand of NC_139512.1, from coordinate 169,534,507 downwards.
CATCCGTTCTCTCATCAAAGCCCCAGAGGTTTTCATGCAGGATAACCAGGTTTTTGTTAATATAAAACAGGCAAAAGAATCCCCGCACAAAGAATGAGCTACCAAAAGTTGATCCAGCAGGGCCTAAGCCTTTTGAATAGTATTGAATTCAGCAGTTCCTGGTGTTCCATCTCCCTCTAGTTTCTGCAGCTTGGGATTTTGCTGGGATCTGTTGATTAGCTCCCATCATTACCAGGTGAAAAGGTTCTTTGCCTCCTGGGCTCCCAGGATGGGAGACATTGCATCTCCATCCTGGTTTCAGCTGTCAGAATCCATGGGACCTGGCCTTTTGTTGCTCATTTTAGGCCTTGGATCTTCAGTGTTCGGAATACAATATTCTTCAGTCAGATCCTCTTCTGAAGAAGATCACACGTCTGATGATTTTGCAGATCATCAATATCTGAAGTGATGCAAGTTGACTTTTCCTTGGCCTAGATTCAAGTATATTTTCCCCCTAATGCTTTGCTTTTGTACGCAGACATTCCTAGTGTCTTGTCCTTTGACCGGGTAAGCCTTGTAGGTAGTCCTTGACTTTCGGCCATTCGTTTAGTGCACGTTAAAAGTTGATAATGATGCTGCAATCAGCCCTTACACTTAAACCATCACAGCATCCCTGCGGTCGCACAATTGTGATCTGGGTGCATGGCAGTCCTAGCTCATATGACAATTGGGAGTATCCTGCAGTCACATGATCGTCATTTGCAACCTTCCCAGCCAGCTTCCGACAAGCAAAGTCAATGACAAAGCTGGCAAGAAAGGTTACAAATTGCAGTTTCATGATGTCTCATGTAAACACTGGCAAAAAAGGTAAAATTGTATCTGGTCATGTAATGCCTCACTTAATGATCATATGTTTGACGTATCTTCTGGTTCCAGTTGTCTTGACTACCTGTAGAAGCTTTCTTCATACTCCTGGTTAGCAAAGGCAAGAGGGGGGACATTCCTAGTTATCTAGTATTTTTCTTTTAGGGATGAATGAAATATGCAGGATAAGAATCCAGATATCATCTTTTTATCCCGGAGAAGACTTTGATATTGTTTTTCGGATGATTTACTTTCTGTAATTTTAAATACAAAAGACACTTGACAAGAGTTTTGGCATGATCTCTTTTGCAGATTGTGAACCCAACAACATGACCCAGGATGACTATAAAAAAGAAAAAGTACAGCTCCACACCATGTATTTGCAGCTTCACAATAAAAGACAGGTGATTCAGCTAGCTTTTTTGGAGAGCTGTGACTGTCTAAATTAGTAGGCACTTTGTGATAGATGTCAATCTATCATGAGCTTTGGAAGTCACTGGGTGCCTCTAAAGCATCCGTTGCGTCTCGGTTCAACCTAAGCAGCTTTGGGAGAGGATATATAGTATTATGATTGTCACCTTCAGCTATAGGAAAAAGAGGCCATATACACCCAATGAAATTCATTTGGAGGTGAATGCCACGGAGTAACAGGGTTCTTTTTGAACTGAAGTCAACCTTGTTTTTACAAGGGTGGCAATTGGCACAAACCACTGGAGGCCTTTCTTTACTATTTACAATGAGGGCTTTTATCACAAGTATTAACATAGTTTTGATGTTGTTATTAAAAGTTTTGGTGATAACCGTTGGTCACCCGGTATGAGTTTTTTCATCCTAGGTCTCCCTCCTAGGTCTCCCTCTAGTTCTCCTGCTAGCGATTTTGCTTCCTTCCCCCTCTTATTCCAGCTCTCCCCCTCTTCTGAGTTTAACAAGAAAGAAAGTAAAAGGGATGGGCTGGAATTGTACTGTCATGTGCTTGGCATGGCTTGACCTTCTGCTCAGCAGAACATCTGCTTCTCCATTGAGGAAAGAACTTCTCTCGGGGTCTTCTGCCTAATCCTTCCTTCCCTTTTGGAGTGGGGCTTTTGTCCCTCGTCTAGGTCTTCACTTTTTGAAGCCATCTGTGGATCTTTGTTCCCCCTTCCCAACCAGGAAATAGCAACTACTTCTCAGTCTTAACTTCCTTCTAGCCACTTGCTTCACTCCATGCAGTCCTGTCGTCTCACTCCAATTTTTAGCCAGCAACATGTTCCCCAGCGTCTGAGAAAGGTGGCTGTTCTAGAGATCTAGTCCCCAACACCTATATACCAGGCTTGACCGCTGGGACTTAGCACCTCACCAAAGGGGGAAGGAAGCAAAATCGCTAGCAGCAAGATTGGTTGATCAGCCCTTGTGAGAGAACAGCTGCTGTTCAAGGCCAGCACTAAGTAGCTTCTCCCCTTGTACTCTCTCAGGCCAACAAATCAGCAGCCATATCAGGCCATTAAAATCTATATGCCACCCTTGCTGTTCTCCAGTTCAGTGTAGAGGGTAAGTTGCCCTTGACAGAGATAAGCCAGATCCATTACCAAAGCAACAAGTGGAAAAACATGGCTTAAGTCAAAAACAAGCAGAAGATAATGTGAAAGCAGTTCAGGCGGTCAGTACCTTATTTCACTTGAAAATAGGGGTGGGGCAATAAAGCTCAATCAAACTTACAGTATTCTATTAACGATAGCTAGTATTTTAAAAAAATAGTATAGCCTTCCTGTGGAGTTGATTTCTTGCTTTACTTAGTGGGGCTGACAAGTAGAAATTTAACAGTCACTCATTTAGGCTTCCCCCTGACTTCCATTCCTGCCTTATTGATGTCACTGCTCTGTGACTTTTAGCTGCCACATCTTAAAAAAAATAAAAGGCTCCTTACTTTGCAGGTAGACCTTTAGTTCCTCTTGTTTGTTTGTTAGTATTCCACAATTCAGTCAAGAACTTAGAAGGTATACATAGTGCTTCTTGTGTTATTTCCACATAACAGTCCTATCAAGTAGGATTGAATCTGCAACCTGCCTTTTGGATGCATTTATTACAGCACAAGTATGTTCTTTGGCTCAAAACCTCAACATCCCCCCTGTATTCTAGCAAATTCCCACATGTGAATGTTAGAGCTCTTCATTTTTTTTAACTGAAGAGATACATTTCTTGACATTTCAAATTGATCTAAAATGTCGAGTAATAGCTTGAATATGCTTCTTATTGGATTCTCTCTAGGATGTTCTGCACTTGATATCCTCTTCGTTGCCTGTGATTGAAAATACCCAAAATGCTCTGATAACAGAAGAGCTGGTTGAATGGAAGCGTCGACAGCAGATTGCTTGTATCGGCGGCCCACCCAACGCTTGTCTAGATCAGCTTCAAAGCTGGTAGGTCTCTGAAGCACAGCAAGCGCAATCAGGAATTTTCAGAATGAATTCAACCAGAAGGGGGAAAGTACCTGAACATTTTTATATAAAACTACCCAAGGATTCCAAGGTCCAAACAGTTATATGTTTGATTCTAACATGCCATGAATGTTCTGAGGCACAGGCCTCAAGAGCCTTGTGAAATTTTGCCCCTAAACAGTTAAGACTGCTGGTTTCTTTGCTCGGTACCCCAAGGAGAAATGTAACAATCTTCACATACAATCATTGTAATGATAGGTTTACTACAGTGGCTGAGAGTCTTCAGCAGATTCTTCAACAGCTTAAAAAACTCGAGGAGCTGGAGCAGAAATTCACCTATGAAGCTGATCCTATTACCCAACAGAAGAAAGGGCTGTATGATCGGACATTAAGTCTCTTCAAGCAACTCATTCAAAGGTGTTTTTTTCTCTCGTGTTCCTCATTTAGAAAAGTATATACGTTGTATTTCATCTTTCCATCCCAGCTGAAGAATCTATCCCTTTTCTCTCATCTTGCTGATTAAATTATTTGGTTGAAATGTGAGCAGTCGCGTGATTCCCAGAAAGTCTGTGTGGAACTCTAGTGAAATAAGTTTTGTTTGAAATCATGCAGTTTTGTTTAAATTAGTTTAAATTTTTAGTTTTAAATTTCAATTTAAAAGGATATCTACTACTGTCAGTGGTTTCCTTGCAAACTACAGAGAGCCTTCAAAATCTCAAAAGGCTAGAAAAAAAATGCCAAAGAATTGTGATGGGACGGACCAGGCTTCCCCAACCTAGATAAAAATTTGTGTATTGAGAAAAGGTTGGTTTAGAGAACTATGGAACTGTATTAATACAACTCGATTTTAAATTATATTTTTTATTTTTAACTATTTAGATATTATTGTTTATAAATTTTGTCCATAGCATGCTAGGTGTCTGTTTCAAATAATTTGAAAATAAAACCTTTTGCCTCTTTTTTTTAAAAAAAAAATGATCATATTTGCATTATGGAAGATTGAGGATTTGTTCATTTTTGGCATAATGTTCTGTTCCCCTTTTGAAACAATTCAACTGTCCATTTTTTTTATATCCAGCTCCTTTGTTGTAGAAAGGCAGCCTTGCATGCCTACTCATCCTCAGAGACCATTAGTTCTGAAGACTGGAGTGCAATTTACAGTAAAGTTGAGGTAATTTGTTTTATACCTGATATGATTAATGTATGGTGGTTTTCTAAGAACTTTAAAGGAGGTGATTAATTCCAAACTAAAGGAAAGGGGGGGGGGGAAACCTCCCTGAAGTCAAGTTTGATCCATGCAGGTTTACAAAAATGATTTGCCACTGCTTTCTTTCAGAATATTTTTATGATTTCCTGGTTTAGCCAGTTAGGAAGAAAAATATGCCACATCTTAACACACTGAAGAAAAAGTGTTTCTCAATAGAATATCATTTTAAATTGAATTGCCAATATTTTAAAACATATTAATATCCTTAAATTACCTACATTTACTTAGATGTAGATTTTGCTGTATTCTGCTGTTTCTGCTATTGAAGCTATTAAATGTCCCAAGTTCTGATTCTTAGGTTAATTTCATGATTGGCTCCATATCTCAAGAAGAGATATGTCATAGATTTTAACTTGGAATCACAAAGGCTGGATTTTACAAAACACATGAAACCCAGATGAAACATATTATGGCTTAGTATGATATGTGAACCCTTATCCATGTCATGGGATACAATTCTGCAACTATTTACATGGGAACAACACTTTATTATTATGTACTAGTTGCATGTAGGATTGCATTTAATGAATGTGCAGAGCCCTTAGCCATGCTAGCTCAAACTAGGATTGGCTCCTGCAATTGTCTTATAAGTGGAACCCTTTCAAAATTTTAGGTTGGTGTGTACATTGTGATTTTTCAATTAAGTGGTGCCTCCTCTGATGACAGATGCTTCTTTTAATCTTGTAGGAATTTGAGCAGTGTGGGAGGGATACGCAAGGAAAATGCTTTTCTTGAAGCGCTTAAGGAATGTGAAGATCATCAAGACAAAAAAAGTATTTTTTCTTTATTCTTAACCTGTGTTGCTTGAATTTCCAGATTGCTGGTGAAACTTCAAGAGCTGAATTACAAATTGAAAGTGCAAGTTCAGTTTGATAAGTAAGTGATGTGTTATCACTCTTCAGATGAATGGTCACCGATCTTGACTTCCACACTTACAGTAGATGACTTTTACTTTAGTCCTCTTCTATGCTCTATTGCAACATCTGTCTGGCAGTTAGATAACTCTCATGATTTCCATTTCTTACAGTTGTAGAGTTTTTATTTATTCTGTTACTGTAACTAAACTTCTAGTTACCTGCTTTCTTTGGTTGCTCACAAAGGGTAAATACTATTAATTTATTTTTTTACACAAGAGAATTGGAGAGAAAGTCTTGAATACAGTATGAGGATTAGTAATGAGCTTTGAGATCATCTAGTGCGCTCTGCGCTCAGTTAAGGAATCCAGTACTACGGCATCCTTGAGAGATGGTCCTCCAGCCTCTGTTTAAACACATTTAGGAAGGAACTATTAGTCTTATTAACTCTCAAGGCGTTGCTGAACAGCTCTTAACATTTTTCCTGATGTCCTTTCAAAATGTGATTCCCCATTGCTTAAAATGAAAACAAAACATTTCTGACAGCTATGGCGTCACGAGCCCATTACTTTGAAGAAACATGCATTTACATATGCTTGGAAACCAAATGGAAATAGTATTTCACTCATTGATGTAAGTCATAATTACAGACCCTGCTGCTTTCATTCTGATTGCAGTGAGCTAAGGAGCAAAAAAGGCAACCCAGAATAAGTGAAGAGGGTTGAAACAGAGGTCCTACCTCTCACTTCTATTTCACCTGTCAAAATATACTTATTCACAAACTACAAGAAATTCTTGTTAACATCCACTCATTCAGCACTTGGTCAAAGTTATAAGGACATTAAATGAGGGGTACATAATGGCCAGTCCTCGTACTTGCAGCCAAGGCAGTGTCTTGCGAATCCATAATGACCATTTGCAATCTTCCTTGTCGACGTCTGACAAGCAAAGTCCATGGGGAAGGAGGGAGGAGGTCACAAGTGGTGATCCCATGACAAGGGATCCTGCAGCTGTGCAGAAATTGCCTAACTACAGCAACTGGGACTGCTGTTGCAAGTTGACCCAGTCATATGAGGTTGCACCTTAATGTGTTGCCTAACGGCAGAGTTCCTGATCCCAATGACCATTGGTAAGCGGGACTACTTGTGCTTCATGTGTAAGTTTTGCTGTGATTATTTATTTGGTGAAAGAAATAACAATCAGTTGACTTTGGGTGCTTAACAATGAAGTGATGGGCAATCTCTGAATGAAAATACTCTCCCAAACCAGCATATCATAGTGAAAAATGGCTACCCAGTCCCTCATCTCAAATTTAAAGCCGTCTTGAAAAACAATCTTCAGGTTTTCTGGGCTATCAAGACTGTACTCGGGGCAACAAGTGCCATCATGTTGAACCCACAGAGCACCCTGTTCTCTGACCCATCCCTGTTTCACCTTGCAATGCTAGGATCTTAAGGAAGATCTCAAGCTTCTTCAAGGGGTCTACAACAACTCACTCTGGCCAACTCGCAGCGACCAATTCACCACAGTCAATCTGTAGCCAACTCGCCGCACGGCCAATTCGCCATGGAACAATTCGCCATGGCCAACTTGCCACAGGACAAGAGTTACACTAATATTGAAGAAATAGTGGAATAGAATCATTAAAGAAAGGCTGCCAAAGAAGGGAGAAAATGAAATGTGAATGAAAAAAGATGAAATAATTTTACAATTGAATTGTTCCATAACGAGTTGTCCTGTGGCGACTGTGGTGAGTTATCCTGCAGTGAGTTGTCCCATTCCATCTTCAGGATGGGCAGAATAATTTGGAATAAGCCCATTCCTGTTTGGAGAATATATAAATACATAATGGGCCAGTCAGTTACTTGCATTAATAGCAATTCGTTAATTTATTCAAAAGTAACCACACTCGGTATTGGTCGTCAAATGCTTCAGAAATGACCCTTGTAGAAGTGAAAGAGGCTCCAACTTCACAACAGGCTTTTAAGTGAAAATGATGCATGAACAGGCTTACAGAAAACTGTAAAATTGCAGATTTCCCAGTGTCCTTAATCTGAGCAGCTGAGTGTAAAACGAAATTTTTTTTCCAGATTACATAGAGATAACTTGATAAACAGTTTAATGGAACAAATTTTGGGAGAATGTAGTGGTATAATTGTGAAATCCCCAATAGAAAGATTGTCACTGGTAAACTGACCTTTTTTCTTTTCTTTTGCAGAGATGTGGGTGAGAAAGTCACGGTGAAAGGGTATGTTCAGTCGGTTTGTGCCTGTTCTTGCATTTTTTGTTAAATATCAAAGAAGGTTGTGTCATTTGTTTTTATTGTTCTTCTTTACAGATTTAGAAAATTTAACATCTTGGGAACAAATACCAAAGTAATGAATATGGAAGAGTCAAATGGGAGCCTATCAGCAGAATTTAGACATCTGGTGAGGTGTCTGTGGCATCTGTGTGTGATTTGATAATGCTGAAGTTGTAAAGCTATTTAAACTTTTTGAAGCCTATCCCAATCTGTAGACTCTGGGTAGCACTGAGCAGAGTAGTAATACAAATCTAGAGAGAAATGGCAACAAGAAATAAAAAAACGTAATAAGAAAAAGAATACCCCCACCATGTTCTCCACTAAAACAGCCAACTCCAGTTGAAAGAGCACTTTATTCTAGTGATTCCTGATTGAGACAAGGATGTCAATTTATAGTACAGATGGTTCTCTGATCATGATTTCCACTCATGAGGACATGGGTGAGACGTTCGTGATTAAGAGCCGTGGTGGCGCAGTGGTTAGAATGGAGCATTGCAGGCTAATTCTGCTGACTGCCAGCAGTTCTATTCTCATTGGCTCAAGGTTGACTCAGACTTCCATCCTTCCAAGGTCGGTAAAATGAGGGCCTAGATTGTTGGGGGGCAAGATGCTGACTCTGTAAACCACTTAGAGAGGGCAGTAAACCGCTGTGAAGCGGTATATAAGTGAGTGCCATTGTTATTAAGATTTGGGTTTTGCTCTGTCTCATACAACTTTGAATAGAGATAACAGTTCATCCTTCTTTGAATGGACTCAAAGATTCAAGTTCTCTCTGCACTTTTGTCATTCTTCCGTTCGTCCTGCTTTAGTCTTTGTACTTTTTACCATTTTGTAGAATTAGATCCAGAGTGAACATTTTACAATTGAATCCTGCTTCCTTGAATAGTGATCTAATAACGGGGATTAATTTGGTTCAACATTCGTTGTTTGTTGAATCACATCCACTCTTGTATTATAATCTGTAGTAGTACTAGTATCATTATAGTAGATGTTTTACTTTTTAAAGTAATCAGTTGTAAACTACTGCATTAGATTAAAAATGTCATAACGTGATTCTCTTAGCAATTTATTAGTTATTGGACACGTTCACAGATTTTTTCCAGTAGTCTGTCAAACCTTTGGGAACATGTATTGCCTGGGGTCTGAAATGCATACTATTTATCTTTAAATCATTCTCTAAATGAAAGTGTCTTTCATTCTTTTTGATAATTTACAAATCTGTTGTAGTTTAGAGATAGGTTGAAGTAAAACCGAAAGGTTATAAAGGTATATTATTGGAGTCTATGCACAGATAATCAAATCACTCACATTTTCTATATCATGACTTTAAAAATACTTAGCTGGTCTAACATTTACAAGCAAAAGGGATAGCTGAGATAATAAATTCTAGTTAAATGCTCCTGTAGTCTTTTTAGCTGTTGTGCATAATTCATGTCTCGTGTGTGACAGCCCATTTATTTAATTTATATAGCTGCCCATCTTACTTTTATGTGACTTGAGGCAGCTTACAGTAAAAAACAACATAAATAAATATATATATATGTGTATGTGTATATGTATATATGCATATGTGTGTGTGTGTGTGTGTATATATATATATATATATATATGGATCTTTGGTTATTCGGGTTTTTTCCTGCGTGATGATGACGGATGGGATTCCGTCGAAACGTCGCTCCTACACCTTTAGTTCTACGCGGGGAAAAAACCCGAATAACCAAAGATCCACATACGAACACCCGCGAAAACCATATATATGTATATGTATATGTATATATATATGTATATCTATCTATCTATCTATCTATCTATCTATCTATCTATCTATCTATCTATCTATCTATATATATATATCTATATATATATATCTATATCTATCTATCTATCTATCTATCTATATATTTGTTTTCGTAGATTCTCGCGGGTGTCTGTATGTGTAGATCTAGAGTCTCGGGTTTCTTCCCGCGTTCCTTTCATCTTCAGAAAGTTGTGGCCACAACTTTCTGAAGATGAAAGGAACGCGGGAAGAAACCCGAGACTCTAGATCTACATATCTATATCTATATATCTATATATCTATATATCTATATATCTATATATCTATATATCTATCTATATATGTAGATCTAGAGTCTCGGGTTTCTTCCCGCGTTCCTTTCATCTTCGGAAAGTTGTGGCGACGTTTCGACGAAATCCCATCCGTCATCATCAGGCCGGAGTGTTCCTCCTGCATATATATATATATATATATATATATATATATATATATATATATATATATATATATATATATATATATATATATATATATATATATATAATGCACAGGCAGGCATGATCTAAACTTTCAGGAGATGGTCTTTAACCCAGATCCAGCACCACCACCAGGGTTGAACATATTTATCCTTTGAGATGAAGTGCAATCTTTTTGAAAAGAATCTGCTTCACTAATATTATTTGCCAGTTCAAATAGTGAGAATGTGAGTTACTGTCAGGATACTTCACATTCTTCTCTCTGCAGTTTAAATGATTTGAAAACCAAAATCTCCACAATACACTTTTATAATACCAATAATCAATCAGATCATCTGTAGTTTAGCTACACTGAGTAGGAAGCTTTTGAACCATACATCGAAAGCTCGAGTGGTATGTGGTTTAACCAAATTCTCTTCTTTTGTAGCAATTAAAAGAGCAAAAGAACGTTTCAAGAACTAATGAGGTAAGGAAAATATGTCTTAGCACTTCAGTGAATGTGTATAGCTTATTTAAAAAATCCTAAATCAGAATTCTGTGTTTTAGATTTCCACACTGCAGAACCAATAACCACATCACTAATTGTGTAATAGCAACAGATTCACAGGTTCTTGCTTTTCAACCTTTCACGTACAACAATTGGCAACTTTTAAGACTTGTGGACTTCAACTCCCAATTTCTCAGCCAGCCATACTGGCTGGAGAATTCTGAGAGTTGAAGTCCACAAGTCTTAAAAGTTGCCAAATTTGGAGACCCCAATGCAGAATAAGGATTTACCGTATTTTTTGGATCATAAGACGCACTTCCCCCCCCCAAAAGGGGGGGAAAACGAGGGTGCGTCTTATGGTCCGAAGGTGATCTGTATGGCCAGTCCCAACCTCTGCAAGTGGAAAGCAAGGGAGATTGCCAGGAGCACGAATCGACACGTCCTGAGAAATACCGATCTTGCGCTCCTGCAATCTCCCTCGCTCAGTTTCAGCTTCCCTTGCTACAAGAGAGAGCAAGCTGAAACAGAGCGAGGGAGATTGCCAGGAACGCGAATCGGTTGATCTCGCGCTGCTGCAATCTCCCTCGCTCCATTTCAGCCTGCTTTCTCTTGTAGCAAGGGAAGCTGAAACCGAGCGAGGGAGATTGCAGGAGCGCGTGATCAGCCGATTTGCGTTCCTGGCAATCTCCCTTGCTCCGTTTCAGCTTGCTTTCTGCAAGAGAAAGCAGGGCCGCCTCTGCGGGTACTGCTCTAACGCGGAGAGGGAGAGGCCAGTCCCCAAGTATCATTGATAGATCTTCCTCAACTTTCCCCCGGTGCTTCATGAAGAGTTAAGTGAGTGTCAGGTTTCTTGGTAAAAATGGATTTGGAAGGAAGGAAGGAAAGAAATGACAATGGGAGGGAGGGAATGAGGAAAGGACAAAGAGGGAGGGAAGGAAGAAAGGAAAGAAGGAAGGGACAATGGGAGAGGGAGGGAGAGAGAAATAGAGAGGGGGAGAGAAAGAAATAGGGAGGGAGAGAAAGGGAAGGAGAGAAGGAGGAAGAAAGGGAGGGAAATGGAGATAGAGAGAGAGAAATGGAGAGAGAGAGAAAGGGAGAGAGAGGGAGAGAAATTAAATTAGTAACATGATTGTTACAGTAAGTGAATCTGGTTTCCCCACTAACTTTGCTTGTCAGAAGGTTGCAAAAGGCGATCACATGACCCTGGAACAATGTGACCATCATAAATATGAATCGATTGCCAAGCATCCAAATGTAAATCACATTATCCTGGGGATGCTGCAACAGTCATAAGTGTGAAAAATGGTCATGTCACTTTTTTCAGTGCCATCGTAACTTTGAACAGTCACTAAGTGAATCGTTGTAAGTCGAGGACTACCTGTACTTTATCATTTTTTTCCTTTTTTGGGGGGTGTCAAGTTTTTGACACTTTGCTGGGCGACTGGTGGTACTCGGACATTGCCTTGTCCTAAAAGTGGTACAATGGATGAAAAGGTTGAAAAGCCCTGTTTTAGTATACCGGTACTATTTGGTTCAGAATATTTTTTTCCTTGTTTTCCTGCTCTAAAAACTGGGTGCGTCTTATGGTCAGGTCTTATGGTCCGAAAAATACGGTAATCTTTTGGTTTTGAACATGCAAATAGGTTAGAGCAGGAGAGATCACTGGTGAGATTTCATAGGAATTCTGAGGTCCATCTCAGGAGAACAAGATGCAAAATTTTAGTCTTCCAGGTGGCAAGTCATTCCAATTTCTTTAAGAGCACCTTGCATTAGTATCAAGCTGCTTACACTTTTAGGATCACGGTGGTTCTTTCTCACTTTCTTTGATGCTTATACATCAAATGAAAGGGATTTCCCTGTAAATGACCCCACATGTAATAAATTTTAACAAAGTAACTAATTAATGACCCCTATACTGTAGATGGTAGAATGCCTTGTTATTGGAAACTGAATTGGTGCTGTCAGAGCTAGCACCTAAAGGTAAAGGTTCCCCCGCATATGTGTGCTAGTCGTTTCCAACTCTAGGGGCCGGTGCTCATCTCCGTTTCAAAGCTGAACAGCCAGTGCTTGTCCGAGGACGTCTCCGTGGTCATGTGGCCGGCATGAATAGATGCCAAAGGCGCACGGAACGCCCTAAAAGTCAATTTATTAGCCCAGATTCCCTCTTAATAAGTTTCATTCTTCTTTCTAAGGTTCCGGATGATAAGCGCTGCTTTAATAGTTTAGAAGGGGTTGTTTAATTTCTGAAATCAATTTCAGTTGGGATTGCATTTTCCCCTCTTTTTATAGATAAGCTATTTTATAAACGCTGCAATATTAAAATATAAGGCTGTCAAATAGCTAAAATTAGTTAAGTACATTAAGCTAAAGTTATTCTCTTATTTTTAAGGGTCCTCTCATTGTAACTGAAGAACTCCATTCCCTTTGTTTTGAGACAACGTTGGAACAGAACGGCCTTGTAATTGAATTGGAAGTAAGTAGATTAAAAAAATTAAGTCATAAGAGTAGCAAATCAATAACTTCATTTCAAAAGCACGTGGGTAATCTTTTGATGGCCAAGGGCCACACTTAACATTTGAAGGAAGCTTGAAGATCACAAAGTAAGCTTGGTCGTTTCACTTGTAGGTGACACATCTCTAATACAACTGTTCTAGGATTATTAACAATGTTTATTAGTTTCTCAGCTCAAAATACCAGGAAGCTCTGGGCTACCAATTTTCAACAGTCTTAGTCAAAAGGGTTTCCAAGGACTGCAAAACTCAAGGTGCAGGCTTTAGGGCCATGGGGTTTGTTGATTTGTTCAGTGAGCAAATTAATTTGTTCATTTGCCCATCTCACATTTTTGTCTGTGAGCGGGCTTATACAGTGAAAATGCAAATGAACAAAACAATTGAAACAATTTTTAATTTAAAAATTTAATTAAAATTGTCATCTTTCTCACCTCTCATCTTTCCTACTACCTTCTCCTATTGGCATATTATGATTTATCAATTGTTGTTTGTAACTTATGATTTATGACTTATCACTCTGTTTATGCCCCAGAGACAAATTCTTTGTGTGTCCAATCAGGAACTCTATTCTAAAACATTAAAACATAACAATCTACTGGAGAGGGCAATGCATCTTAAAAACAGTGTTATAACCATTTTTATGGGCTGCATTTCACTATCAAACCCCTAGGCACACATAGCAAACCCACCATCGGACTCTTCCAAAATCCAATAGGGTGGGGCCAATCATAACCTCAGAGGGCAAGGACCACGTCAGGAAAGGCTATTCTCCCAGGTCCTGTCCAATAACATTCCTTATCAGACAGGACCCATAAACATGCCTCTTCTGTGGGACTTGATGGGAGAGATAGATGTAACTGAGGATAGGTGGTCCTTATCTGACCTGGACCCATGACATGTAGGGCTTTATAGGTCATTACCAAACAGTTCTTCATAAAGATAGTCTAAAAACGTTTATTCCTTTCCCCCTTGATGTTGCCTGTAAATATTGGGAACTGCACAGTGTATATTCATTGGTATAAAAAGCACCAAAATGTTTGCTGCAGTGTACCATTGGATACAATATTGTGAAGGCTGTTGTATTATGGAGTGTATGTTAGTGTTGTCATACAAATAACAGAACGAGTTATTGTGTCAAACTTCTTAATGTAATTAGTGCCAATTATTTAATAATCATGTTTGTGAGATGATGCCATATTACCTCAGAAGCAATTGGATGGTTACTCTTTGTTCATTTGGTCGTTTTCATCCGTTATCCATTTCACTGAATTAATAAATGGAAACTGAAGTAATAGTGGCTGCAATCACTGCTTCACCAATGTATATTCCTTGTTGCTGTATTATATGAGGGTGATATAAGTCTTAAGTAAAATCAAGAAAAGTTTGGCGTGGTGATTTAGGAAAAATGGGTCCTTAGTGGTTAAAGCAGTCTTACACCTAAAGTCAGATTGTTCTTGCTTGTGTCTTGGTTCCGACAGACAGAGACAAATAAAGCAGAATTCCTAGAACATGTTTATTAGTTACAAAGTGTCAGCATATCAAAAGTGAAACCAAGTCTGAATAGACACATAACAATCCCCAGTACAAAGTTAAGAAATCCCACCCCTAAAGCTATGCAAGCTACAACGTTCCCCAATACATCTTCTTGGCGGGTTTTTCACGGAATGCCCAGCTTGCAGTCCCGGGAACAGCCAATGACCTTGGTTCCCACGGGAGAAAATCTGTTTAGTCTATGTGTCAACCGAAAATGAGTAGGGAAAATGGCTGCAGCCATGCTCATTTTCAAAGTTGATAGCCTGGCTTACTGGATTGATTGGTGTAGGATGTTTTAGAGCTAAAGCCCAAATCTCTGTTTCTTCTTGGGAGCTAGACTAAAGGTGTTCACTGTGACCTCCTAATTAGTTTTCATTGTTTCATTACCCTATTCTTTGTAGCTGCTGCTCAGATCTTTGGATGATGCAAATCTCTGTGTTTTGTTTAAATCCCGAATTGCTCTGATGATGAAATGACACTGTTGTATGTTGGGTGGTTAACAGTCTGATGTCAAACTTATGTCATTCAGTTCTGTTGGTTTAGAACCATATCTTCTCTGTCTGGCAGTGAAGGATGGAGTTAAAAGCCTAATATTTGGAGAAGGCTGGATTGAAGCTTTGGCTGAATTCACAGTTTACATACATGAGTTATAAAGTGGTTTTGCACTCTCAACTTATTCAAAACTATTTAAAAAGCCATGATACAGTATGTGAACCTAGCATTTTTTTCCTGCTTTTAGGTGGAATTCACCATTTATGAATATTTACTTAACTTCTCTCTGCAATTTTCCCTTTCCAGGCCCTTTCCCTTCCAATTGTTGTGATCTCAAATGTCAGCCAATTACCAAGTGGATGGGCTTCTATTTTATGGTACAATATGCTGATGAATGAACCGAAGGTAATTTAAGAAGCAACTTTTCTAAGATTGAAATTGCTAAGAATCACTGCATTCAGACTGGCTCCCTTTAAAGCCTCCGTCATAAATGCTTTTACAGGGAATTTAGGCTTGTTGAACATAAGGGAATTTATGAGCTGAGTCCTTCGGGAGAAGGGCGGTATAGAAATTCAATTAAATAAATAAAAAAAAATTGTGTATAAGGTTGCACTGGAAGCATTTTATATCATAAAAATGGTTTCATCTTTGATAGGAAAATATATATTCTCTAATCGGGTCACATAGGTGCACTATTGCTTTTTTCTGTTCAGCAAAAAAAATGGCTTATTTACATTCATCTGATTATAACAAAATCGATGTTTATATGGCTTTTTGAGGAGATACAACGTCTTGATTTATAATTATATAGGTAAAATGGTTGTTTCCTGGAAGAGGGGAGATAGCATGCCTATTCCTACCAAATCATTTATATTGTCAAAATTTGGAATATTCTAAAACATTCCAGTTTTGGGGAGGGAAAAGCCAAAATATTCTGGCTGTTTTTTGTTTGTTTTTTAGGTAAAAAAATGAAAATGAATACAGGAACCTTCCAATCTTTGATACTGTTTAATAAGAGTGGAGTTTTCTGATTTTGCAATTGAGTACAAGGAAATATAGTGATTTTTGTTTCTTCCACAAATAAAACACAACTGTCTGATTACTGAGTGTTAGTGTCTGGTTTTAGGCTTGTTAATACTGCTAGCTTTGGCCTCATGGGTTGGTTTAGACCAGCGGCCCCCATCCAACCTTTCCAGCTCTGGTGGTGGAGGGAGAGGGGAAGGTTCTGCACAAATGGCAAGTGTGCTCTCTGCTTGCATAAATGGAGGTTTGTGCGCTCACCGGCTTGCCCACCATTTGTGTGACCCAGTTCCAGGCCACGGCTCTGGGGTTGGGGATCCCTGGTGTAGACTTATTGAGTGGCCAACATTTTCCTTGGTTTTTTATGCAGTCCTAGATTTTTCTTTTGTTAACAGTGCTCTTTGTAGCCTCTGAGTGCTTGCATTTTGGGTGGCAAGGCTTCCTACTTAGGCATCGTACCTCAGTCAATTGCAAGCACCGCTGTATGGTAATTAGACTGCCCTTCACTTGTCTATTGTTTTCTTTTCAAATGATGAAAGTTAAAAATCGGAGACTTTGGAGATTGTCAGTTGGGAATGCCTCCCAGAATTTCAGAGTACGACTGTGCTGATGTAGATTCAGATCCCATCTCAGTCCTGAAGCTCACTGAGTGACATTTCAGCTTGCCCCCATTTGTTTGTTATTCCTTTAAAGTCTTTATATCCAGTTTAGTCTTCACTCAGGTCTGTTCAGTTCAGTTTTAAAACATAAAACCTAACAGCAGCTGCTAAAGGTGCCATATTTAAGTGAGTAATAATAGTCTTTCCAGAAGACATTTCTAAAAAGTTGCCTCTGGAGGGTTTATGGGTAAGGAGGTAGGACAAGTCTTTCTTGCGCCCATACACAGCTGCCAAAAAAGTTTACTTATGGAGCATAAAGTCAGTAGATAATCAGTCAACTGTGCCACCTCACAGAAGTGCAGGAAAGTGGAGATGCTACCTGAACTGCTTGAAAGAAAGGTGTGGGGGGTATTTACTATACGTATCCTAATCTGCTTCCATTTTAGAATTTGTCCTTCTTCCTTAATCCGCCATGTGCAAGATGGTCACAACTTTCTGAAGTGCTGAGCTGGCAGTTTTCTTCTGTCACAAAAAGGGGACTCAGTACAGATCAGCTGAACATGATCGGGGAAAAGTTGCTTCGTAAGTGGCATAATTAATCCTCTGTAGGGTGAAAAACTGTGTAGGCCTCAAACCATCACTTCCAGAAGCCCTCTGAATCTTCATTCTGCCCTCTGGTTTTAGAGTTAGTCCTTGGTTGTTCCTGCTGCCACCACCTACCTTTCAATTAGCCTCTCATCTTTTGCCCATTTTCTAATGTGTAGGAAACAAGGTTCTTGCATTCTGCACAGACGTTTGAGTGATTAAACGATCAAAATGAAAAAAGATGAAAATAATTTCAGTAGTAGAACCTCTTGGCTATATAGCAAAGAGGCATACGGTGATGAGAGGTTTTAGCTCTCCCCTGCTTCTTAACCGTGTGGTTTTAATTTTTATTTTATTTTTTTCGGATGGAGAATGTGTAGACCTCCTCTCAGGATAATAACAGAACAAAGCACACCAGCCCAGGAAATGCTGAAGTGAAGATTCCACGTTTACGAAACCTAAATTTCCAATTCATTTCCATACATCCTTCAGAGTCAATAGTGAATATTGCATTAATAATTGAACAGGGTATTTGGGTATTTGTCATCCAGCACATTTGGGTGGGGGCAAGTTGAGGAAACCAGTCCTTAAACCGCACGTTCCTCAAACCTTTTCTAGATGGTGATACTTAAAATTCAGAAAACAATTTTTGCATGTGATTTAATCGCAGCATTGCATTCTACGTTGGTATAGTGTAAATGCGTAAATGTCAGTAACCTGATGGAAATGTCTTGGGTTTTTGTTTTGTTTTTTGTTTGTTTTAGCAAATGGATGTACTCCAGATGGCCTTATTTCATGGGCAAGATTCTGCAAGGTATGAGTTGCTGTTCTTCAGCTAACGTTATGGAGTTTAATGTAACTTAATATAAAGTACTGCTCATTGGTTTTCTTCCTACTCTAAAAGAATGCCTCTGAGTTATTCTTTGTTCTGGCTGAATCATACCTGGGGTAAGAACAAAAATGTTGGTCTTGGATAGTTTGGAACAGTTATATTCCATCAATGCAGAGACATGGTCATAGACTGCTCTAATTTATGTATGGAGCAGTAGTCTGTACAATGTACTTTCCTTTAGGTTTCATGTGATCTAGAGACCCATCCATTATGGTTTAAGTGTTGCGGCAAGAATTGGGACCCTGACTTTGGAACAAATTAATGGATGGCAAAAGAACAGAGCTGGAATTGGGGGAACTCCTACCACAACTAACAGTCCTTAAGCATCCATGCCAACACTATCTGGAGGAGCACCTGTTTCCCAGCCCTTCCATGGGGACTACTAAATTGTCTTCCACACTAGTGGTTGCTTGTCATGGAAGACTATACCTGGTAGAGAAGTTGGTGTCCCACTTGACCTCCAATGTGGCAAATACTGTAGATGCTTCCCATGACATGTCAATAAAGCCTTAATGTTTGGGGACGTTCTCAGGAGAAAGAAAGCTTGCATAGGAGGTGTCTCTTACAAACTGTAAACAAAGGGTAGGAAAGCTTTTAGTTCTTAGATGCACTCAGTGTTTTGGGGGAGTTAATTCACTGAAAATGAATTATCTATGCGAGTAACAAAAAGTCTGAAGAAAAACAAACAACCAAACCCCAACCAAACTCAGAGAGCACCAAGAGGTCCACGGTCTGGTGGGAACAGGGAACAGGGTTTGAAAGCTGGAAGGAAATGAACTATGGGGTAACGGAGGCCTTGAAGCTGTAATTTATCCATTCTAATAGTTTAGGACAAACACCCCCCCCTCCCCCAATTTCAAATATTGAAGAAAATAAGTGCAGCAGACAAATGTGAAAACACCAAGCAAGGGACAAGAAGTGGAAATATTAAAAACGAGATGTGCTAGATCGGTGGGTAACTTTTACCATCCTGAGCTTTTGTCTCTCTTGATTTCAGGAAAACGTGAACGATAAAAACTTTCCCTTCTGGCTGTGGATTGAAGGGATCCTTGAACTGATTAGGAAACACTTGCTCTTCCTCTGGAATGACGGGTAAGCATCTTTTGCTGGGGGGGGGGCAAATAGAAAGGCAGACGAGCCTGGAATGATTTCAGTTGGGCTTCAGGGCAAATTGAAGTCTAGCAATATTTACAGTCAGCAATGCAGACAAGGGACAAAGGGACGCAGTGGCTCAGTGGGTTAGGACGCTGAGCTTGTCGATCGGAAGGTCGGCAGTTTGGCGGGTCGAATCCCGAGTGCCGCGTAACAGAGTGAGCGCCTGTTACTCGTCCCAGCTTCTGCCAACCTAGCAGTTCGAAAGCACGTAAAAATGCAAGTAGAAAAATAGGGACCACTACGGTGGGAAGGTAACAGCGTTCCGTGTGCCTTTGGCGTCTAGTCGTGCCGGCCACATGACCACGGAGACGTCCTCGGACAAGCGCTGGCTCTTCGGCTTTGAAACGGAGATGAGCACCGGCCCCTAGAGTCGAAAACGACTAGCACGCATGTGCGGGGGAAACTTTACCTTTACTTTAACTTTATGCAGACAAAGTGAGCCACTTGGGCCCTACTCATTTTAAAAACCCTGAAAGGAAGAATCCTGTAGTACTGTATGAATGGAATTCTTTTTCTGCTTGCTCGGTGTGATTTCCTTAACTTTTTTTTTTTTACCTTCACCACACACCCCTTAGCTTTGAAAATCCCTTGATTTTGACTTGAGGCTGCATAGCAGATTTGGAGAGTGTATACAATGCTGTTGCAAGGAAAAAGGAATAAATGTTCTTTCTGCTTTCTTTGCCCTAAAAGAAACTTCCTTGCTTAGGGCAACTTTAACCCGGTTCTTCCATATGAGTTTGATTCAGTTTCAATGTGTTATATGCTCTGATAAAGAAGGGAGCATTGTTCCCTATCCCTGCTGCATGTAAAAAGGCTTAAGAAGAAATAGAAAAAACAATATGGGAGTTTCAGACTAATCTGGGATGGATTTATAAAGTTATTGTCACCTGTTCTGAACCAGCCAACTACCGGCCTTGTAATAAGGCAAACCCCTGTTCAAACAGTAGAGACTGGAGAGCGTCTGAGGCTGAAAAGCGTCTGCCAAGATTTATTACACGAACAACAGAACAAGAAACAAAACACTGGAACTTGAATCCTCAAACGGAAGGGTTGCTTTCAGCAACCAGCCCTTCCCCAAACACTCCTTTTATTTAGAGTTCAGGGCGTGGCCTCCCTCTGCCTCCTCCCGAGGAGACCCGCAGCCTTTCTCTGCTTGGTCCTGCTCGACTGCCTCCTGCGTCGGGCGTCCTTGAACAGGGCCAGCTGTGGGTCATCATCCTCCGCACTATCGGGCTCACGCAGCTGAGAAGAGGGCCCCGGCTGGGAGCTCTGCCAAGCCTCCAAGCCATCATCATCCAGTTCGTCTCCCTCCTCCCCCTCATCTGAGTCATCCGATACATCTGGGCCGGCTGCCGGACCCACAGGCTGGCCCTGAGTCACAACAGTCACCATTGCATTGTTTTTCCACTCTTTTTTTTAAAGACTGCTTGTAGATCTCTGCAAAGGCTAAAAGGCCATTTTCTAATGAAGTGAACAGCCAATCTTTCTCTATTACGAAACCCACAAATGGGGCCAAATGCTTTTTTAATGGTGGAGCATAAAATTGTCAGGATGTAGGCAGCTGCCTGAGGGAAAAGTAAATTATATTACCGAGCATTAATCTTCCAGAATTCCCAGTAGCAAGTTCAGTTAGAATGAAAGTAGAACTGTTACAGGGAAGTCCTCAACTTGTGACCACAATTGAGCCCCAAACCTATGTTGCTAAGTGAGACATTTGTTAAGTGAGTTTGGCCCCATTTTACGACTTTTCTTGCCCTGGTAGTTAAGTGAGTCACAACGGTTGTTAAATTAGTAACACGGCTGTCAAATGAATATGGCTTCCCCATTGCCTTTACTTGTCAGAAGATTGCAAAAGGGGATCACGTTGACCCCAGGATGGTGCAGCCGTCATAAAGGCGACTCAGTTGTCAAGCATATGAATGTAAATCACATGCCCCTGGGGATTGCTGCAACTGTCATAAGGGTGAAAAATGGTCCTAAGTCACTTTTTTCAGTACCATTGTAACTTTAAATAGTCACTAAGCGATCTGCTGTAAGTCAAGGACTATTTGTAGTTCCCTTGCTGGAGTACTTCTGTTTTCCCTCCAGAATCAAAATCTTTTCTGTCCATGGGGGAGGGGGGGAATGGGAGGGGCTTTCTCATAGCCTTATGGTGCGGGGAGGGGGCTGGTTTTTTCCCTTCAGGGACAAGGACTGGCAATAGGGAACAATGCTCTTTCTGCCACTGGGGTCATTTTGAATATTTGAATATTTGAATATTTAAGCACCCGCTTCCTTTCAGCAGAAAGACTCTGGAAGATCCTAGTTCTGCGCTTAAAAACAGGGGGCCTTGCTTAAGGTGAATAATCTTCCCCGTGTTACAGGCACATCATGGGCTTTGTCAGCAAGGAGCAAGAGCGTCTCCTGCTGAAGGAAATGGAGACTGGGACATTTCTTTTGAGGTTCAGTGAAAGTAGTCGAGAAGGAGCGATCACTTTCACCTGGGTGGAAGGACCACCAAATGGTAAGCAAAACTTGGAGAAAAGGCTTTGTGTTGTGAGGAGCCTCCTGTTCCCTTTATGCTGGGAGCTTTTGTGCTTTAGAAAGGGAATCTTTGTCTCCGGCTTGGAAAAACATCACAGTTTAACAAGCTCAGGCCTGGTTTCTCCCAGTATGTTAAATCCCTGTTCATTTCCACAACTCTATGGAACAAGAACCCAGTTGCCCTCGTTTATTAAAATCTCATGTTCTACAGCAGGGGTAGGCAACCTTGGCTCTTTTATGACTCGTGGACTTCAACTCCCAGAATTCCTGAGCCAGCTCCAAGGTTGCCTACCCCTGTTCGACAGTATATGGGAGTAATGCAGTAGCATTCCCTTTACTCAAGGTTGATGAATATCATTTTTCTTTCTATAAAATTAGAGCTAACAAAATTTGGTGTATTGTATCTTTCTCTCTCCCTCTCCCTTCATCTCTCTCTTACGTATTTAATCAGAGATAAAAATCAATCAAGTATTGAGTCAGGCCAGGGCCTGTGAGCATTCTCTAGTGCAGGGGTGTCAAACTCAATTTCACTGAGGGCCGCATCAGCATGGCGGTTGCCCTCAGGGGGCCGGGTGGGTATGGCCAGGGTGGGCGTGGTCTACTGGGTGGGCGTGGCTAGAGTGTGTATGGCCCACTGGGTGGGCGTGGCCAGCTCTACATCGTTGGCATCAAGGGTGCCTATGGGGGCCTGGGCAGGAGTGGGACAGATCTGAGGGTCTCTGGCAGGAGGAGGGTCTCTGGGCCAGGGCCAAGGCAGGGGGGGCCGTTCCCTCACTCGTTGCAGGATGGCTTCGCGGGCCACATGAAACCACTTTGCGGGCCGGATCTGGCCCCCGGGCCTTGTGTTTGACATGTCTGCTCTAGTGTGACTGGCAGAAGCCATGTCAGGAGCTCAACTTTCTTCCAACAATTCAGGCAGGCAAGCTGTCCCTGCCCTTCTTTGTGCCAACAAGAAGGGCAGGAGCACTGGGAGAGCCCAGCCTTGTTTTTCCAGTCCTGCTGCGCCCCTTTCTGGTGGGATAGTGCCAGGTGGGCATTCAAAAGCGGCTTTCAGATAAACAGATGCATTTCACATGTCGCCATGACAGTTTGAGTTCCAGGCCCCCTTCAACAGAAGATGGTGGATTCAGGTTTTTTTTTTAAAAAAAAGTAGCAAGGACCACCTTTACTGAAGGAAGAATAGAAGTAAAACTACTAAAGGGAAACAGCAAATTAAAATCCACAGAGCGATTTAATTAATCATGTCATTTGAACGAAAATACTATTAGGCCCTGAGACTTCCCTGATAGAATATTGTACAGGAGGGAAATCTGTAACAATCCCAAATGCAGTCCTTAATGTAGGCTTGTGCACGTAAAACTGCATACATTCAAAATTATTTTCAATTCGTGGTTGCCTGAATGACACAAATATATGTTCAAGCAAATGTTTGAGATTGCAGTAAAATGCTGAGGCCTAGAGGGTGGAGGGTTGGAGATCTCGGAGCTTCTTTGTCAGATGTCCTCATGGTCTTCACACTGGCCTGACCTCCTGCATTGAAGTCCCAGCTTCGTTGTTCCTGGTACTGCCACTTATCTTCTAGATGCACCTTATTTAGGAGATTGAGAACCCCAGTTGTAAGAAAAGAGATGAGACTGATATCCTGTGGTGCCTTTCTGGCCATTAAAAAATCAAGGTGCAGAAGTTGAAATAATGTATATAGAGTTATCCCCCAACTAGTTCTATAGCACCGAGTTACAGTAAGTTTGAACTATGGTGCTGGAGAAGACTCCTGCGAGTCCCTTGGACTGCAAGGCGATCAAACCGGTCAGTCCTAGAGGAGATCAACCCTGACTGCTCTTTAGAAGGCCAGATCCTGAAGCTAAAACTCAAATACTTTGGCCACCTAATGAGAAGGAAGGACTCACTGGAGAAGAGCCTAATGCTGGGAAAGACTGAGGGCAATAGAAGAAGGGGACGACAGAGAATGAGGTGGCTGGATGGAGTCTCACTGAAGCAGTAGGCATGAGCTTAAATGGACTCCAGAAGATGGTAGAGGACAGGAAGGCCTGGAGGAACATTGTCCATAGGGTCGCGGTGGGTCGGACACGACTTCGCAACTAACAACAACAACACACTAAGTTTCAGCACTTTCTCTACCTTTTCCCCCAGGAAGTTGACCATCTCTCAGAACATACAAATTAAATACAACTTTTTAAAAAATAAAAATGCAACTCTATTTAAATATTAACATGCAAACAATTCAGTGCACAAGGTTATAATTATAATGCTGCTCAGATCACAGTAGTACAACAGAGAGCAAATTAAAGAGAAAATACAATGTTCTGGACAGGCCACAAGATGGCAGTGGTCTGCTACAGATGAAGTGCTCTCTGACAGAATTTCAGAAAAGATGCTGGAGAGGATTCAAATTACTATAGATTGCAAGAAATTTTAAGAGAGATTATAAAGCATGGGTCTTCAAACTCAGCCCTTTTATGACTCATGGACTTCAACTCCCAGAATTTCTCAGCCAGGCATGCTGGCTGAGGAATTTTGGGAGTTGAAGTCCATGAGTCATAAAAGGGCTGAGTTTGAAGACCCCTGTTATAAAGTATAAATCAGGAGCTAGAGTGAACTGTGGTAATCCCATAATTTTCCCAGCCTCCATCCACAGACTTTCTAGCAGCTTCTATACTGGGGGGGGGGGGGTTATAGTATATAAATACAGTAGAGGGAGAGAGAAAAAAACCCTCCATTGCTCCAGTTCCGGGAAAAGTTTTAAATAAATTCCTACATTGTCAAGCTTCTGTTAAAGGCAGCCTCCAATAAAACTATGATGGTTGTACTATATATTGTACTATATATTGAAAAAACATGTAACATTTATCTTCCCCAGATCCATCCTTCCACTCTGTAGAGCCCTACACAAAAAAGGAACTCTCTGCAGTCAGCCTGCCAGATATCATTCGCAGTTACAAAGTGATGGCAGCAGAGAATTTTCCCGAGAACCCACTGCAGTACCTGTATCCATGCACTCTCAAAGACGTTGCATTCGGAAAATACTATTCCAGGCACAAAGAGCGTGAGTAGTTGTCTATCCAACCTGCCTTTTCACAAGGATAACAGTCTCGTGTACAGATGCGCGTGCCTGTGTGGCTCCCATTTTTGCATACCCTCGTTGACTACTTAGGAATCTCAGCTTTCCTTGCTTCTACCCCCGAATCTGACAACACTTCTTTGGAATCTAGACACGGGGATGGGCAAGGAGTAAGATAGGTGCCATATGAAATATGCAAATATTGCATTGCACACAAGCTGCTGCTAGTTTTTGCTTTTAAAAAGTGGCCTTGGCTTATGTCTACCTTGAGAATCAATTGAAAGATGTTTACCTCATGACCAGAATTTGATCTATTAAGCTTCCTCCCCTCCCCCCCCCACCGTTGTTACACTTAACCTAAATTGATATAAATATAGAGGTTGGATGTCTAGACCAGTGCTTCTCAATCATTTTGCACTGTTGCCGTCCCCTCATGTACACACACATCTCCTGTCTGGGTTCCATTACTGGTGAAAAATATTGCTACTTACACACTTGGCTTGCACTGTTGATCACAATGTTTGTCCCGTTTAAAACTTTCTTGAGGTTCTGTATTGCTCTGTAGTTTGATGAATGATTTTTCCAATGCAACATCAACATCAGTAGCATTTGAGGTGAATGGATTCACTATCCAGGTTGGAAAATCTCCATCCTGCAGCTTATGGAAACAACTTTCCATATCCTTATGCAGTAGCTTCTTATGATTCGCACACAAATATATCATCTTTCAACCCAAGACTAACTACCGCCCAATAAAAAACTGGGCAAATTCCTGGATGGTCAGTCAAGATTGTTTGCATGCAGTTTCAATTTTTCAAGAAATCCTTTAATAATCTTTTTGCATAACGAAAGGTCATGGTTTCTTCCCTGCAAGTTGCTTGTTTAATAAATTAAGCTTTTTGAAAATACTATAAAGGAAAAATATATCGCATTTAGTGGAGGTGATGTTTTTGTTTACTATTGAAAAATGCCCCACAGGTGCCCCACAAAGCAACTAAACAGTTAAGGCAATTGCCCTTTGATAACCTTGCTAGTATTAAGTAGCAAGGGGCAGCTTCTTAACAAGTGACATTCACAGGTAAGTATTGGGTAACCGATGGTTTGCTTAAGTCATACAGGTTTTCCAGAATGTCACATAAGAAGAAACCAAAAGACAGCTCAATTATCAGTTATATTATTATGAGGTACTGTAATGTGACTTCTCAGTGTTCAGCACAGTCCCTTGTCAGTCAACAATTTGCTGGGGTCATCCTCCATCTGCCAGGTAAGTAGGCTGCCAATGACCTATGGTTCCATGTCTGATAACAGATATGGGACAGTAAGTGATGCATTTTCTGGTGTCAACAAGACACTGTTTGCAGTATAATACACGTTGACTATCTGAGGATCCCTTGGCATGTGATATACACAAGAGAGATTTATTTATTTATTTATTTATTTATTTATTTATTTATTTATTTATTTATTTATTTATTTATTTATTAAGTTAATTTGTATACTGCCCTTCTGCCGAAGGACTCAGGGCGGTGAACAGGGCAATACATAATAAAAACAAGATACAAAAATTAAAAAGTAATTAAACAGCAATGCCCGTAATAAATGTTACATGTTTTTCACCAGTGGCCCCTTGAAATACCGAAGGATTCATAGGGCTCCCAGTTGAGAAGTTCTGGTCTAGACATTAGCTAAGTCTGGATGTTTTCTGTTTTCCAGATGCAAAAATAAACTTTTTGTGTGCTTTTTTTTTTAGCTTCGGAACCCATGGATGTGGATGGTAGAGCCAAAGGATACATCAAAACTGAACTAATCTCTGTATCTGAAGTGTGAGTTTGCCAAGAAGAGAACAGAGTGCACTTTGAAAGTACTGGGGTGTCACCTTTAGCTCTGGCCAATGTCAGAGCATTGGGAAGAAGCATTCTTCCCAAGACTGCTCAGGTGCTGTGGTTGTGTACTTTCAGCGTGACCTCTGAGAACCAGCATACCGAACGGTGGTCTTGGTTTATGCCTGTGCTGATTCTGGAAGCTAAGATTTGGACCACCCTCCCCTTTCCCTACCCACCAGCACCAATAATCAAGTTTGCAGCACACTACCACCGCTTGGCCCACTCTCTGTTCTTGCGTAACATGTCCAAATAAAGTTTTGGATTTTGGATAATGATATAATGTGCCTCTTTGGTTTTTAATCAAGAGTTTTTTATTGGAAAAAATCAGCAGACTTCCTCAGTTTATTGGGGGGGGTGTCTTGAGTGTGCGATCAGGTTGGTGGCAGTATTATAATTTATTGGCTGGAGAAGAGGTGTGTTGTGGGGGGGGGGGAGGATGAGGAAAAGGAATT
This sequence comes from Vipera ursinii, assembly GCF_947247035.1. NCBI lineage: Eukaryota > Metazoa > Chordata > Lepidosauria > Squamata > Viperidae > Vipera > Vipera ursinii. The sequence continues at coordinate 169,507,364 of NC_139512.1, read as the reverse complement.
GGAATGGCAAATGGTTTTTCCCAGGTCAGGGTCCTTAAAGGGGAGGAGGATGGTGAGCAGAGCATTCATGGTAAAAAGACTGGCTGGTTGCTTTCAGATAGCTTTCCTTTCTATTTTCCATTCCTGCTTGACTGCTGCATGCTAGTCTCCCAGGTCAAGTCTGTTCTGCTTCCCCCCAATTCAATTGTTGGCTGTCTGTTTCTTATCTGTTGTATCATCCCTGGCTTCTTTTAGCAATGCCCGATTTACAAGCAACCAAATAAAACTCTTCCTTTCCTGCAAATATTCTTTTAAGACGTTTCCCTAAAATAGGCCTTAAGCTTATTGATATGTACAAAAAAAGCCGTGTGTACAGTGCATTTGTACCTTTTCCAGTTTTTATGTAATGATCTTAATATTGTTTTAAGTTGCTTTTCCATCGTAAAGGTCCTCAAAGCAATTGGCTTGCAAATAATTCCGACTACTCTACGAGAAATTATTTCTTTCAGCGTCATGTGCGACATCTGGATTTGGGGAGTGAAAGAAAAAAAAAAGGTGTAGCTCTTTACAAGGTCTCCTTGGAGGATCTTGGCTGGTTGTAAAGAGATTTCAGTTAAGAATGTTCCTTAAATCCCCCCACCTCCTCTAAATCTGCCAGGAAACCAAAAGGACATTTAATCTTAAATCAAATTCGCATATGGTTTAAACTGGTTTAGAGAGAAAAGGTTAGTTTTCCAATTTGGGAGGGGGTTGTATGAATAATCTACAGTATGCAATGTTTTAGAGGGGGGAGGGGGAAAGGAACCTTTTGCTGTGTGACAGTGAAGGAAGAAAGCCCTAAACAGGTGCCTGTAGAGTGCATTGAATCTTAAACTTAATATGTTTTATTTTGCAGCTCCTTTGGGTTAATCATAAGGCAATCCCGCGAATCACGGCCAGGTTTAGTGTTGCTGGGTCTTTTTCAGCTAGCAGGGAGTGGAGCTTCTATACCAGGGGTAGGCAACCTCGGCTCTTTTATGGCTCATGGACTTCAACTCCCAGAATTCCTGAGTCAGCATAGCTGACTCAGGAATTCTGGGAGTTGAACTCCATGAGTCATAAAAGAGCCGAGGTTGCCTACCCCTGTTCTATACCAAATGCACCAACCTTAGAATCCAGGTGTCTTCACCTGCACGTTTTGTCCATGACGGCTTTGGGGATAAAATATTCACAAACATAACATCAACATCTCTTTTTTAAAAATTTTTTATAAATAAATAAATATTGAATTGGCCAAAATAGTAGCGATACCTCTGGGATGAAGGTACTTCGTTATCCTTGCTGCCTCCTTGCTGAATTTATTTGTGAAAGTCCTAAAACGCAAGTCCTGTGTTGCCTCCAGCAGGAAATGAATGTGTGCCTGCCCTCCTCCTCGAATAGAAGTTTAATAGATTTCAGCATGAACTCGGGGCTGATGTAGACTAGCAGGCTGGCTAGGCGTGCTGGCTCAAAAGCAAGCCAGTTGTGTTTCAGTGTGGCAAGAAGGCTCAGGTTATTGAACTGAGAATTGTCTCTAGGCAATATTTGATGGGTTATTAGCAGGCTAAGCCTAGAAATAGTGATACTGAGACAGTTTTTCGTGTTAGGACTAATGATCGTGTCCCAATTCATCAGGAAAATAATTGGTTTTTGTTCTCTGCCCTACTTCAGCCACCCTTCCAGACTGCCTGGCCCCGAGGCCCTTCTGCCCATGTCCCCGGAAGAATTCGATGAGGTAGTGCAAGCAGTAACTCCTGCAGAAATTATGGTGAGTAAATAACAACCGGGCTGTTTTGTGGTCTTAACAATGCATTAAGCTGCTTTTTGTAACAAGCCTGCCGTCTCCAAGAAAGAATTGTGTTAAGAAGCACTGTGGCTATCCTTGAAAAATAGTAGTCCATGATAAAAGGTGTGTCGTCCTTTCCACAAGGCAATTGATGAATTCTGCAGGTACTTAAGTTTCAGTTGTCCCTTCCTGCCAGTTTGGGCCTTCCACCTGAAGTCAAAATTACAGCCCTGTTTCTATGTTAAGTGCACTTGTGATCTAACTTATCCTTAAAGTCTTTTTATCTTATCTTAGCTGCAACAAAGCTCATTGGAGCAAAACATAAGAGTGGTGAGATTTTTTTTTAACCTGGTAGCTCATATATGTTTTCTCTCTTACAGATGTGTACAGAATGTACGCCGTGAACCCTGGCAAGGCCAGCTGGCATAAAGTTTTAGTGACTTCACCTGCAGGTGTCCTTAGAACCCGTAGGAGTTTCATCACTTAATCTCTTTTAAGAGGCTTTCTATCTCGTAATGTAAGAGGCTTTATAGCTCAGTGTTGTGTTGTGATTTACTGGTTTACTGCAAGAGCAGCTTGAAACTACAGAAATGCTTACTTGCTACTAAAAATATTTATCTAGCAATCCTGTACGTAGCTGTTTTCATGGTGTCGTGTTCAATATTTACAGCTTTATATATGAGGTTGTTTAGGTTCAGTTGGACCTGTTGTGAAAAGGTAGAAGTCTCTAACTCCTCTGCAGAGCCTCTGGGTCTGAACAATTATCTTTTTATCTTGAGTAGATGCTGGTAGTTATTGCTGCCATACCACTCAACTCTCAGGTTGCTGGGCCCTCCTCCTAACACTAGTTGGTCAGTAAGGTCCAGTAACCTCTGCTGCCCTCCAGATGAATAAAAGGTAAAAATGAACCTCTATAACAGTTTCCTTGTGAGACTGGTAATGATTTCAAAATCGTCTTCTGCCCCCATTCCTCTCAAGCAATAAAATCTTAAGGATTTTTTGTTTAGAAAAAAATAGCTTAGAAGAGCCGTGGTGGCACAGTAGTTAGAATGCAGTATTGCAGGCTAATTCTGCTGATTGCCAGCGGTTCGATCACGTGTGCAAGGTTGACTCAGCCTCCCATCCTTCCAAAGTCAGTAAAATAAGGACCCAGATTGTTGGGGGGGGGCATATGTTGACTCTGTAAACAGCTTAGAGAAGGCTATAAATCCCTGAAGCGGTATATAAGTCTAAGGGCTAGTGCTAGTGCTGAGTTAACATTCCTTTCAGAAGTAACTCAAACACTGCAATTACTTCGTTTACAAAAACGTGTGCAGTTCTCTTGGCAGATCATACGAAGGTGCTGGCTCACTGTAATCAGTGATCTCAGGAGAAAGACTGGGATCAAGTTACTAGCTCCCCAATAAATATTAAAGGGAAAAGTAAAACTTGAAATCTCTGAAATTGCACAGGAAGTTCTACATGTGCAGAACAGGGATAAGAGAATAAGGGGTCCCTCATGCACGGAAATAATCATGATTTTAAGACAAAGTCAAATTAGAGCGAGTACCTGTTCCTTAGAGGTAACCTGAATCCTGAAGCAAAGTCCTTTGCTTTATCCCTGAATCCTTTTGGCCTCTTCAGATAATTTTAGTGACATACCAAACTCATCAGATGGTAGGCTTAACTTATTTTTCCAAGCGTAAGCACCCTAGCAACTGCTTCCCATCTTCTTAGTTTTCCAGAAATTGGCAAAGGAAATCCAAGTAAACATGGCTGGTGTTTCTATAGTGTTAAACCACGTGTAACGTGGTCTTTCTTACTGAGGGAAGAGTGCTAAGAAATTGGCAGTGCTTCAGAGCAGGGTGTGTTTTGTCGTGTTGCCTGTAATGATTGTAGCTATTGTCAAATAATTAATAAAATGCACTTATTGCAGTTTTCTATGGGCTTTTTTTATGCTGGCCCCGCTTAACAGCAACATTGTTCCCTTCCATATTTACCAAATGCTTCTTTAGAAAACCAAACATTGCCCACTTATATATTGACAAAAAGGTAGACTTAACTATGTTTTAGGGCAATGGCACCACAAAGGACAACCTTACAACACAGTATACGCTTCCAGAGAATGCAGACTAGATGTGGGGGGAAAAAATCCAAGCTTACTACCTTTATTTATTTAACTTTGATTTTATTTGGCCTGTTTCTTATTTTAAAATGCAATGCATTTGGATCTGTAATCCTGAAAATAAATCTTACCTTCAGAATGGTTACACTCAAATTTAAGTCATGGGAAAGTGGTGACAAGCAAAGAATACATTCATCATGGTTTATTCCCTATAATAAAGCCAAATGTCAAGCCAAATCAGTCACAATTGCTCATCAGGTCAGTAATGTCACTGATAATCCTGCCCTGAAGCTAAAAATGGTGCCAGTCCACTGCAACACACACACACATACACACACACGAGAGTAAGATGACTGTAGTACTAAGGTATAAATAAAGCTCACTTTTAGAGGTAATAAATAAAATGTTTAAAATTCACTGTTGCATTATTTTTTTGGAATGAAACCATGAAAGGCAACAGCAGAACCGAACTGAAGATAATATAAATCCACACATAACTAAACTAACTCCAGGAGCTACAAAGATTATGAAATACAACTCATAAGAAAAAAGCTATAGTATAGTTGAAAGAGATTGGTAGGTGCCAAGTAATTTGGGGTTTGTTTGTTTTGTAATGGCTGAGGGAAAAATAAGCTGTTGGGTAAAATGGCCGTTGTTTTTTTTTTATGTGTTGGTTATTTTCGTCAAACATTTTTATTTGGTTTTAAAGCAAATAATGGTCAATATGGCCAAACTTTTAACTGAAAGGACAAATGTGACGGGAGGGGTGGCACTGTGAATGAAATGGCAGGGCAAAAGGGGCAAAAACAATACAAAAAAACCCCTGACCTTGCGATGCCGTCTACTTAAAAAGATGAATTCCCAGTTGAAAAATCATCAGCATAAAGGAGTTTTGACATTTTCACTGAGCAACAGCCAGTTTAGCAGTATACATACAGTTTTATGACCAAAAAACAAATGGGATCACCATTATTTTGCCATAGGTCGTAATTCACCGTGGGGAACCAACTTTCAGCCAGATGAATGAGGGGGGAGGGGTGTAAGAAAAAGAGCCTACAGGTGCGGTATTCTCTACTTACGTTCTCCTACATTGTTTGGTCAAATAAGATTCCCTGATAAAAAACACTTGGGACAAAGAGTTAAGCCCAGATAGCATCCGTCAGTTCATATGTAAGAAATTACATGATGTAAGCAGGTACTGTGGGAAAACATCTGAGTGCTTTTATGTTCCAAGATGCCAGATTGAATCCACAACAGCAACAAATCTAGCAAGACGACAACTACGTTGGCTCAAGTATACTTGCCTATAGCTTTCTTAGAAGTATCCGTGTATACACAGCAAGCGGGACACAAAAGCTTCATGAGTATGACCCTGGAGTAAAGCTTCATGAAGTTCTCCCTTCCCTCCCCACCCCCACCCCACCCCCCAAAAAAAACCCCTGTGCATATAGCCAACAATAATTTCTATCACTTGCACGTAGCACAAGGTAATATTGCTCACATTATGAATAGTTGGGGGTTTGTTTTTTTTCCTGAAAAAAGAAAGTTGTTTTTTGTGCGCAACAAACAAAGCTGCTGTAACATTGGAGCAAAGCAGTACTCTGGAAAACATACATCACTATCCAACAGAAACACACTCTTCATAATCATTTCCCACAATTAAATAGATTTGTTGGCTTCGAATCGGTCAGGAGAGTGTTATAGTAAGCCATCCAGGTTTTTCTCCACAGTATGGTTTTCTTTTCCATTACTAGAGTCGTCAGGAGGGGTGTACTGAACTTGATATTCTTGAAGAATTTTGAATACATCATGATGTCCAAAGTGCAAAGCTTCATCCATAGGTGTATTGTTCCATCTGGAAGGCAATTTCAAGGAGAGGTGGTAGGTATGTTCAAGGTATCTCAAGGTCTAACGAGCATGTCAAACTGCCGGCCCCGCAGGCCAGATGGGTCATGCCGAAACCGCCCCCACCCCCCATGGCCGGCCATGGGGGAAAAGCCCCGATACATTGCGCGGTCACATGACCTCGCGAGTTTGACATGCCTGCTCCAAGTTAACATGTTGATGGATTTACACAAAGATTTCCATCCTCCCGTTCTAATGGACACACATCTCTGTTTAGCTTCTAAAATGAATCCCTTCCTGAAAAGTGGGTGCCCACCTGGCTTCCCAAAAACGGCATCTCAGCTGAGCCTGTCTTCTTGCATATTGGAGACTGACTGGAAGTTAAGCTGTTTGATGGGCTTCTTTAGCACAGACCTCCTAAAATATTTGAGGGAATATTTTTGAGGGATATTTGAGGGAACACCTGCTGCCAGCATCAAGCTCCCTTTGTCCAGTGCGCTCGCAGAGAGAGGGTCTTCTCAGGGTGCCGCCGGTAAAAGATTGCCGGCGGATAACACCCAGGGAGAGGGCCTTTTCTGTGGGTGCGCCTGCCCTCTGGAACCAGCTGCCCATGGAGCTCAGGACTGCCCCTGACCTACGCTCATTCCGCCGGGACCTGAAGACTTGGCTCTTTGAGCTCTCTGACCCAGGCTGAGAATTTTAACTGGGGTTTTATTTTCAGGGATAATTTAATCTTTTATTTGTCTTTTAACTTTGTATTTTGTATTGGTGTGATTTTAAAATGCCCTGTAAACCGCCCTGAGTCCTTCGGGAAAGGGCGGTATATAAATCTAATAAAATCTAAATCTAAAATCTAAAACCTCAGCTCCTTCCTTCAGTGAAGCATTCTGTACTGACTTGGCCAAACCAGTCTCGGACAGCTTAATCAGGGTAAAGCATAATTTGTTTGGTGTACCAAGTATCCTGTCTTCATCTTCAATCTGAATGAATGCACGTCAGGTCCTATTTTAATGTGATGGAAGGACAAGGAAACACCACAGGCGTGCTATAGGACCCGCTATCACTAAATAGTCCAGGTTGAAGCCAACTGGAGCAATTTCATCTGAGGCTCTAGCAAATGCAACTTTGAAGGCAGCTGCAATGTCTTCCTAAGCTTTACTAGGTCCTTGATGCAATTAACTTCTTACGATGAGATGATTACATGGATTAAAATGGTGGTAGCAAAGAACAACTGTTTTTTCTGCGCATCAGACAAAACATGAGTTTTGCCTGATGCTTGACTGAATTCCTCTGAATTTTGTTCTACTGTCTATTATTTATGGTCTTGCTGTTTTATGGTCCTGATCCCTTGGAAAACCAAAGAAGCCATTTGATTTAGCAAGCAGGAGCAATTAAACAAATCATTTCTCTACCCCACATATCTATCAGGGTTTCAGTGATATCACTGACTGTGACTGAAAAGGCCCCACAGCAGCCAAGAAAACTATCCAATTTTGATTTTCAGGGCAGCCTTTTCTAATAAGATTCACTACCCAACCCCCATACTGCCTTTCTATACCTTGATCATTGTCTTCCTATCCTGGGTAATGAAGTAAACCAGCAATGTGGCTTGTCATTGGACAAGGCCAGATATTAACTATGGTTGGCTGCATAGTCAGCCAGAGGTCGAGATTGGATTTGGCATTTTTATCCACCTATTACATCTTTCCCCCAAACCTGGGATAAAGGTATAATCGCAAGGATGTGGGCTGTTCCAAGTAAAGCTGATTTTGCAATGAACTGATGGGGATTTTGTCAGTGCCAATGGTGTTCAAGTGGTGCTTCAGATGGTGTGGAATTGCACCCAAGGTGCCTGTTAGTACTATCTTTGCTTTCTTTTGCCACAGTTGTTCTATTTCTATTTTCAGGTCTTTGTTATTTTGGGCTGGTTGGCTTCACTCAGGATGAAGACTACAATTGCCCATAATTACTAGATTTGTTCACACACACACACACACACACACACACACACACACTGTGTGTCTCATTCCATATTTTGTATTTTTTGTTCAGAATAGGGACAGGGAAGACTATTCTTAAATTGCAAGTGGCAATTGAGCTTACAATGGAAGCTTCTTAAAATACCTTGTCTTTCTAGGAAAATTATGGTATATAATTTGGAAGCAGGCATTTAAGAAACAGCTCATGTTCATGGCTAAAACAATTCATACTAATGATTATTTTTTGTTCCATCCAAAGTGATGTTCTATCAACAACAGAAGTCTTAATATAACTGACCCAATCCTAAGGTCTCCAAGTTCGTTTATTTTAACTTTACTTGCTAAATCAATTGATGCTAGACGAGACTGTTTTGTCTGCAGCAATGTTGAAAAGCCATAAAACTAAAGGAGAAATTCAAATTAAAGTTAATGATTAATTTTTGTAAACCAAGAATGGTGTAAGTACACATACACATCTCAGGAATGTTAACTGTGGGGCATTCCAACTCAGCGTTTCACTTAGATGAACTTAAATCCAGTGAACTCAGGCGGTTGAGACTTGCCTCCTGTACTCAATCAAAATGGGGTAACTGTGATAACTTGCAAGAAGAGGCATGTATGCTGACAAAAAATAATAATCTGGAGCATGTTTATTTAAGATCTACCACTGTATTATCTGGGTGACTTTGGACCAGTCATTCACACTCAGCCCTAGCAAGAGGGCAATGGTAAGCCACTTCTGAGATCTTGCCAACAAAACTGTAAGGACTTGTCTAGGCAGCCGACAGGAGTTAACACTGACTCGAAAGCCAACATACACGCGTTATTATACTGTTGCCTTGATCCCTTGACATCTCCCACCCAAAGGATTCTACGTTTTGCTCTGTAAATAAGGCCAAGGCTTATTCCATTTCCACATTTCAACCCCAATACTGTACCCAAAGATGTAATTGATGGCTAACTTAAAGAGGCAGAAGTTTTATTACACTTTGTGTAAAGTATCAGATTTTTAGGGTATGAATTCCTTGCAGCCTACTGCTTATGAAGCCAGTGCTAGCATGCGTCACTTTTAACAAAATTAATTAATTCTCTTAATTATACTTTTCATGCAGATGCTCACCTGTCTTTGGGGAAAGGATTCACTTTGCAAGCTTCCAGCAAAAATTTAACTACCTCTACATGACCTAAAATACAAAAAAAGACATAAGTGCATAGATTCATTATATTCCCCATACCCAAATATAACACGATAGTTTAGATATTATTCACGGGCCGAACCTTCTGCAGCTGCTACGTGCAAAGCTGTTCGAGAATCATAGTCTCTCTGTTCCATATCCATACCCGACAAGGCAAACCTGAAAAATGGAAGAAGAAGAATCTGATCACAAATAACAAGAGTTAAATTAGCAGCTGCTCCTAAACATTTGGTCCATCAGGATTGTTTAAAGCTGGTTGCCATGGGGCGAAGCACTTGCCTATTAGGAAAAGAATTCCCACACTGGGAGGGACAGCAATCAAACCAAAATGTCGGGGGGGGGGGGGCGTGGAGCCCACAGGGTGCCAAGGGAATCTCTGTTTCCACTGGTCCCATGTTGGGAACTGTAGCATCGTCCTCGAACACAATACTTGGACTATTGTTCAATAATGATTAAAACTGGAAGCCTGGAAATTGGAAGAACTGCATCAAGCACTGAATTAATTTTACCTCTTTGGTGTAATTCTCCCTTATGCTTTTTTATGCTTTCTTTCCCCGTCCCACTGCGTCTATCATCTATCCACAAATTCTTTTTTGCAAAGTCTGCTTTTGCTATCAAATCCTCTTTTAACTAATAATGGCTTATCCAGCCATCAGACAGCCACACGTAGAAAGACAGCTTAAAGGCATTTACTCTATTTGGAACTCAGCAAAATCTGAGGCCTTTGGGCTGACTGAGTCCCCAATAAGTTTCCAAGCATTCCAGAGCAACCGATTAATCAACTTTTATTTCTTTCAACCACCGGGATAAGACAGAGGCAGCCTGACCAACTAAGGTGCTAAAATAAAGGCAGAGCCACCACATCGTTTTTACCACTGCATATTTCCTTAGATTTTTGTCTGATCTGACTCTACTCCTCCTCAAACGTCCCACTTCACACCTCCAGCTTCCAGCGCACTTGATATATAGCCTTCCAAGCTGGGCTTTGAACTGATTTCCCCACTGGACAAGCAGTCAATGGATGGTGTGTGGTATTACCTTGGCAGATTTATAATAATAGGTGGAAATGAGCTTAGGAGCCAGGGGAAGAGCCACAGCCAGAGTATGGTCAGACAAGAGGCAGCTTATCCTGCCAAAGGAATGTGGGCATGGCAGATCACTCACACACACACACACACACACACACACACACACACACACAAACGCGCAGACACACCTAATTTCTTGGGCTGTAAAGATGGGATAGGGGTGGGAGACAGAGAGATGCATTTTGAGACTTGCAGGATTCTGTTAATGTAACCTTACAATAAAGTAAAATTAGTCCATCTGGTTGTGTTTTCTATCTAGACCAGGGGTGGGCAACCTTGGCTCTTTTATGACTCGTGGACTTCAACTCCCAGAATTCTGGCTCAGGAATTCTGGGAGTTGAAGTCCACGAGTCATAAAAGAGCCAAGGTTGCCTATCCCTGATCTAGATTATCTTGCAAAGCTGACAGGATTCCTCCACAGCAAGGCAGATCAAATCCAGACCGTGCTTGAATGGGAGAGCCCCAGGCAATTTGAGCAGGGTAGTAGATTGGGAAGGAAATGAAAGTGGCCTCAAAAGGCTTCTGTACTGCTGCCAAGAAAATCAGCAGAGCGTGTGTGTGTGTGTGTGTTTGTCTGCTGTTAACAGTAGTTAAGCTTGACTTGGGGAGTCTTTCTCATTTCACAGAGGAAAGTTTTGGGGGAGCAGGGATAATGGATGGGCATGTTAAGAAATTGTAACTCTCTTCTGCAAGGGAACTGGGATAAAATAAAATTTGTCCTATTTGCTCTGACCAATTGATTGGGTTAACCGTCTCTATGGGAAGAGAGGATTCTCTACTTCAGTGCATCGGAATTTTCTATTGTGGGACGGGAGGAGGAAGGAAGAGGGGTTGCTTTAATTCTGGGGGGGGAAGCCCCCCGTGATCCCGTGTTTATTTTGACAAGTGCACGTGCATGTATGAATCGAGAATGGCTGACACACAGAATTATAGCAGACACACATTTTATTTAAGTGTAACCGTCTTAAGCAAACACTGCCTTCTAGGATTGACTTTACCTTCTGAGTGCAGACACATCTCCTGTATATGCAGCAAACAAAAGATTTATTACAGATTTCACCTGAAAGAAAGGAAAGAAAAATTATTTATGAAGTTGTTGGCATAGAGCAGACGTGTCAAACACAAGGCCCGGGGGCCAGATCCGGCCCGCAAAGTGGTTTCATGTGGCCCGTGAAGCCATCCTGGAAACAGTGAGGGAACGGCCCCCACTGCCTTGGCCCTGGCCCAGAGACCCTCCTTCTGCCAGAGACCCCCAGATCTGTCCCACTCCTGCCCAGGCCCCCATAGGCACCCTTGATGCGATCGATGTAGAGCTGGCCACGCCCACCCAGTAGGCCATACGCACTCTAGTTACGCCCACCCAGTAGGCCACGCCCACCCAGGCCACACCCACCCGGCCCACTGAAGGCAACTGCAATGCTGATGCGGCCCTCAATGAAATTGAGTTTGACACCCCTGGCATAGAGGGAAAATGTGTGGGTGATGATGACATCCCCAAAAGATGACATCCCCATACTTATAGTAAAAGTTGTCTTATTTTGCTGTAATTTTGTTTGTTGTGGAGACCTCTGGTGATGGGGCAGGCTTCTTTTTTTGGGGTGTGTGTATATGAAAGGAGATGGGAGTATAACCATTGTGAGAAATATCTAAATCTGTCAACCTGATTGGGCCTTAAGGCCAATTTAGGGTTATACATATTCTACTATTTCAGAAAGACTGGACAACGTCAAAGCCACTGAACTGAGCTGTCCTCAAATTGCATTTAAAGAGTGATACATCTTAAAAGAGCTATTTGCATATACATAGATCATGGGTGTCCATCCTTTTGGCTTGCCTGGGCCTCACTGAGTGAAGAGGAATTGTCTCGGGCCACATATAAAATATATACTATCATTAATGTATATAAATCACGTAATAATATTGGGGCCACATTACTAGCCGTCCATTGCTTCATGCGGCCCGCAGGCTGCGGGTTGGAAACAACTGATATGATACACACACACACACACACACACACACACACACACTTTACAATAATTCCATCTGATTAGGTAAAGAGCATTTTAGATACAGAGCTATGTATAATTATACAAAGTAGTCATCCTTTGTTCACTTCTTCTACCGTCCCATAAACGTGAAAAAACAAAAGCCAAAAGATTATTCACTCTTCAAATGCAAATTGTTTCCGTGTTTAGGTTTAGGTCTAGTTTTTTTTTATGATGAAATCTGATCTACTTAACTTTGAACATTTTTGTGCTTCAGAACAATTTTATGGTCTAAATTATGACAATATTTTTCCTTCCACAAAATGAAATATTTTATGCAAGGAGAGCTCCACCACCCTCATAGGTATCAATAGTTATTCCCATTCCTAGAAAATATCCCGCAATGGCCTGGGCATTAAAAGAAAAGAAAATCACATGCAGAATCATCAGATATCTTTGAATGATCTTGTGAGTGTTCATTAACTTGTCTGAGAGCTTGCGTAAGCTTATGAAAATCAGCTGAGTCCTTTGCTCCAGGTGAGAGATTTAAAAGCCTTATGCAGTATCCAGGTTGGGAAAAAAGATTGTGGAACTTCTTTGCAAGGTCAGAAACATCTTATTTATTTATTCTGTATCACACCTTGTATTACTTTTAAAACTAACTCAAGGCAGTGAACATACCTAATTCTCCTCCTTCCATTTTCCTCACAACAATTCTGTGAGCTGGATTGGGTTGACAGAGAGTGACTGGCCCAAAGTCACCCAGTTGGCCCTCATGTCTAAGGTGGGACTAGAACTTGTGGTCTCCTGGTTGCTTTCCTTCCCTTTTGTGAAGTTTTGTCCTTAATGCCAGATCAGTCTCAGCTTTTCTTTCTACAGACAAAGAGAGTCCCCTTCTCCATACACAAAGGGATATGAAGGCATCTAGAATGAGTGGAGGACTGTGAGAATGAAAAAGGCCAAACTTTCCGTGATTGATCTCACCTCCATTATTATATATTTCATAGAGTCTACTATGGTTGTCAAAGAAACTCCAATAGTTTCCATGAAAATCATGACTGTGCAAATAAACAACATCTATTTGCTGATCTCCCCCAAGGTGGAGACAAGAGAGGCTGGAAGAAATTCTATCCCAGACTTCCTTCTGATGAGTTGGATTTGGAGCGGGGTTGTTGTTGTTTTCTCTGGCATTTCTACAAAATGCTACATGTATTGCTGTTAAATTGCCCATTGTTATGGCCTCCATTCAGCTCCTATCATAAACAATTTGTAGCTCCTGAATAACTCAGTTCTTTGTCTTATACCTCCTATACTGAAGAATTTGCAACCACAAATGAGATCCAAGGATGTGGGAAATTACAGCCGTTGCCCAAGTCAGATATATTTGTAAATATGATTCAAAATGTGACTTATTTATTTGCACGGGCAGATAAGAGATAAAACAGTCCTTGACCCTTTTTCCTTAGATACCCAAAGTCAATGAGAAATTAGTAGAGGCATATGAGATAACAATACATTCACAAAGGTTTAGTGTTCCCAGAAAGCAAGTTAATTAAAACAATTTTGGCTCAATATTTCAACCTTCTGGAATAACAACCTAGTAGCTTCTTTACTTACTTTGCTCAGAGAGCAGAAGCTATGAAAAGTTGAAGTTTCAATGAAACACAAATCTTGCAGGAATCATCTCATCAATAACATTTATAAAATAATGTTGAACAAACCCATAATGAAGAAATTAAAACCAACCTGCAATACTAAAAGTGCTATAAGAGTGTAAGCTATAAAAGAATTGGGTTTTGAATATCATTATTTGAAAACTTTGGATTAAATTTGTCCCAGAATTAAAATTAATTAGTTCAACTAAAATGGTACTCAGAAATGCATTTACCTCTCAAAATTAGAATTTGTACATGCGCAGAACAACCAAAACAATTGACTGGCAGATTACTTAAATTTGCAAGGGAAAAACAGAAAAAAAAAGCTACAAAAAGATATGGAAACATGTCAAACAAGAAGTTGAGAAAAATTTAATTACTGAAGCATGGTATACAAAACCCAATTCTTACTCAGCACCCCACCGTCCTGTGCGCTCCCACAGAGAGGGCCTCCTCAGGGTGCCACCGCTCAAGGAATGTCGGCTGGTGGCCCCCAGGGGGAGGGCATTCTCAGTGGGTGCGCCAGCCCTCTGGAACACCTTACCTACCGAAATCCGGATGGCCCCTGACCTCCGTACCTTCCGTCGCGACTTAAAAACTTTTTTGTTCCAGCAGGCTGGCCTGGCATGATAGCGTTAATTGGGGTCCCAGTTTGTGTTCATTAGTGTTTCTTATTATTTTATTGTTCGGTCTGTATACCTTCCTTCCTCTGTACACCGCCCCGAGTCCCTCGGGAGAAGGGCGGTTTATAAAAACTAATAAATAAAATAAATAAATAAATAATACTCTGCAAATTTTTTTTCTTGCTTTTTTCTATTTATTTCTTCTTAACATCATGATGATAGTTACTGCACAGTCTCAAGCCTCGCCCGGAGAGCAGGAAAACAAAGCGACCGAGACGAGTGCTGAGTTCTCAGGACAAGCGTTTAATGAAGACAAGCAAACAAAATCCCAAGGAAAGAAAGCCAGCGTTGGCTGCTACCCACACCCAACGCTGTTAAATACATGTTGCACGTACACGCCCACGGCCCACCCGACTGCACCCACATCCGCCCATCCCCTACTTAAGGAGTGTCCCTCCCAAACACCTCCTTTTGTGTCCCGTCCCGACACCCGGCACCCTCCACCCCCCAGGTGAGTCCCCTCGCATAGTTCCACCCCATCACCACCAGATGCCACCCCCACACCCGTCCCCAAGGCCGGCGTCTCCCGCCCCAGCTCCTCTGGTTCTGCTCCGCCCTGCCGCTGGTCCCTACTTCGTGGAGCCGCTGAAGCTCTGGCCGTGCTGACCCGGGCACGGGCTGCGCTCCCCTGTGCCAGCTGGTTTCGGGGACCAGGTCGGTGTAACGGACCCGCCGGCGCCCCGACAGTCAGTCCCGCAGCCGGTTCGGGCCCAGGGCTCCTCGAGGCCGCCGTCAATGGCAGGAAGCAGCCAGACCGGTATGCGTGGTATCCGTGTGCTGGCCCAGGCCTAGGGCTCCTTGAGGCCACCGTAACTGGCAGAAAGTAGTCGGGCTGGTGTGCGCATGCATGCGCCGCCGAGGCTCCAGCTGACCCGGCAGCCCGCCACCGCCGCTGCCGTTGTGGTGCAGAAGCGGCTCGCCTCCGGTCGAGGACGTCGCGGCACGGTGCAGGGCAGGCGTGGGCGCGGAGACGAGGTGCCGGTGAGAGTCGGGCCCGCGGTGCCGGTGAGTGTCGAGCCCGTGGGGCGCGACACAGATTTTTTTTTTTGAAAAATGGATGTATATTAAGTGATGGAGGTTAGAAGATAGGCGGCTATATAAATATTTTAGATAACACGGATTAAAATAAATAAAGCAGACTACACTGAGCCAAGAAAGTACTAGCTTTTCCTATTACTTTCTTTCAAGAAGCTGCTCAGAAATTCTCAAATGAATACAGTGGTACCTTGGTACTCATTGTTAATTGGTTCCGGGGGGGGGGATGACAAGTACTAAAAATGACAAGTGCCAAACAAACCACATGACTTGATACATGATCCTTTATTTCAGCTGAAAAGGGTAGCAAGTCACGAAGTAGCCCAAACTGACAAGTTCTACCTTGCACGACAAGTACCAAACAAATGTCACGTACTGGGTCAAAATTTTTACATGAAAATGAGTTGAGTACCAAATTTGATGAGTTTTAAAGCAGTCGAGTATCAAGGTATGACTGTAATTTCTAATGTGGTCAGCTAGTCTCCATAATGTCCTTAGAACACAAAGTTCCCTGTGGGGTTCAAAACTGAATTATCCCTTTCTCTGCCTCAAACCTGAAGCTCTACGCAAATAAAAAGAAATCCCAAGAATAAATTTGTCTTGCTTAAAGCTGAATTAATTTTCTAAAAATTTAATGGCTGCCATCTCAGCCATTTAACCTTTGCTTTGCTTTCTTGCCAACTCCACCTTTGGCTCCTAGAAAATGTTCCAATCCTTTAGATTTCAGATTAAACACAGAAACTCGATTTTCCATTTCATCACGCTGTCAAATGAAGGGAAGCAGAACAAGTAAATGTCTGATTAGAGGAATTTATACTTATCTCATGGACTGGTGTAGCGTTCGCCAGAATTTTCTTGACACAAAGGAATCCTAATCCATGCCAAAACTTTAATACTTATTAATAAGAAAGTGTGTTGTTCCTGAACAGTAACCATTTCATTCTTTAAACATGTATAATTTGTCCCAATTAAATAAATTCATTGAGCAAGCACATTCTGTTGTTTTGGGCTGAGGCACCTTTGGGAATTCTGATAGGACCTGGTGGCTGCGATCCAAAAATGGCTGCTGTGAGCGGCTTATCTATTCACAAAATGATTGGGATGTAAGCATAGTGAATTACTACGCCATTTATCAGAAAGCAAACTAGTCCTCAGGAGCACTCAGCCACACAAGTGGGAAGAAGCTTTTGCAGGGAAGAATGGTCAAACAATGAAGATGATGGCCATGGCCATGCAGTCAAAGCTCTGACCCTGTTTAATGTATGTTGCACGCACAACACATGTAAAAAAAAAGAGGCACGATTTCAATTGCGGGGTTTCTGCTGCCTTCTTGACTTTGTTGACCCCTTCACAGATGCTTATGAGCCACGTTCTGGGTTCCAGAAGCATTCTTTGTACATCAACACAGTGTGGAGTTACTACATTGTTTTGCAGATTCCAATTTCCTTTAAAAAAACTATCAAGTCTCAATTGGAAACTAAGACCAAGCAGGTCAAGGAGCTTATTTGCATCAAAAGAGCTGGCTCTAGCCTCATTTTGCACACCTACTTGCTATGTGCTGCTCACCCTTAACTTTCTCTTTGGGCTACAAAGAGAAGCAAGCAACCCAAAGTAGAAAATGCTTCAACAGCTGATGCCCACTCAAGGACTTTGCACCTATTATTAACAGGAGATGCCTTCCATAATCCAGCTCAAAGTGGGATTAACTCAGATATGCAAAGAATAGATCCTATCCTTTCGGAGATGAATGTGTTTCCTGTGGAGTTGGGCTATGAATATTCCACATTTGTAATTGAAGTCTCTCCATCCTATGGTGAATAAAGGCAATCCCCAAGAATTCCAGGATATTAATGAGCAATACCATACTTACTTTGGGTTTCTTTTAAAAAGGAGGGAATGAAAAGAAAAGAATTTATCTTCCTGTGCATTTAATAACCTGGATTAAATTTCATCCATGCTTGGAGTCAGAGTAGCTAAAAAAAAACTTGCTAGCCTAACATTCAGCTTCTTCACGCGTCGTGGACTGTTTGCAATGTTGCAAAGACTGGAGCAACAAAACAGGAAAACCTTTGCCGCCTGTTCATTGAAAACCAATGACTTCATCCAAAAGGCTTTTGGGGTTTATTTTTTTCCCCCTCCATTGTTTCAATGGGCTGTCTAATGCAGGGATTTGCACACACTATCTCTTCATTCCTGGACCGTTTAGTTGGTGAAGCTGAACGAATGCTAAACCATGAATGGCTCCAGAGCCCTTTCAAGTGGTCTGGTGGGATTCTGACATTCCACTGGCCTGGGGACATCTATTCAGAAACTCTCAGTAGGGCTATGAGTCTGATTCTCCCCCTCAGCTTCCCTACAAATATGCTAGCTATTACTTTAAAGTGCTGGTTGCACTACTCAGGAAGGAAATATTCTTGGAAGCAAACATTCAGAATTTGTTGGAAATGTCTAGGGTTTTTTGTTTTTTTTGGGGGGGTGGTGTTGGAAATTGATTTGTCTAGCATTTATCTTTGCATTCACTGTACAGTCAAGTCAGAAAATGAGAAAAAGTTATTTAGCTCAATGTGGTTTTAATACAATTTTGAAAATGGAAATCCAGTTGAAGGGATGCAATAAAACCAGTCACAGTAGATTATAGAGCTATTTCTGGCCTTCAGTCCAACAAGATTAATGAAAGTAGAGCAGGAAGATGAGATTGCAACACTTTTAATTTCTAAATCTCTTGCATGTCCGGTTAGTTATTAAGGCCAGAAGCTAGTAAATTTTTTCTTGCTCATTCCAAACTTCTTCTGAGAACTGATTAAAGGATAAAGATGGTATGCTTTACTGTAGATCAGGGGTGTCAAACAGCCAGCCTGCAGGCCGGACGCATCATACGGAAGCCGTGTCCACCCCATTGCCGGCAATAGTAAAACTCACCCGATACGTTGCGCAAGTTTGACATGTCTGCTTTAGATGGACAAGCCCCTATTTATTCATGTGAAGAAGCTCAATCCTCATATACGTCTGCCTCATCACAGGTAGAATGAAAGCTGTTACTATTACATACTTCAGAAATCACATCATAGGAATTAATAGCCTATAGTACCTGAGACTTCTGCCCAGGTCACTCTTAAAACTTTGTTTGATCCAAATGACTAGAGAAGTTTCTGCCTTATCCAGATAGGTGACAATTTTTGGTGGCCGTTTCCCTTCTTTGGAATGGCATATCTCCCAAGTCTGGCTTTTCCAGAGGGCGTTTAGAGTTTAAGCAGCTAGAGTAAAATCTGGGTCATTAATAGTGACACAGTTCTGCTTTGTTAATTGTTAATATGATCCTCATTACATATACTCAGAATCATCAAGGGGATGATTCAAAAGTCAGGTTGAATTTCAAGGGTATCACCAACAATTGCCACTCTTGATACAGAATGTATCATTTACCTAGGAATAACTATGGTCATGTCCACGTGGGATTGTGGGAAAAATATTGATTTTAATATCCAACAAGGGATCATACTCTCTCAATCAGGTGTGAATGTCCCCTAGTCCAGGAAGACTTTCTCCCTCCCCCTTTTATTGGCTGACATCTTACTGATTTACCAAATTCAATTTAACAAGGAATGTACACACTCTTTCATAATTCAAAAGAAGCTGAAGCGGATTGAAGCAGAAGCTAAGATCTTCTCTGAATGTCATTTTCTTAAGTTTTCCTAATGAATTTGTCTTCTGCAAAAAGCTCTCATTTTTCACTTAACTCGCTCTGTCTACCTTGTCCAGTTTCTCTTGTCCATTTAAACAGGCCTGCACAACAGGTAAAGAAAAAAAGAGATTCCATGACACATTAAACATAACTGTGGGTGACAAAGAATGGAATATGGATCAGCTGTTTAGAAGGTAGTAGTGCTAAAGCAGTAATGGAGCTGGCAGTGTTGCGATGAGGCCTGGAGGAATTGGCAGTTTTTCAAGGCAGTAGACACTTCTTGGTAGTGCCGATGATTGGCAGCAGTGGATTTATTTTTTTAAAGAGGATTAGCATGCCACACAAGGCTTTTTGGCAGGCCACAATCAGGCCATGGACTGTTATTTGGACAGACCTGATCTAGAGCGTTGACTATGGAAGTCGAAGATCTCTATGGTTAGACCTTGGATTATGCTGTCTTGCAAATGGCTAATTGCAACTATTAAATATTATATCGTTATTGGATTGCAGTGAATGCCTTTAGCTTCACATATTCTTCAACACATTGCATCAATAGTTACACTTTTGGACTTAAGAAATTATGTTTTACAATCTAAAATATCTAGTCCCAACAAAAGGGGGGGGTCACATATTGTACACATTTTGCAAGCTGCCATGGCTGCTGCATTTGTCTTTCAGGAAAACATTCCCTTGACACAAGTGAGCCCACTATTCAATTTGAATGGTTTCTCATGTATTCTTGAGATTTTATCTTCCAATATGGCCATCCTTATTGATGTCCATATTGGGAGATGAACATGATGATGATGATGTTATCTATTCAATTGTGTCTGGCTCTTGGTGATTCTATGGGCCAGATCTCTCCACATCTTCCGATCTTGCACTGCTTTAACGATCCATGTTGCTGGCATTAATTCTTTTTGGCACATAAAATCTTACATGATTGGCAGCCGCAGAAACAGCAAATAGAAAAGAATACAAATAGCTTGTCAGCCAAACCATCGCTTGCCCTTGCTCTGAAAAAAAGCAAAAGCTACTGCAAACAATATTGTATCTCCAACAATAACTGCAGATTTCAAAGGATCCACTATTTAAACAGCATGTTAAAAATAATATTTATGTCAGCTGTCTTCTCAATGTATTAGAAATACAAATCTTGCTGTTGTAGACGTTTAGACAAAAGCATTTAAATATTTTTTTAAAAAATCCCATTTATATCCCGCCCTTCTCCGAAGACTCGGGGCGGCTTACAATCTAAAGCACAAATCAAATGTGCTTAGCAATAGCCTTCATTCTATGTATATGCCTGCTTATTAGGGCTTTCGCCCTCCCCCAAGCGGCATTATTACAAAGTCAGCTTATTGCCCCCAACAGTCTGGGTCCTCATTTTACCTACCTCGGAAGGATGGAAGGCTGAGTCAACCTTGAGCCTGGTGGGATGCGAACCTGCACTAATTGCAGGCAGCTGGTGTTACTTAAGGAGGCATTAGCCCACTGCTCCACCAAGGCTCTTTACCAGTGAATTACCAGGTAGAAAAGCAGGCAGGACAGCTATGGTAAAGTTGCCCTGGTTGATAAATGAAAGTGGAGGATTTTTAAAGGATTTGCTACTTTATTGTTTCTAAGCACCTTCTCTGACCTGAGTTAAAGATGGCCCCATGAGCTTCAGGAGATGGAACAGCAAGGCTTACAAAAAGATTTCTGAAGGTATATGCTATTAGAACAGGGATTCCCATTTTTTTCAGTTTATCAATCCCTTCATGAAGTTTCAGATTGTTCATCAACCCCCATTTATATGAAAATAATTTAATAAATACTAGTTTAACCAGTAGTGCCACCAACAACGACAATAATAATTGACCACTTGGATAGTCCCATTAACCCTTGTAGTCCCAAAATTGACCATTTTGGGGAATCTCACATTAGAATGTGCACCAAGCTTTTTTCCCTGTATTTTGCTTCCACAGCCTTATGGTCTGTGAGTTGGTGCCGATTGTGATCTGATTGACTGGTACCCTCACTATCTTGAGTCTGTCTGGATGCCACCAATGAACGATTAATTCAAGGGCTACCTCACAAGTCTTTTATAGTTGCATTGGATTCAAATACAGTGAGGTAAGGACAGAACAGCACTTTTGATTACTTGTCCTGTAGGATTCTAACCTGACTTGTAGCTTACTAGGGAATTACTACAGATGTATTGGATAATATTATAAACACCTCCCTAACAGAAAGCAAGAGAAGACACACTTAAGGAGGCAATAATTAGTTCTCTTCTATAGCAGTTACACTGGATATTTCAGAGCCAGGACATAATAACCTAATGCCTAACATCTAAATATCCATGGCTAAGTAAAGCGACAAGAGGGTTAGTTAGTCTTGTGAGCAGGACTGAAAAAGGCAGATTATCTTGATCTATTTCAAAATGACTCTGTGGGTTTCAGGACTGAAGTATCCTTGGCTGACCTGGTGGATTGTCTGGGTATCAACAGAGGAGGTGGTAACTCTGATTTTCTCAACAGCTTTCAATGTCATTGACCAAGATTTCAAAATAAGAAGTATTGCTTAGAGTGATTCCATTTCTATCTTTCAGGGTGGAGTTTGCTTTTAAACAGGCATTAAGATGTTGTCATTTTCATTTTCTCTCAAATGGTACTTAGGTTTCTACAAGAAAATCAGGAGATTAGAGCAAGGTGTTGTCAATATGTGGAAGAGAACCCAATTTATTTCTCTGTCATGTGCCTCCCTGAATACCCACTTATTTTGAGTCAATAATGGAGGGGATAAAATTGAAATAAGATTCAGAGGTGCTCGCTGGGAAGCTACAGTTCCAGAAAGATATAATTTATTCCTTTTCTAAAAACCCGGTTGCTATAGAATGATCTCTTGAAGAACTCAAGATATTTTAATAATCTTAAAAGTACTGTGTTGCTGTTTGGATGAAATAAAATGTAGATTACCTTTAAAACCCTATAAAGCTTGGACCCAGGCTACTTCAAGGCTTCTCCTCCTCCTTGGAAATTATTGCTCTTTATCCAAGTATGTATTATGTTGTGACTCTTTAAATCAAGCTGTTAACTTATAAAGGATAAGACAAATGTAGTCCATCATCAAACTTCTCTAGGACAGGGATCTTGGATGCAATTTTTAGAAAGAAAATCTTTAGTTTATTACCCAAGATAAATATAGGTAATATCAACTAACAACTGCCTCATTAAGATTTATAATGGCATTGAAGAACTAATTTTACAGTTGGTCATCACACTTATGGGCATTGTAGTTCCCTCACCCCCCAGTCACATTATCGAGATTTGCGTGCTTTGCAACCAGCGGACATTTATGATTCTCACAGTGTCCTATGAGCACGATTACCATTTGCATTCTTCACAGCCAGCTTCCCAACAAGGAGTCAGTGGAAAAGCTGGCAGTAATATGGCAAGTCACGGTCATGTCATGTGTTGCTTGATGACCATATTGCTTAGCAATGGAGTTGCCTGTCACAAATGTGGTTGTTAAGCAAGGACTATTTGTAACGCCTTTCTCTCTTTTACTAAACACAAGTTTATTACAGGTTGAAAGATGCTAAAATAATTTCAAAAGATTTAAGCAGTAGATTACCATAGCGTAGCCCTCACACAATTAACTAATTTAATATGAAGGACCATCAGAACAAGTGCGTGACAAGAAGAATGAGCTTTCCTTTTCAGAGTCCTGAAATAGCTGTGTGTAACTTCCTTTTCCTTAATCCCATTATTCACTTAAAGTTATCTGTTTCACATTTGTCAGATGGTCAGGAAGAGATATTATCTCTTGATGAGCAAAAATGACAAAGCATGTCAATATTTTTGTCTATATTTTTTATCAAGGTATTTTCAAGTCAATATTGGTAAAATCAGCCTCCCAACAACTGAGACCTCTAAGCATGGCCTTTTTTTTACAGCCATTAGTTTCTGCAGATCTGCCTGGAAATACATTTGATAACTGACATCCTTGCGATGTTCTTGTCCCAGGCCTTGTTAGGGTGGGTTGTGGGAGTGTGGGGTCTTTTTCATTGTTTATTATATCTGTTGAACAGACCAGTGGACTATTTTTCTGGTCAGCCAGATTCTTTTCTTATTGTACCTCTGAATGTCCTTTTTATTTGCAACCCACCCAGAGTCTTCTTGATGGCCTCTAAGTCTGGGAATGAATAACAATAAAATCTGGAAATCATTTATATTTATCATCCCTCTTAATTTTGCTAGCGTAATAATATTAGATGTGAGCAAAACAAATATAGGATGTTTTCTCTCTCATAGCTGCCAAAATCTTTTCTCTATTTCACATAGAGTAGGTGAATAAATGCTAAGATTACATGTATTTGTCTTACAAATATTGTCTATCAGTTAGAGTCCCCCCTCCCCCCCGTCACACTCCCTGCTGTTTGAGGTTATCTGAGGAGGTTCTCCTGTATTAATTCATCTCCCAACTTAGGGATGAGATTCCTTTTTTAGCTTGAATTTTTTGGAACATATGCTTTACCAAGGTGAGGGTGTGGGTGTCCACGGAGTGTACTAAATATGTCAAGAGGAAAGCTACAGTGCATGTTTTAAAAAAAATGGCTGGAGCTTCAATTGCACTATGGTGGCCACCATCTTGATTAGTTGACCATACTCTCTGGTTGAGATTATAACTTGTCTTTTAAAAAGGCAAGAACAGACTTTTTAAAAACAAATTCTTAATTTGTTTCCTTTAGTTTAATAAGTTTGCTTTTACCTTTTTTTTCACCTTACTGTATATTGTAGAGATTCCAGTGTTTTAATAAACTTCATAAATGTTCAGTGAGTGTTTATGTGTGTGTATGCACAATTATATTATATATGCACAAAAGGACTCACTGGAGAAGAGCCTAATGCTGGGAAAGGTTGAGGGCAAGAGAAGAAGGGGACGAAAGAGAACGAGGTGGATGGATGGAGTCACTGAAGCAGTAGACGTGAGCCTAAATGGACTCCAGAAGATGGTAGAGGACAGGAAGGTCTAGAGGAACGTTGTCCATGGGGTCGGGTGATGGGTTGGACACAACTTCGCAACTAACAACAATGCACAATTAACTATGGCTTATGCCATAGTTCAAATAACACCATTCAAATGACTGTTATTGTGTTGCAAACAGTCCTAATGCATGCATAGTTGTTCAAAGATTTTTCTTCCCCAGACATTTGTATATAACACCATTTAAATGACTGTTATTGTGTTGCCAACAGTCCTAATGCATGCATAGTTGTTCAAAGATTTTTCTTCCCGACATTTGTATTTCCTTTGTGAACATCTTCAGGAAGAGCTTATCCCCTGAATAGCTCAGCAGGGTCTCTCCAGAGCACTCAAGTGTTGATCAATTCCAATTTTTGTATGCCTAAAGAGTGCTCTGAAGAATTACTCCATGTAAATATGCAAGAATATCCTGAAAATAATGTATGTAAATGAGCAATATATGCTATGCTTTTATATAGGTCTGCAGCATAAGAAAAAGTGTCCCTTTAGCTCAGCGGCTCCCAACATTTTCTATACCTAGAATGCTTCTGATATATTCTCGCACCCCTTACAAAAGTTCCAAATAACAGCAATGAATGATGCATATACACTGTAATTTTGAAAACTCAAGTTTTCACATCCCCTGGAATATCGTCTTGCACCTCCAGGGGGTGCAAGGACTCTTGGTTGGGTACTCCTGCTTTAGCTGAAGGGAAGATGTATAATTATTTTGTGGTACCAAATAGGGCAACCAGTTTTTTCATATTAGTGGGTGACTAAGTAACAAAGTTGCTGAACATACTAACATACTAACAAAGGCAAAGCCATTACTTTACATAGTTTTGGCATTAAATTTTATGGAAATCTGGAAGGATAGCTGTGATTTAAAATACTTCATATAGAAAGACATATAAAAAATCTATCAAACTTCTTAGACCAAAATCTTGAATTTAAGAAATTATGTAAATAAATTAAGGTCAAAGATAGTTCAGGAGACACTGCAGAAATTTGCTGTTATTCTGGAAAACAAGTTTGATCCAAATTGTAATGGCCAGATGTTATAAATCAAGTGCCATTTCCTGAAATAATTATTCTCTAGCTTGGAACCTAAAAAGATTATTTACAAGTCTGCATATGTAATGAGGATTCATCAGGAGATAGATCAAACCCAGTTCATTCCTAACATAATGACCTATGTTATTTATTGTTGTGATCAGCAAGTTTGGTCCATTGTCTCAATTTAGCTTACAAATATTTTTATACCTGTCATCTCATACCAAGATCAGAGATCCTCTCATGACTCCAGGAATGTTTGTTTTATACGTGTGATGGTTTGGGGAAGGAGAGAATGACTTTCCTAACAGAATATCTACCTACTTGTAGTTCAAAGCAATTAAATGAAAATACAATAAATAAGCATATATATTATTAGCACAGATATAACAAGGTACATGAGAATTATTGGGGAGCAAAATGTTCTCTTACGAAAGCACTTTCTAAGAAATGTCATAATTGTGACTCCAATTCACAGTAAATTTCCCCAACAGAAGAAGCTTCTTGCATGATGTTTCAAAGAAAGCCCAGTTGGCTTTTGAAAAGCACCTTTGGGTTTCCTGAAATTATTTAAATGTTTTTGTGTTTTCAATTAATGTTGATTCATTTCTTCAGCTGCTGAATTTGTGTACTGTGCTTGCCTCTATGTTCAAAGTCCCACCTAATTCTAAAAAGTAAACAAATGAATTGTTTGGTAAACATAAATGCCTAGTGGCAAGTGATAGCATTAATCAATGTGAAACCAATGAGGTGAATATAAAAGGTTAATTCAATTTTTGAGTCCACATAAAGGAATACAATTTCATTAGCCTGAAGTTATTTACTGCTGGCTATTTATTTATTTATTTATTTATTGATGGGATTTATATCCCGCCCTATCTCCTGAAGGACTCAGGGCGGCTCACAATAAAACATATAGTAAGTACATAAATCAAGATAAAATGAAAATTGAGAACATCAGTGCAATAAAAAATTAGAGAATTTTAAAATGAATTAAAAATACTAAATATAAATTAATTAAATTAATTAAAATGCCTGTCAGTCTAGGTCAGCTTGGTGGAACAGGTGTGTTTTGAGGCCGCGGCGAAAGGATTGGAGGTTTTGGGCTATCCGAAGCTCAGGGGGGAGCTGATTCCATAGGGTTGGTGCTCCCACAGAGAAGGCCCTCCCCCTGGGGGTCGCCAGCCGACATTGCCTGGCTGACGGTACCCTGAGGAGGCCTTCTCTGTGTGAGCGTACTGGACGATGGGAATTTGTTCCCGGCAGCAGATGGTCCTGCAAGTATCCCGGACCTAAGCCATGTAGGGCTTTAAAGGTAAGTACCAGCACCTTAAATCTCACCCGGAGGGCAACTGGTAGCCAATGCAGCTCACGCAGGAGGGGTGTAATATGGGAGTATCGGGAAGCTCCCATCACAACCCGTGCAGCTGCATTCTGCACCAGCTGAAGCCTCCGGGTGGTCTTCAAGGGCAGCCCCATGTAGAGAGCATTACAGTAATCAATACGGGAGGTAACGAGTGCGTGGGTGACTGTACGTAGGGCATCTCGGTCCAAAAAGGGGCGCAATTGGTATATAAGACGAATCTGGGCAAATGCCCCCCTAGCCACGGTTCCAATGTGATCTTCAAAACTGAGTCGTGAATCTAGGAGGACGCCCAGATTGCGTGCTTTATCAATGGGAGGTAACATCTCTCCTCCTATAGTCAGAGATGGAACCTCTTGGACTAAACGAGATGACGGTATGTACAGCCACTCAGTCTTGGCCGGGTTGAGTCGAAGCCTGTTTTCTCCCATCCAAATCTGTACCGCTTCCAGACAACGGGACATCACATCAAGGGCATCACTGGGTTGGTTCGGGGTGGAGATGAATAGCTGGGTATCATCAGCATATTGATGATATTTCACCCCGAAGCTACGGATGATCTCTCCCAGCGGCTTCATATAGATGTTGAACAGGAGGGGCGAGAGCACCGAACCCTGAGGCACTCCACAATTAAGAGGCCTAGGGCTTGACCTCTGCCCTCCTGCCAACACCGTCTGTGAACGGTCCGAGAGGTAGGAGGAGAACCAACGCAGAACGGTGCCTCCCACTCCCAGCCCCTCAAGACGACGCAGTAAGATACCATGGTCGATGGTATCAAAAGCCGCTATACTAGAATTTTGACAAGGATAATGTAAAATAAAATAAAAAAACAGATAGAGATACCTGCATTTCCCCAAAAATAAGACCCGGTATTATTGTTGTTGTTTTGCCTCCAAAAGAGGCACCAAATCTTATTTTCGGGCGGTGTCTTTTATACTCACCTCTTCTGACCAAAGGAGCAGCTTCATTCTGCAGCTGCATTCCAGCCTGCATTTTGCAGTCAGAACTTTCTAGAAGACCGCTGCAGCCAAGAACTGAGTTAAGGAGTCAATCCCTAGCTCGGTTGAAAGGCCTGTGACGGAGAAATGCAGGCCTGGCTGCAGAAGACGCCTCAGAAGAAGTGGGCCAGCGAGGAGAGGCCTGGCTGCAAGGTAAGTGGGTGCAGGTTGTGCGGGGTAGCTCCACACCCCCACTCCAGCTTGATTTTTAGGTGTGTGCCTCACCCCAAAACTAGAGCTTATTTTTGGGGTAGGGCTTATATTAGGGCCACCCCCAAAATTCAAGCTACCGCTTATTTTTGGGGAAGAAGACCTTACTTTCAGGGAAACATGGTAGAAGAATATATATGTCAACTGTTTTGTTATGTACAGTAATTAGAAAGATTTAAAGTAGATAAAAGAACTTGGTTTTGGATATAGTAAGACTGAATTTGAAACAGAAATGTGTACAAACAATGAACATGTTATTACCGTATTTTCCGGCGTATAAGATGACTTTTTAACCCATGAAAGTCTTCTCAAAAGTCAGGGGTCGTCTTATACGCCGGGTGCTTAAACTTTAGGGACAGGGCTGGCTGGAAAACCTGGAGCGGATCTCCCATTTAGTCTGCGCAGGGAAAGTGGGACCAATTGGAGTAGAAGCTGCAGTCTGTGATTTTTTACAGGCTGGGGTCTGGGTGTCTTTCCTTCTAAAGTTGAAGAGCAGCTATAGTCTATCCCAACTTGAAAGGCAGGTGGGGAATGCCGCAGCCAGAGCAGCTGCTTAGCTCTAAGGACACATTTGACTCAGGAACTGGGCGGGCTGACTGGAAAACCTGGAGCGGATCTCCCATTTGGTCTTTTTTTTAAAAAATCCCATTTATATCCCGCCCTTCTCCGAAGACTCAGGGCGGCTTACAATTTAAAGCACAAATCAATGTGCTTAGCAATAGCCTTCATTCTATGTATATGCCTGCTTATTAGAGCTTTCACCCCCCCCCAACAAGCAGCATTATTACAAAGTCAGCTTATTGCTCCCAACAATCTGAGTCCTCATTTTACCTACCTCGGAAGGATGGAAGGCTGAGTCAACCTTGAGCCTGGTGGGATGCGAACCTGCACTAATTGCAGGCAGCTGGTGTTACTTAAGGCTCTGCGCAGGGAAAGCTTTAGAGTGAATTAGGAAAAGTGAAAAAGTGAATTAGGAAAATAGGAAACGGTTGCTGGAATTGGGTCTGTGTAGTTTAACGAAGAGAAGGGTGAGGGGTGACATGATAGCAGTGATCCAATATCTCAGGGGCTGCCACAAAGAAGAGGGAGCCAAGCTATTCTCCAAAGCACCTGAAAGCAGGACAAGAAGCAATGGATGGAAACTAGTGAAGGAGAGAAGCAACCTAGAACTAAGGAGAAACTTCCTGACAGTTAGAACAATTAACCAGTGGAACAACCTGCCTCCAGAAGTGGTGAATGCTCCAACACTGGAAGTTTTTAAGAAGAGACTGGACAGCCATTTGTCTGAAATGGTATAGGGTTTCCTGCCTTAGCAGGGGGTTGGACTAGATGACCTCCAAGGTCCCTTCCAACTACTACTACTTATTATTATTATTATTATTATTATTATTATTATTATTATTATTATTATTATTATTATGTTTAATCCACTTTCACTGTTTTATGTTTACATGTTTGATGACAAACAGCCTTATGTTTATAAGTGACAGTTTTCCTACTAAGTACCTGCATGTCATAAGCATTTGAATTAAAATTACCATATTAAAATCAAATCTGATGTTTTTTAATTTTTATTTGGTGTGCGTTGGAAGAGGGGTAGTCTTATAAGGCGAGTATAGCCCAAACCCTATAATTTAACAGGAAATATAGGGGGTCGTCTTATACGCCCAGTCGTCTTATACGCCGGAAAATACGGTAATAAAATGTATAAACTTCTATTGAACTTTGAAACAGAAAAAGAACAAATGAAAGAATGTATGATAAAATGGACTAAACCAGGTATGTTCAACCTGTGGCCTACATGTGGCCCTGGACAGGTAGTAATGCAGATTATTATATTCACAAAAATTCAACTTTACCCACAGTGGAGGAATGGATGGTGAAAATCATAATCATAATAGTAAAGTTGGAAGGGACCTTGGAGGTCAACTAGTCCAACCCCGTGCTCAGGTAGGAAACCCTATACTATTTCAGACAAATGGCTGTCCAATCTGTTCTTAAAAACTTCCAGTGTTGGAGCATTCACAGCTTCTGGAGGCAGGTTGTTCCACTGGTTAACTGTTCTGTCAGGAAGTTTCTCCTTAGTTCTAGGTTGCTTCTCTCCATGATTATGAGGTGGCCAAATTGACAGCTTTGATTTGAAACAAAACACTGTCTAATTTTAATAAGTTGACTGGAAACTCCTTACTTTTTGTGTGAAACAAAAAAATGAAATTACGTTTTTCATGATTAGAAATAATATAAAGAAAAATGTAATGTGTTAATTTACATTTATAACTGCTGTAAAAGAAAATCAGAAAATCATTTTTTATATTTTCTTTCTTTCTCTGCACTCTTGTCTTGGTCTTTTTCTCCTTTCTTTATTCTAAACACTAACTCTTGTTAATTTTTATCTTTTCTCTTAAAACTTTTAATAAAGAAAGATATCTAGATATATATATTGCTGTTGGCAATTTAAGCAAGAATCAAATTAATGTACCAGCATGTACCTTAAACACTTAAGAGATAAATTGGGCAAGCAATATCCAGACATGACCATCCACATATCTCTACTAAAACAGGTGAAATGTCTAACTGAATATGAAATATTAGATTTAACAATTTATTCTGTGTTGCAAGAATCTATTATTCCCCAAGAAAAGAAAAACGAATGAACTCCTTTAGTTGTCTTATAATATGGCAGAATTGTTCAAGTTAACAAACACATTTTATAGGCACTAAAGATATGATAAATTAACTCCAAATATAATTCTATTAATTTCTTATTCAAAAATGATTTTGTAGTTTGTATTGAAAGAAAACTGTTGTTATGATGCTCTAATTATTTAGAATTATTCACATCCCTTTTTTTCTTGAGAGCTTAAGGCAATGACTATGGTACTAATATGCAAATTCTTTGTATTTAAAAAGATGCCTAATTCACACAAGTATCTATGATGCTGCTTAAATGTCCTAAGCAGGGCTTTACATACCACTTTGACTTTGCAATTTGCTGACTACTTTGAAGGGTGTTTTTGAAAGCAAAAATAGTATTTATAATTGGAAAATATATGCAACATACAAGTGTAAATTGAAGTGTATTAAAGAAAACTTGAAAAAAATATTCAAGAAAGAAACGATTGTAAAATGATAGTATACTTGGACTGCATGGCATAAAAATAAATTTCATAGTACCAACAAGCACAAAGAAACAGAAAGTAAATCAACATATTTTAACATTTCTAAAAAAATAGTTGAAAATTCTTTGGACTTTTACAGAGGTCATCTCCAGGGGTAAATGTCAACATAAAAAATAAGCTGCAAGCATTATCTAGTATTATGGCCATAAATCTGTGTCCAGTAATTAAACCAATATTCTTGAATGTTATATGATTTGAAGCTGGTTTGGGCTAATTTTTCCTACTGTGTCTTCAGTAAGAATATTGTTGTGAAAAATAAATATTGTGATCCACGAGTTGTCTTTTAAATAAAGTAGCAAAAAAGGAAAACCATCGGAAGGAAAGAAAATGCCTACAAAACCTCTGCGATACACACCCAACATTTTCCAAGAAGCAGCTATTCATACTATTTGTACAAAGGGAGAAATCCAGCATATGGAAGCAATATGTATTTCTATCTATGGAATTCTGCACTGCAAATCAGTGCTGCTGATCTAGTTGATTATACCCTGCTTCTTTACCCCAGTCCCTTGGCATACAATTAGTACTCAATGAATCCTATTGCACTTGGCACAGCACAAATAATTAAAGTAATAACCTCCTTCTTAGTTATAAACTGCATAGAAGTTGCTAGATAAGGAGGTACAGGATTGTAATCTCAATGACATGTACGAATCAAGAGTAGATTATTTCATTCAGAAAATATGTCATATTAAAATTTAACTGCAATTACATCAACCTATTAGAGTAGTTCGAAGGAATGTAAGCATTAACAACACTCTATTTGATATTAAGGTTCTGAGTCAAGGAATCATAATACATAGACAGACAAGATCTTTAAAAAAAAAGGTTTTACAAAGGGACACTCACTGCCAAAAAGAGAAATTCAGCTGTCAGAAACCACCTGATTAATAACAAAAGAAACTTATCCATGTGAGATTAGCTCTTACCTACTCATGCAAATGCCTTTGATAAATCATACCTTACAAAGATGGCCTAATGCTTGTGTATTTGGTCTCAGAAATATACGAACTAAGATCAATATATAGGTTTAGGTACAAAGCACGGGTCGGCAACCCGCGGTTCCGGAGCCGCATGCTGCTCTTTGAGCCGTCTCCTGCGGCTCCCAGCCACCCGGTGCGCACGCACCTCTTCGAACGGGCAGTGGTGCGCGCGCACCTCTCCAAATGGAGAGTGGCACCGCCCGTTCTGAGAGGTGCGCGCGCAGCTCTCCCAAGCCGCCGCCGTCCAGAGACCTGCCGAAGTTTGGGGAGGTGCGCGCGCACCTCCCCAAACGTCGGCAGGTCTCTGTACCTCCGCGCAAACGGGCAGCGGCCCCGCTTCTTGGGAAAGCTCCCGCGGCCCGTCTGCAAAGCTGCCGAAAGCGGCAGCTTTGCAGACGGGCTGCGGCAGCTTTCCCAAGAAGCGGGGCCGCTACCCATTCCAAGAGGTGCGCGCGCACCTCCCCAAACCTCCCCAAACGTCGGCAGGTCTCCATACCTCCACGCCCTGCCTGCCTGCTTCTTTCCGCTGCCTGGCTGGGCTGGCTGACTCTCCCCCACAGCTCGCTTGCCTTGGGATCCAGTGTTGTTTTGAAGGGAGCTAACATGGCGACGGTGCCCGTCTATTGCATCTGTAGGCTGCCCTACATAACCCGCTTCATGATCGAGTGCGACGCCTGCAAGGACTGGTTTCACGGCAGGTAACACAAAGCGATCGGGCCTTTCCTCCCCCCCTTTCCCTCCCCCCCGCTCTAGGGCAGAGATCCCCTTCCTATCGCTCGGGGCCTTTCGTCTCTTTGGCTCGCCAGGGCTGGAGCAGCGAGAGCGAGCGGGAGAGGAGAGATGGTGGGCTCCTGGCTGCCGCTTCTGCTCTGTGCAGTTTTCCAACAGGTCTTTTTGGAGAAGAGGAGGAGGAGGAGGAGCCACTCTCTCGTTTCCCTCTCTTGTATTTTTTTTTTTGTGTGTGTGCGTGTGTGGTTTTGTTTTTGTTTCGTAAATTGTCGAGCCCGGGCATACACAATGGACTCCCCCCCTCCTTCCCAGGGCTCTGGTGTCAAGGGGCTGCGGGTAGTGGTGGTGGTGAAGGAGAGAGCTATTGTCCTTCACTCGGGGAGGGACGGCAGGAGGACTGGCTGACTGACTCGCTTGTGCTATAAAGGGTGTTTCTCCCCCTTTTTTAAAAAAAAATTTTGGAATTATTTTATGAGCTCCTGGTTTCTGGCCGGCTGCCTCCCTCCCCCGATCGGGGGTCTTATTGGGTGGATTCAATGGGGAGGGTTAAGGATTTAAGGTTAGATGCTCCCCTCCCCTCACTTTCTCCAGAGAAGGCATGGAGAGAGCAGAACCGAGGGGGGGGGAGGTTGAGGAAAGCGGTTCCACAATGTCTGGCTAAGAGGGAAAAGCCAGCGAGCCAGTCCTGGGAAAGATCCCTACCGAGCAAGCGGGAACCGCAAGGACTGGGGCAGCAGAGGCGGCTCCCGGAGAGCCCGCGCTCCGGGCAGTCACTTGCTTCGCGTCTCCTGAGGGAGGGGGGGCAACTGGAGCGGGCGTGTTTCCTCGCCTGCTGGGCGCTGCGATTTGCCCGGGGAACGCGCGGGCCCCAAATGGCAGCGTGGAGTGAGGAAGCGGACAGCCAGGGCTTCCCCGAGAGCCGTGGCCACACAGGGTATTCCTTGCCGCGCAGGTTGCTGAAGCCTGGCTCTGACGCCCCTTTGCCTCGGCTAGACTCCGGTATGGAGCGAGTGAGCGAGCGAGTCCGCTCCGCCAAATAGGGGAAGCAGAGTCCCCGGCCACCAGACTCAGCCCGAAAGGTGGGCGGGAGAACCGGGAGCATTGGGGGGAAAGAGGGGAGCGATTACTGTCTCGCTACTAAAACGAGGGCCGTCCACTCTGCTGGGGCGAGCGTGCCTGTCCTGCTCCCTTTCTCTTCCAAGTGGCGCTGTTCAGCGGAGACGGCGACGACGACCTCGGAGTCACAGCCTAGGAATGCTAAGAATGCGGGGCGGCCGCCAGCAGTGGAAGGCAGGAAACATTGGGGCTTGAGATCTCGCTTCCCCCCCTCTTCCTCCCTCTCTCGTGCTTTACATACACACACACACACGCACACACAAAAGCACAGAGAGTTCCCCTTCCCCCTTGTACAGGAATGAAAGGCCCCCCGAAGGAAGCAAGGAGACCTGCCGCGTTGACAAACATGGCAGCTGTGCAAACGGAATGGCGGCGGTTTGGAGAGTGCACGCGCACCTCTCCCAAGGACGGCGGCGGCTTTCTGACGCCTCCGGCTGGAATCGCACCCGTTAGCAGCAGCGCCAGGAGCGTCCGCCGGGGCAAATGAGGGGAAGGGTGGCTCCCCCTGCCTCACAGATCCTCGGGAGCGGCAAGGACCGGGTTTCTGCTCGGAGGGAGGGGGAGCGCAGCTCGCACGTTCCGGCTTCGTCCTCTGGCCCGGCCCAAACGCCGCCTCTCTCGCCCCCTGCGCTGGGGCCAGGGGCCAGGCTGGACACGCGAGGCGTTGTTCCCCTCCCGCAGGGCAGCCGCGGAGCAGACAAAGAAGGGAGGGACGTGCTCCCTCCTTCTGCCCCCCTCCGAAAAAGCGGGCGGGGGGCAGGCTTCCTGGCCGCGCTTCTTTGGGATGCTGGCGCCTGAACAAAGGGCGGGAGCCGCCCAAGGTGGGCTGCAGCAACTCGCTTCTCTGCCCCCCCTCCAGGCAAGCCCACGGCGCTCCGACCCTCCCACTTTTAAAAGCCGCTGTTCTTAGGAGAAAAGCCCCCGTCGCCCCCTCCCCCCCTGCGCGCGCCAGCCTGGCCCCGTTTGACGAACGCGGCAGGTCTCCAGACGGGACGGCGCACACCTCTCCAAAGGGGAGACCCGTTGCCACGCAGGTGCCTCCCATTTTGCGCATGTGCAACATGTTTTTGCGCATGCGCGTGAGTGGATGCACGCATGCGCACTTTTTGCGGTTCCCACTTTTTTGTTTGTGCAACGGAACCGGTTCTGAGTGGCTCTTTTCCTTTTTCCGGTTGCCGACCCCTGGTATAAAGTGTTCAATTGAATAGATACCTGTATGCAAGATATTTTTACTTAAGCATTGTGAGTGTGAGTGTGTGTGTGTCTGTGTGTGTGTATAAATCTATGCTTCTCTAATCCTCTGCAAGGATATTTTTCTCTGCCTGGACAAGGTATGCTTCAAACATTCTGCCCATGTCTGGGGAAGAGCAGCAGTAGCGGGGATGGGGAAGAGTTGTGCACCTAGCAAGAACATGCTGTGCTATAGGCCCAAATAAATGTGTTCTCAAGCCATCCTCCAAAGCTGATGGAAGGTGGCAAGAGAAGGAAGGCAGCGGGCATTGCCAAAACAAAAACCAGTTCAAGTTATATAAAACATCCCAAACCTATAATTTATTCAAACTAAGTGGGCCTTCATCTTCACTCGTTTTTATTCAAAACATTAGAAGACTGCTTTTTATTATCAGAACCAGGGCTTTTTTTCTCATAGAATGCTCAGAACGGAGTTCCGGCACCTTTTTTGGATGGAACCTTGTAGCGTAGGCAAGGCGGGTTGTATGACATGTGTGAGTTCCGGCACCTTTTTCTTTTACAAAAAAAGCACTGCTCAGAATCAAATCATGGCTTAAATTGCATATGAAAAAGAATGCAAAAATGCAAAATAATCTGCTTAAAATAAAAATTTATTATAATACAAAGTTAAATGGGCTCAAAGTACATAAATAACATTCAACAAATGAAAAATGGGAACACATAACAAATCATTTAAACTGAGGAGAAAAAAATCATAGAAAGATGATGAAACAAATTTTAAATACATTGTATTTTTTAATGAAACATTATGTCAAAGGGCAGAATGGAGAATACAACAAGATAAATGCTTGAATAAGAACTGATACTGCTATGAACATAAATGCACTAAGCTGTACTAATTACAGATTAAACACAATAATATTCTGTCAACTTTTGAGGCCTTGCCCTTAATGTTGAATGTAGCCATTTCTCTGATGGATATAATTTAGAAGAATCTAAACTGAAATACGTAAAATGTTTC
Organism: Vipera ursinii; assembly: GCF_947247035.1. Classification (NCBI taxonomy): domain Eukaryota; kingdom Metazoa; phylum Chordata; class Lepidosauria; order Squamata; family Viperidae; genus Vipera; species Vipera ursinii. The sequence goes on along the minus strand of NC_139512.1, from coordinate 169,471,476 downwards.
AAATCTGAACTCCTCAGAGTTCAAAAACACCCAATGTCAAGTCTGAAAAAGACTGCTTTAATAGCTTAGAACAGTGGTGATGAACCTATGGCACACGTGCCAGGGACAGCACTCAGAGCCCTCTCTGTGGGCATGCACGCCGTTGCCCCAGCCCCGCCTCCCTCTGTGGCCCCCTCCTCACCAGCAGCCCCATGGAAGAGAGTTGCCCCTGGGCACGGCCTGCGCAGAGCAGAGCAGTGCAGCCAAGGACATGGCAACCGGGCAGTGGGGACAAGACTCCGCCCTCACGCCCCATCGTGTGCAAATGATACTGTGGGGTGTGGGTGGAGGGCATAGCCGCCATGGCACTGCTGGGCCGCCTGGGCGATCTGCGGTGGGGCATGGAGGCGGTGGGTGGCCCTGCGGGCAGGCAGGGTGGAACAGGGGGCAGGGGGAAGAGTGGGGGCGAGGGGGCAGGGGCAGGTTTTGGGCACTCGGTCTCTAGAAGGTTCACCATCACTGGCTTAGGAAGTCTGTCAAGCTTAAAATGGAGTACTTTAACTTTAAACTCAGACAGGTTTTTTGATTTCAAAAAAATAGAACAACCTTATTTTTTATTACCATTCCCATCATTGGTCACTTTTAGCCAGGTCATCTAAGTGGTAGGAGAGCAGAATTTTAGTAATATCAGATGGCCCAATCATTTGCCCACCTTAGTCCAATGTAATGTCCACATTTTATTAATTCTTGACTGTTTTCGTATTTTCTCACTTTTTAAAACTCCCTCATATTATATTACTATTTTTTCCTGGTTTTGGCCAGGAAATAACATTCTGATGATTTGATACTAAAAACACCCCCACCCCCCAATTACCACGCCTTTTAAAACAAGAACTCACAAATTATTTTACCATAGCCAAAGTACAAAAGTGACAAATTAAAAATCTTATGGGGGCAGCAATATGTCAGTATAAGCTTGATTCTGTTTAAAAGCAGTTTTCTGCAAAAATTACACTAGTATGAAGACACCATTCAAAATCAACCAATCAGATCAGTTTCACCTTTATCAATCTGTGTGAATCACTTCCAATCCAATAACATGATAATCTGAACATTGCAATCATTGTAATATAGACACTTTTCTAAGAGCATGAGTTGTAGAGATTGATAAATCATAACTTCTTTAAACATAACTTGGCACTGCGGTTATGTTTCCTATATTCCTCAGTGCTTCAAGAGCACATTCTAGTGCTGGTATTGACCCAAATTTTCCTCTTGTAGATCAAATTTGCAGATGCCATAAATTGGCCACCACCCAGGATGACAGAAGGAGATTGCAAAATCTGGACAGGCTGGAGTACTGGGCTGAAATGAACAAAATACTCTTCAATAGTGAAAAATGTAGGCCATTATATTCGGGGAATAAAAACGCAGAGCACACATACACAATGGGAGATTCATGGCTTGGAAGAACCCCATCAAAAAGGGCTTAGGCATGGTAATTGAAAACAGGATGAACATGAGAAAGCTGTTACATACACCAAGATAGGTCTGGGTACGTTAGAAGAATCATTGCACCCAAGGCACATGGCATCCTTATTCTCATCTACTCTGCAGTGGTAGGAACCCAATCCAACTACTGTGCACAAATCTGGGCATCACATTTCCAAGATACTGAGACATTCAATCATGTTAAGAGGAGAACGATAAAAGTAACAATGCAAGAAATGGACTCTAGATTGCTTTAGGGAAGATGGTCCACTGCCACAAAAATCAAGACTAGGTAGAAGTTGCACTTCCAACTCCTATTTAAGTGTAAGGGGAAAATTCCTGAAAATAAGATTTGTACAATAACGGAATGGTCTGCCTATGGAGGCTGAGTTCTTAAGTCAGACAGCCTTCTCTCAAGGATCTTGGAACTGCACACTGCAGGATCCTTCTCAATCTCTTCCAAATCTATCATGCTATTAACTGGGAAAATTTGCTACCTCCAAGTTACTGATGTACAGGGGCAGCATTTACCCACTGTAAGGGATGGAGAAGTTACAATTCAGCAACAGCTAAAGGATTCACAGATTCCCCTCTTCTGGCCTAGAACATTCTAATATTTTGGTCCTTCAATGTTGATTTTTTTAAAAAAGCCAGTAAATATACTGAGCTTGAGTACAGGTGGTTTTCATTTGTAGAAGAAAAATGTTGTTGAATAAAGCCTTATCAGGAAATATAGAAAGAACCTGACATGAGAATAGATACAACTTATATAAGTATATTGAATATTTACTCATATAACACAGCATTATGTATATAACACAGTATTATCTATTACTTGTTTTCCAGCCAACTGAGATCCAGTTTGGTCTAGAGGTTAAGGCACCAGACTGGAAACCAGGAGACTATTTATTTATTTATTTATTTAATTTTATTACATTTATATACCGCCCTTTCCCGAAGGACTCAGGGCGGTTTACAGGGTGATTAAAAAACAAAGATACAAAAGTTAAAAACAGATTTAAAAAAATTATATTCGTCCCTGCATAAATAAAACCCCAGTTAAAATTAAGATTAAAGCTAAAATTAGAATTCTCAGCCTGGGCCAGAGAGCTCGAAGAGCCAGGTCTTCAGGTCCCGGCGGAATGAACGGAGGTCGGGGGCAGTCCTCAGCTCCACTGGCAGCTGGTTCCAAAGGGCAGGCGCACCCACTGACACTGACACCACTGACACCCTGGGTGTCGTCCGCCGGCAATCTCTTACCGGTGGCACCCTGAGAAGACCCTCCCTGTTGGAGCGCACTGGACGAAGGGAGCTTGATGCCAGCAGCAGGTGTTCCCTCAGATATCCTGGACCCTAGCCATTTAGGGCTTTATAGGTCATCACCAGCACTATGAGTGCTAGTCCTGGCTTGGGCATGAAAACATAAGGCTGTATGACTTTGAGCCATTCACTCTCTCTCAGCCCACATCAGGATCAAGTGACAAGCCAGCTGGTCAACTCTGTCATGACCAAATGTATCAATACTCGGCTGGTGCAAAAACCGGGAAAGGGGGGGGGATGCAATCCCTGCATTTGCAAGAAAATGCTAGGAAGTGGGGGAAAAAATCTCTTTTCTAGTCTACTAAATTTATGATTCTTCTCTCAAATTGTCTGGAATTAAGGTTTGACACAGTAATTCATATTTTGCTTGGCTGACAGAGGAAATCTATCCTTCAGCAGCACAATAGGTTTCTAACACAGAAGCAAATGTATTAAAATTCTGTCTCATGGAGAGATGGGTGGCATATAAATTTAACATAAGCAAATTGGGGTTTTTTTTTGCAGTGGATCCTGAGCATACCCTTACCCAGGGGTCTTCAAACGTGGCCTTTTTATGACTTGTGGATTTCAATTACCAGAATTCCTCAGCCAGGCTAATCCAACATGACCTTTTTACCTTATACAGTAACATACTAATATTTTTACACAAGCTTAAATAAGTTTCTGTCTACCAATATGCTCTATATAAAAATTGTGAATTGTTTTGTCAGTGTTGCAAAACAGTACATGAACAGTTAATTTCATTTACATTTGGTTACACTGAAATTAACTGCACTTAATTGGAATAAATGGGATCAGGTTTTTACACTATTCATGAAAAAAGCAAAGGGTAATCTTTAGAATATATTAACAATAAAAGAAATAACTATTTATGACCCAGGACTTAAATTTTCCGATATCTTTGGCTCTCATGTTCTTGGTTAACAATTATGCTATCTGCATCTTGATTGTACTGCAATATTTCTCACTTGTACGGCACACTTTAAAATTCCCATTTTGCAATTCATTCTTTAAGCATGATACAAGTTTAAATAGCACATATTTAAGTTTTGTTTCAGATTGCTTTCTGAAAAACAATTATTAAAGCAATTAGTATAAAATTATTGGTATACCAATTTTGGGTATCTCAAGCATATTTACAACCCACTGAAATCAAAATAATAAACCTAAAATATTTGGAACTGTGTAAATTGGAGTGTGTTTAAAAATGAAACCAAACTCTCTGAAACCAAAGCCCAATCAATGCACTAGTTTTGTTCTCCCCGACCTTCCATTCTATACACTACAGTTGTGGAGATGTCCTCGTTTGATTCGGGTGACACTTTTTTCCACACAGTCTCTTTTAATGCAAGTTCGTGCTGAAGACTCTCATAGTCCAGTGGTCCAAAGGAATGCTAATTGTTTAAGCAACATATAGTATGTATTAAATTACCAATGAAATAAAACATTCTAGCATTATTTTTATTTATCAATTAGCACTTGCTGGTTTTCAGAGATCTCTCTCAGCCTGACATTATCATGCCACATACTTTTCAATTTCAAACCACAGTGAATAATTTATTTAATTTGGTGGAAGGGAAGAAAGACCCCCCAAGTCATTCATAACAGGATGCCGATTGTGTTAATTAGCCATACAGGAACTTTCATATTAATCTAGAATTCCTGAGGTTCTATTAGTTACTGAGTTACTACAGCAGCATTTCTACAATCCAGCTTCTCCTGGTTTAGTTCAACTCTGGCAATCCAACCTTCTTTCTATCTTAGGCAGGATGGTTTCCAAACTGCTATGGCAATAATTACTTAGGTCCAAGCTTTGCTGTAAGTGTTAGAAAAATGAGTAATGGACTAAACATTTTAACTGTACAGGGCCAATCTTTTTCCCAGCCCAACCTCAAACCAAGGGCCAAAACCTAAAAATTGCCTGTGAACTTACACAAGCTACAATGCAAATGGAATTCCAAACTCAAAGTAATGACTATTGCTGTATTTTGAATGGCATTAAAGGTAAAGGTTCCCCCGCACATGCATGCTAGTCGTTTCCGACTCTAGGGGCCGGTGCTCATCTCCGTTTCAAAGCCAAAGAGCCAGCGCTTGTCCGAGGATGTCTCCGTGGTCATGTGGCTGGCATGACTAGACGCCAAAGGCGCACGGAACGCTGTTACCTTCCTACCGTAGTGGTCCCTATTTTTCTACTTGCATTTTTACGTGCTTTCGAACTGCTAGGTTGGCAGAAGCTGGGACGAGTAACAGGCGCTCACTTTGCTACGCGGCACTCGGGATTCGACCCGCCAAACTGCCGACCTTCTGATCGACAAGCTCAGCGTCCTAACCCACTGAGCCACCGCGTTCCTTTTGAATGGCATTAATGCCATTCAAACACAGACTTCTTCCCAGTAAGATCAGAGCCATGGTCAGAACAGTACGATGACTGACATGTTTGGAAATTAATACAAAGCTCTGTCTCTCAGGCAGTACAATTTTAAAAAACATTGGCTAGGACGCATCCCTTCCCCCCCCCCCCTATTATGTCTTTCAGCAACAAGCAAGAGATTACCCACTGCTACTCTGAGAGCCAAGAACAGTACTGGAGATATTTCCTCACTAATATTTGGATCAAACGTGTTACCAAAATAAAAGTAATCTGTATTATATACAATTTATTTTTCTTGTAAGATCAAAATCTGTAACAAAGAACTTTGTCCCATAATTTTTATGAAGTGAAAATATACCACTGAATATGCTAGCTTTTTGTCATGGCATTTTATCTAGGATGGTTTTAAGACCATCTAGAAAGAATACATGAACAGTTCTCAAATTTGTTTGAGGTAATCTAAATATACTAGGCTCAGATATGTTATATAATACCAATTATCTAACCAAACTCAACTAACTTTCAGTCAGTTATTACTAGGTAGCCCTTAACTTACATTTGAAGCTATAGCAGATCTCCCCAAAACATACTTATGACCATGTTTCAAAGTTGCAACGACTGCTTCCCCCGAAGATACATGACTGCATTTTGGGCATTTGGCAACTGGCCCACATTCCCAGCCCTTTGTAGTGTTCTGCAGTCATATGGCCACAATTTTTGTTTTTGTCAGAAACCAACATTTACAGTTTCCAGCAAAAAAATGCCCAATGGGTACAATGGATTCACTGAACAGCCATAGCATCTGTTTAATGATTTTGGCTTTTACTTAACAACTGCCACAAAAACAGGTTGTAAAACTGGGTGCAGTCACACAGTAACCCACTTAACGACTAGTATGAGTTACAACTATAATTCTGGGCTCAATTATGGTTAGTAAGTTGAGGACTACCTGTAACCAGTAAAAGCCAGTGATTAATGTAACATAGCATTTGGTAGTAAATTCTAGATGTGACAGATGTTGTCTGAATTGTATCTGGACACTCACAACTCAGATATTGATGTAATACATGTCATTGACCAATCCTATTTGGAAGTTGCTATGCACAATATACGTGTTACACATTAATTTTATAAAATACTTCCAACTTACTCGTTGATCACCACCTTCCCTCCGAGGATCAAGCTTCTTTGCAAAATGCCTCAGGTTATCATAATTATGAAAGTTGCACAAAGAAACCAGTTCCTGCAATAGTGAAGACATCATTGTGTTATATTTATACTCATGTATACTACCACAGTTTACAGTTGACTATGTTTCATTCAGCTAATATTATTGATCACACATACTGTAACTCATAAGTACTTCTGCTACAGACTACTAACAATTCAAGTAAGAAGACTTGCTTACGTGACAAAAGTGTATCCCTTTAACGCTGTTGCCCATCTTGTCTAGCGGAGGTGACCAGCACATCATCCCCATAACGTTAGGAACAACCAAGAGAATGCCACCAGCAACTCCAGATTTGGCAGGAAGACCCACCTAAATGAAGGCATCATTTAAACTGTTAATATATGCTTATTGATACTTAGATAGCATTCACTGACTATCCATATCATCTGTCAAAGTAACAATATTTTTCCAAAATGTTATCCATTAGTGTAAATTTACATCCCAGGGATTATTTGGTTGATACCTCAAAATGCCTTGTTTTTCTGGATTCATTTCTGTCCTGACTAGTTCTATATGTTCTAACTAGTCTATATGACATGGAATGTTTTTTTTTACCACCCATGGTAAATTTGCTAATTAAAAATTTAATTCTTTTTTAAAAAAAAAGAATAACTAAACATTTTTTTATAACAGATCCCTCTAAACAAACACTTACGTGGAAGGCAAACTGTCCCGAGAAGTCATACATGCCACACGAATGCATCAAACTTAGAGTATTCCGAACTGCTTCAGGACTCAGGACTCTCTCACCAGTGATGGGGCAAAACCCGCCATTGGCAAGGGTGGCTGCCATGACACTAGCAGATTCACAAGTCACTTCTATGGAGCACAGCTTAGGGAAAACAAAGAAAACATTGATCAACCTATGCAAACAGGAGGCTACGTAAGTAAATGGATGACAGGACTATCTTACAAAAAGGAGCCTCAACCCATAAAAGAGTCTATTACCCTATGAACAACACAGCAGATGAAGATAGACTGTTTCCAGATTAGGGAATAAAGGCCTATTCGAGTAAGCATGAAATGAGCATCTGATGGTAGCAGTGTTTTTTAATGAAAGTGATTATCATGGTACAAGATTAACTCATAAAACAACTGGGTGAGATTTTTTTTAAAAAAAAACTTGTTCTCTAATCAGTGCAATAGTGAAGCTTGTTCTGATGAAAGACTGACATTTTTAAAAGAAACATTTAAAAACTACATGATCCGGTTACTGCAGAGATGAACGGTATGAACAATCATGTGAGAGATCCAGGACAATTTATATTATTTACTAGTGTGTAAAATTCAAAGCTGTCTTATGTTAAATCTAAGGAGTGGGGGGGAAAGCTTTTAATTTTTAAAAATTTTAATCAGTAAAAGGATTAGTGATAAGAAAATATGTTTTAGTTAACCTAACCAGTATGAGAGCACCAAGGATAGGATTAACTATTTCTTCTCCATATAGTACTACAAAACTGGCTGCAAAACATATTACATTATCACTACAAAAATATATAATTCTAAGGTCAAGGATTGCAATCAACTATTAATTTACATTAAGATCAGAGAATGAGAAATGCTGATTTATTAAAATATATTCAATGGGAATATCGTTTAGTTAACATACTTGCCCCAACAAAGGATTAGATCCTCTGCTATGAAAATATTTATATAAATAAAATTTTAACCTGTAATTCTACATAACAAAGAATAACAAATATTCTAGAGATTAATTAGCTACCTGGAAATAGAAGTCCAATATGCCAACCATATCTGTGCCCTCTGGAAAACACTTGAAAATAATAGAATATTTTAGTACATCATGATACTGTGATAAAAATTAGCATATATAAACTAAAACAAAAAGAGGAGAAAATCTTAGTTCTGAAAATTCAATTGAGGATTATCTAAGAAACAAAGAATTATTTAGAATTAAAATAAGATTTAAAATAATAATTATCTAGAAATAGGACTTCCAGACATTTAAGTCTACCTTTCTGTGAAAATTTGAAGGAAAATATTTTAGCTCTATTACAAAACATCAAATAATGTGTACTTCTGTCAGGTAGTTTAGCAAAAGATTATTAAATGCTTTTGGCCACAGAAGGATTACAGAATGGAAGAATAACACTGTCACTACATTTATATTAATATTGTATTTACCTTTACTGTCACTATGAAGAAATAAAATGTTATTTGTAGTTTCTTCATTTGACATTACGTACATTTAAGGAAGTGGAGTAAATATAACCAAATGCATACCTTTTTCTCTTTGAGATAATAGCCTATTGCAAAGTTTCTGTCTCCACTCTCCCTTTCAGACTGGAATCTAAGGCAGAAAAGGGGCAGAAATGGATATCGAACACTAAATACTTATTAACAATAGTATTGGTGGATCTTTATTTAAAACTCTAGTAACCTATTTAGTTTGGGAAGACATGGACTATCACTGTGTGGACTTTACATTAAAAAGAACAAATTAATGCTGCAGCATATTATAACGCTCAATGCAAAGGACATGTCTATTTACTACAAAGAATTAAACTAAACAATTTTTTGTAAATAAGATAACATCTCAGAAATGGAACTAAAATATTGATCATGTAGCTGTCATAACTACTTGAGAATACAAGAGAATTTATTTAGATGTTAAGTGAAATATAGGAATGCAATGTAAGTCAGAAAAGTAACTCCATTGTTACTCTAGATCAGGGGTGTCAAACTCATCCTGTGACGTGTCGCGATGTGTCACGACTTTTTTCTCCTTGCTGGAGCTGGGATGGGTGCGGCTTCCATGTGACACATCCGGCCCGCGGGCTGGCAGTTTGACACCCCTGCTCTAGATCTTTACTAATGCAAATCAAGAACACAATGCAAATTTCACCTTTTCTAAACTGTATACATTGCAGGCAGTGGGTATACAAGATAGCAGCAAACTGTAATTGTCAGACAACTTCAACATTAGAAAGGGCTTTATTTGGCAGAGGACACAGCAGAGATTACCAGAGAAGCTAACTACTTAAGATTAACTGCAATAACGTTTTAGTTTTTTCATCCCATATTGCAGCAGTCTCCAACCTTTCCGGCTCAGCAATCTGGTGGTCACGGAGGTGGCAGGAGTGTGTGTGGTTTTGTGTGCATACGCTGCTTTCACAAATGCAGTTGTGTGTGCACACGCACTCACCCACTACGGCCCAGTTCTGGCCTGGCATTGGGTCCTGGACCAGGGATTGGGGACCCCTGCCATACTGCATTTGAAACATCATTCAAGAAAGCTTTTTTTATTCAAAACCAGTATGATTTTGAGAGGGACGTGGTGGCTCAGTGGGTTAGGACGCTGAGCTTGTTGTCGATCAGAAGGTCGTCAGTTTGGCGGGTCGAATCCCGAGTGCCACGTAACAGAGTGAGCGCCTGTTACCCGTCCCAGCTTCTGCCAACCTAGCAGTTCGAAAGCACGTAAAAATGCAAATAGAAAAATAGGGACCACTACGGTGGGAAGGTAACAGCGTTCTGTGCGCCTTTGGCGTCTAGTCATGCCGGCCACATGACCACGGAGACGTCCTCAGACAAGCGCTGGCTCTTCGGCTTTGAAATGGAGATGAGCACCGGCCCCTAGAGTCAGAAATGACTAGCACGCATGTGCGGGGGAACCTTTACCTTTACCTATGATTTTGAACCACAAACCCAATAGTCAGTTACTTGAACCAGACAAAATAACATCATGCCTGCAAACGACACAGATACAGTCTGTTATAAGCTGCCAAGTCACAATAAACTTCCTTTTCTGTAGGAGTGATTTTGAGATAGAATGCTTCATTTATAAATGATGCGGTGAAACTCATCTCCAACTATATCATTTTATTAGACGTTGAGTGGTACTGCTGACTATTTGCATCCATATCCAAATAAGCATACAGGAATATGACACTGAAGAGAAGACCATCCACCACTTATTTTCCTTAGCATCTATTTCCCCTTATACAGGGAGGTTTCTTAAAATATCTAGAAGCATCAACTGATTATATGCTTTTTAAAGCAATGCAACATCTTGCATTGCCTCTCTTAATTTTCAACAATATTCTTTAACTCTGAATTCCTGGCCTTTCTGTAAATTCCATTTTGGGTTCTGCATTGGGCAAATCTAATGCGTAAGAAAATATTGAGAAACGGGGCAAAGGAAATGGTCAGATATAAGACAGCATGTCCTGCAGCTGCATAATGGGCAGAGAAAGAGGCCGAGAAGGGTTCTTGTGAAATAGGGAGCCACATAAATGTGATTAATAAATTATTTTTATAATGATTGCTTTTTACATTGTTGTTTTACTGGTGTTGCACAATGCCCGGAGTTGCTTCTTATGAGATTGATGGGCATATAAATGGGATAAATAAATTTAAAAAAATTAAAATGCCTTTTAAAAAAGTAGTCAAATAAAGTGGTTTTATTTGCACTGATTTGCGGATGCATCAAAGTCAATGAAACAGAGGGATTTCTGAATTTCTTAAGGAATATTTTGCCATGTTTTAGTCAGAATTCTATCGATTCCTTTGCTAATGTCAACATGTTCTGCTCTTTTTTTCCATCGCAAACCATTCCTGGGATACAACTATTTTCCTCTCCTCCATCCTTCAGTGGGAAGAAAATTTATTTTTGTGTGCACAAATCTGATGCATGAAAAGCACTTTACTACTTCTTTTAAAACATCATCACCATTGGTGCCATCATCACTCCAACAGACAGGAACTACAGCAAATTCATGCTGCTGTGTTACAAGCTGAACTGTTACAGAAAAGCATGCCTTGCTCCGCTTCTTGAAAATCCCTTTGAGGGGAACAAAGAACTTACTACTTTTCTCTTTACAGCAGACATGTCAAACTCGCGACATCACGTGACGTCGCGCAACGTATCGGGATGGTTTTGCCATTGCCGGCAATGGGGTTTGCACGGCTTCCGGACTGCGGGCCAGCATTTTCACACCCCTGCTCTACAGGAAGCCACGCGTTGTTTGAAAGGGGCAACAATGATGAGGCAAAATTGATGTTTTTACCAAAACCAAACCAGTAGAAGAGAAAGGAAATAACTTCTCTTCCTCCAATATCCTCAACTCTTAAGGAAAGAAACAAGATTTATTCTTCCCTTTTCCCTTGTTTTTTGGAAGAGACAGTGCCATACGGTACAGTACTTCTACAGAAACATTTCTCCTAGACCAGGGGTCGGCAACCTCGGCTCTTTTATGACTCGTGGACTTCAACTCCCAGAATTCCTGAGCCAGCATAGCTGGCTCAGGAATTCTGGGAGTTGAAGTCCACGAGTCATAAAAGAGCCGAGGTTGCCTACCCCTGTCCTAGACCCAAAGTCTTAGCCGAAGGAAAGACTTGACTAATAAAATAAAATATTCATTCATTTCATTTATTATATTTGTATACCGCCCTTCTCCCGAAGGACTCAGGGCGGTGAACAGGGCACATAAAAAATACAGAATACAAAAATTAAAAAAGAATTAAATAAGAGCCCGAGCTAAAAACAGTAGAATAATATAAAAATCCCCAATAAAAACCCCAGCACATCCCCCATCAGGCCAGGCCGGCTTGCTCAAATAGGTAGGTCTTCAGACCGTGTCGGAAGGAGCGAAGGTCAGGTGCCATCCGGAGCTCAACCGGCAGCTGATTCCATAAAGCCGGGGCGCCCACAGAGAAGGACCTCCCCCTGGGGGCCACCAGCCGACATTCTCTGACCGGTGGCACCCTGAGGAGGCCCTCTCTGTGGGAACGCACAGGGCGGAGGGAAGTTGACGCCGGCAGCAGGTGATCCCCGAGGTACTCCGGACCCATGCCATGTAGGGCCTTAAAAACCATTACCAAAACCTTGAACCTCACCCGGAAGACAACTGGTAGCCAATGCAGCTCGCGGAGCAAAGGTGTAACATGGGAGTACCGGGAAACTCCCAAGACAACTCTCACGGCTGCATTCTGTACCAGTTGGAGCCTCCGAGTGGTCTTCAAGGGAAGCCCCATATAGAGAGCGTTGCAGTAGTCCAGACACGAGGTCACGAGCGCATGAGTGACCGTACACAGGGCATCCCGGTCTAGATAGGGCCGCAACTGGCGCATCAGGCGAACCTGGGCGAAAGCCCCCTTAGTCACAGCCACTATATGATCTTCCAGAGTAAGCCGCGAATATAGGAGAACTCCCAAGTTGCGAGCCCTATCTACGGAGGGTAAAAACTCACCCCCCCATGGAAAGAGGTGGAATATTCTGAATATCCCGGGATGCCGGTATGCACAGCCACTCAGTCTTGTCGGGGTTGAGTTGAAGTCTGTTCCTCCCCATCCAGACCCGAACCGCCTCCAGGCAACGGGACATCACGTCGAGGGCATCACTGGGGTGGTTTGGGGTCAAAATGAAAAGCTGGGTATCATCAGCATACTAATGATACCCAACTCCAAAACCACGAATGATCTCACCCAGCGGTTTCATATAGATGTTGAACAGGAGAGGCGAGAGGACCGACCCCTGAGGGACTCCACAAACGAGACCTCGGGGTCGACCTCTGCCCCCCTGCCAACACCGACTGCGAACGTCCCAGGAGATAGGAGGAGAACCACTGAAGAACTGTGCCTCCCACTCCCAATCCCCTGAGACGCCGCAGCAGGATACCATGGTCGATGGTATCGAAAGCCGCTGAGAGATCTAATAGGACTAGGACAGAGGAATATCCCCTGTCCCGGGCCCTCCAGAGATCATTCACCAGAGCGACCAATACCGTCTCCGTGCTGTACCCGGGCCTGAAACCCGATTGGCACGGGTCTAGATAATCCGCTTCATCCAGGACCAGAGGGAGCTGATGCGCCACCACACTCTCAACAACCTTCGCAAGAAAGCGAAGGTTGGAGACCGGATGAAAGTTATTTAACACAGCTGGGTCCAAGGCAGGCTTCTTGAGGAGAGGTCTCACCACTGCCTCCTTCAAGACGGCGGGGAAACTACCCTCACTCAAAGAGGCAGATATAACCGCCTGGAACCAGCCTCGTGTCCCCTCCCGAGCTGCATAAACCAGCCAGAAAGGGCATGGGTCCAATAAACATGTGGTGGAGCTCAATCTCCCCATAATCCTGTCCACTTCCTCAGGGGTCACAGAATCAAACTCCTCCCAGATAACATTGACAAGACCGCCCGTGTCCTGATTGTCAGACTCCGCCCAGCTGGAGTCCAGACCGGTCCGAATCCGAGCGATTTTATCCGACAGATGTTGACCAAACTCCTCGGCACGACCCAGCAAGGGTTCCTCCCTCACCTCCTGATTAAGGAGGGAGCAGGTCACCCTAAACAGGGCGGCCGGGCGGTTATCTGTGGACGCGATAAGGGCGGAGAAGTAATTAGACCTCGCCGCCCTTATCGCTGCGAGATAAGACCTAATGTGGGTTCTTAGTCGCAATCGGTCGGATTCGGATCGGCTGGACCTCCAACAGCTCTCTAGGCCCCGTCTCCGACGCTTCATCTCCCGAAGCTCCGCGGAGAAGCATGGAGCTCGCTGGGATCTGCACTGGGTCAGGGGCCGCAAGGGTACAACTCGGTCAAGTGCCTCCGTGGCTGCCCTTTCCCAGGCTTCCGCTAAGGCATCCACCGAGCTGTGAGCAACGGAGGCAGGTGGGGACCCAAGCGCTGCCTGGAACCTATCAGGATCCATTAAAAATATGTACAGCATTAATATTAACTATTGTTCATAGTATTGAAAGCAATCTAGGAAACATACTTACGTGGCATTACTGAAAGCGACATATTCGTTTCCAGCCATTTTATTCATGAAGTGCATCACCTAAGGAAAGCGTGATTATTTTTTCAAAATGTACCAAAAAGCATTTCACAGTAAGTATTCAGTGCAAATAACCAAGTTAGGTTTAGATATTAAGCAATGCTGTCATTCTGTAAGAACAAATCTATTTCATGAGAAAGAATGAAGAGTTTTTGCTTTAATATAAATTACTATTTACTGCTATGTCTAAATTAAAATTATAGTTACCGTAGTTTAAATGAAAAAGTAATATTTTTATCTTAACTTCACTTAAAATGCTATATAAAGTTTAGTCTAGTTTTAAATTCAATGACATTCTGCAGTTAATTTAAAACTGGAAAGCAAATGCTTCTAAATTTTACAGAAGAGAAAACACTTGTAAAAAATGAGTGAGGCTTGCCTCCAGTGTTGCTACATCATAGTTTATAAATATAAAGTATATTTAATATATGTTTTAAATATAAAATAATTAAATTGTTCGTTACAATTAGTAGTAGAGTCCAATTCCAATTCAAGTGATTTTGAGTTCAGTTAATAAACAGATATGAAGTGAAAATATGGGACACAGCAACACTCTATTTTGTAACATTTAAAATTACAGAAAATAAATTGTAACAATTAAAAAGTTTGCTTACATAGTCAAACTTCTCTGCATTATTTGCTCCTTGCTGAAAGGAAAGAAGACACAGTTACAAAATTTATTAATACAAGGGAACTTTAATTATAGATTAATTTGTTCTATTGCTACTTAAATGCGATTATGTATTACTAGACTAGAGTTTTATTTGTTAGTCTATATACCTAGAGTTAGATTACTCAATTGTTATACAAAGCATTACAATATTTAACATTGCCTGTTAAAAATGTTACCAATATAAAACAATAGAGCTGAACCTAGTTTTATTTGAAATTTAATCAGTGAATCCATTAATTTTCCATGATTTTTTAAAATTTTTGCTGAATTAATTTATAATTAATACTGTTAACACGGTTTTGTGGAGGTAGCTTTTAAATGCCAGGTAGAACAATTTTAAATGCTAGGTAGAACTAATAAAAAGACAACTGCATTAAAATAAAGATTGGTTATGTCTGAATGTGCTGAGCTTCTGCATGTGTATGCTTCTCACATTTTAAAAAAACGTCCCATTATTATCTTTATATTTCAGCCATCAGTGTTAACAAACTGGGATAACAAAAATGCTGGTTTTTTTATAGTTAGCTAAACTGAACCCATAAGGGTAGAAAGAATATCACAAAGCTATGAATATTTACTGACTCCCAGTTTGGTACCAGAGACTGATGGACCGCTAAACGTAATGCTGCTCTTAAATTCAAGGGGTTGTGTTTAGAAAACATTACAAACTGATTATTGCTATAGTAAATGTGTAAAGTTTAAAATTGTGTGCACATAAGCATGCTTGTGTATTAATGAACCTTGACTGAAACAAAGAGTTTGCATAAAATATATGTTGGAAGGGAGAAACTCTTTAAATACAAAATAGGAAAGGGCTTAAATGCCTACTACGTTGAGGTCAGAGGATCGAAATCTGGTTACATTTGCATCTGGATGCTGAAAAGGATACTTCTTCAAGTAAAAATATACCCCAAAGAGCATGTGCATTTTTTTCCCTACATTTGGTATTTAATTTCAGAAACATTTACATTTCCAGATCCAAAATTTCAAAAATAAGTAATATGAAATCATAGCTAAAAGGTTCTATAAACATGGGACTGAACAAGGCAGATATGGGCTTTTTTAAAAATAAGATTACGGGGACACAGCAAACAAACTTCACTGATTATTATAAGAATATTCTGGCAGTTTTATCTGTATCCCTAATGTTTAAGTTGCTAGACATTTAAACAAGTATTTACTGGAGTTACCATTCTTTAAAGCAGACAAATTCAAATGTAAAGGCCTCGGCTAAATGAGCCATGAAACATTACTTTTACAATGTTAGTTTAAGGGGGGAAAAACCTTGAAGCCTGTATGTACCAGCATTCTACTCAATGAAATGTATAAAGCCAGCCTCATTTCCCATTCTACTGTGGATTAGGACCTTGCAGACAATCCGTGAAGCCACAAGCACCAGCTCATCTAGTGATGTACAGTCATTCACGTATGATCACCAGCTGAAAGAATACCATACTATTGTGTCAACATCAATCAAATTAAAATGCTGCTACCCATAGAGTCAAAGGCTATTTAATATACTAAAAGATTATGCAATGTGTTGAAAAGCATTAGAAAAACAAACTTTTCTTTTTTTAAAAAAAGTGTAACTCCAAAACTGTTCAATGAAAAATAATTAAAAGAAGAAATTACCAACTTCATTGAACTGTTGCAGTTGTCAAAATATTCCATAGATCCTAATGCTGTAAAATATGTAACAACATTTAAACCACAAAAACCTTTCAAATGCACAGCGAATGTTGCTTGGGAAAGTGGGAGGGGTCGGCATTAGTTATGGGATGCTCTAACTGATCATTGTTGCATGGTTAAAACAGTTAAACTGAAACAAGTTTTGCATTTCTCCCCCTACATCTGACAAAAGGAGAAGGATGCTTAATGCAAGAGAATAATAATATCTCATTCTCCTCCCACCCCTCAAAAAAACCCCAACCCAGAATAATAAAACCCAAAGCCTTCACTATTTTGACACTATTAGCAGAATCAGTAAATCAAGCAAAAGTCTGAACATATAAGCAAAGCAAACTTATTTCAGCATTTATCATATTCAGAATTTTCTTGGCTTTAAGCTCCAGAGTATTTTGATACCCAAGAAAACAGAATTTTTTTACAATTCCAAAAATAAAAGTATGAATAAGCATATTTAAATACTGGATTTTTCCCCAATAGCGCCTAAAATCCATGTTCATAACAATGTTGTTTCATTTGGTCATGACACATTTTTCTTTAAGGAAAACAAAAAAAAGTAAAATCAGCATTAAAACAAGATACCAAATATTGCAATAGTTGTTTTTCCATGCCCCCACCTTAACAACATGGAAAGCATGTCTTCAGTTTGAGGATGGAATATGAGAAACAGCAAAAGCAACTTGTATTTTGGAAGGGCTACTTTTCCAATCTGTGTAGAGCTACTTGTAAAATTACAAGCAATTAATCTATCTACAAATGTTCCATGCAATATTTAACTTCACAAACATAATATATACATATATTCACTTACAGTGTGCATGCTTTCATGTATATTTATGTGTATATGCACCCTATTGTGTATACATAAATTATAAGCCTCAGAACACAAAATATTTTAAGACTGTAACAATCCAATGACACATCACACATGCATATTTTACATAATTATACACATGTCAATATTAAATAAGAAGTAGGGATCATTTTTTATGTATGCCAAAATTCTACTAGCATGCAATCAGAACTTAAAAATCATAAAATAATTATGTTTCAGTTCTAAAATACTAGGTCACTAGAAAAGAGAAATACCAAACATCAAATTATATTAAGATCTGTTGCCTAGTACTGCTGATTTAAACTGTTCATATGATTTAATTGTGTGGATTTTCTAAATTGTCAACTTATTTCTGAAGAATTACTTATTCAACAAATAGGATATATTCCACCCTATCAGTATTTTAAATCACCACTCTAATACAAAGGCATATTGAAGTTATATGGTAGTATTTCAGTATCAGAAGCTTGTCACAAAGACAGTGTATGTATTGGAGCTTTCTGCAAAAATGACAACAACATTTTATCATATACTTTATAAGGTGACCTATGTTCAGGATTTGGCTGGAACATTTAAAGCATAGAAATAAGCCTCAAGGCCAATAAAAATGGTTTTGTAGCTATGGGCTAGAACGTTTCAATAACACAGGATTACACTGTCTCATTTTTGTACTGTATTTCACCTTTAACACTGTAAACATTTTTTGTACATGTGTTTAAATTTTGTGTGTCTGAATTTAGACTGAATATCACTTCAGCTATGGATCTATTCCCTATGGTTTCTATTATTTATGGCTTGTTCTATTTGAACAACAATGATTTGTTCAATGAAGCACTGCTTTAAAACCCTGTGTCTTATTATGTAATTTATTTCATTCAATTCTATATAGATGTATTTACATCTATCTAAGAAAATAAAGGGCTATGCTGTAGAGGAAAGCAACAATCCCTTTATTGGTTCCAAATGAGATGAAAAAGTAATATATCTTAAAGGGAGGCTATATACTAACTTACTATATCAAAGATTACTATTGACATAATTTTGAGATAAAAATTCTAAAAATGGCAAACCCACTTCCTTATTATTGCAAGAAAGCTATATAGACAGCTATATGAAGTCAACCGTATTTTAAGACTTTATGGAAAGTGCTGAAATTTTCTTGTCTAATAGCATCATATATCCTGTGATTTTTTTATACTGTACTATGTCATATAATAGTTGAATACCATTGCAGAACATTGCAAGAAATTGTTTTCTGCTACCATATTTCAGACATTTTGATTTAGCCATCAAGTTCTTCCACAGCCCCACTTAGAAAGTGTTATGTTTAATAAAAGTGGTTTTACCTCCAACTGCTGTTTTTAATTACAGCATTTGTGTTTAAAGCTAATGATTATTTTACATTCATTTAAGCTGTAAATCTAGAGTACGGGTGTCAAACTCGCTGCATCACATGACATGTCGTGCCGTATCATGACTTTTTTCACATTGCTGGAGAGGGCGTGGTCTCTGCATGATGGAACTGGCCTGTGGGCTGGCATTTTAACTCCCCTGATCTAGAGATAACACAGTGAATTCACCGAGAACACAAGAGTTGATTAGGGCACATATATGCAGTATACAGCTTGGGATTCCACATATGAATTAAGAGGTGAACATCTTACAAAAATGTTTTTTCAAACTCTGTTACATAGTATTGAATGGAACAATACTATGAGAACTTGATGGGATTCTTTGAGAGACTAACGGCAAAAGAAGTTGACTTGAGCACAGCCAATCTTTTATCAATAGAGCTTTGCCTCTTGATCAGAGGTTCTGGGATTTTTCTTTTAAAATAAATAAAGTATTGTATTGTAAGGTTTTGCTCATGTGGCAAAGGGGTTATTGAAATGGTTAAACTATAAAATATTATGTTTTATCCTGGCACGTAGCCAGAGTTGATAACCCCATATTTAAGCATATTTCCTACTTAAATGGTCATTCCAGAAATTTTATTACAAATTTTCCTTTCGGATACCTGTGACTGTTACCCTAAATGTAGCTAAATTCTGCTATCTCGTACGTAAAATGTACAGATGACCAGCTGATAAGCTCAGTTAATTTTACAACTTATTCTTTTTTATATGCAATCTGCTTTAACTATTGAATTTTATTTTGTACTAATCTTTGACCACAAGAAAGATATTTCACAGACTGAGAACAAAAAAAATCTAAAAAGCCCTGTTCTAAAATATAGGAAATTATATTCTAAGATGATAGCAATGTGGCCATAAAGCTAAGAAGCCAAAAATAAAAATATTAAATACTCTCAACTTTATCTACTAACACAGATAAAGAAAACAATGATATGCCAAATATATCAGTGCTGGTTGTCACCTTTAAAGTCACTCATTATCTGTGGGACCATTTTCCCCCCAGGTGTTTCTTTCCAGCAGAATGGGCATGTTGTGGGCACCACTGGCCAGGAAATAACAATTAACGAGCCTTTTCTGCCATAGCATCTGCACTATGGAACAGTCTCCCTGCAGAGATTACAATGGCCCCAATTCTGCTGGCCATCTGCAAGGCCCTAAAGGCCTGGTTTTATGCCCACGTCTGGGGCCCAGAGTGTATAAAGGATACCATCTTCTGGTTAACAGCTGTCACAAGGAATGTGAGGCTGCTTATATATTAAACTATGGAATTCAAATGCCAATATAAAAGCTATGTTCTGTTTTTGAGCTCTTTTATTATTCAGAATTCTTAACTGACTGACACAATGTGCTACCATAAACTAACAAACAAACGATATAGAGCATGCACCACACTAAAAGAATAAGAACATCTTTCCAAATTAAAATCAAAGGGCCATTTGTGTAATCTCTACAGTATTTACAAACAAGCCTCCTAGTCATGCCATTATTGCACACTCATCCGGATATTTAGACTGGTAATGGCATTTTTGCCCAAGGACTCAGGGATAGGCAAATGTTGTTTGATAATATTAAAGTTATCATCATAGGATGTATGTTATTCCAAGTAAAGCTGATTTTTGCAAACTGAGTGATGGTGATTTTGCCAATGCCAATGCCAATGGTATTATTATGATTGGTTGCATAGTCAGCCAGATGATTAAACTAGATTTGGCATATTATTATTTTATCCCACCTTCTATCCTATAATCTGAATATAGATGCATCTATAAATCACCCTAGATCTCACACTACAGAGCTTTGTTAATTTTTTATTTACTATTGACTGCAAGGCAGGGAACACAAATCTCACTCATACTATCGCACATAGGAAAAGAGGGACTTTAATGCCTTTCTCAACTACAATCCTAAACAGAAGCAATGCTATTGGCACCAATGAGACCTCCTCCACATGCCAACTGCAATTGGTATTTGGATTAAATTGCATTGGGAAAGAATGTTTCTGCTGCACCCTTAACGAGTAGTACCACTATCCTGGTGATATCATTCCCCATTTAATTCATTCATGAAAAGACCACCAAACAGCTGGTTGGCAAGCTTCCAGGAAGAAATCTTAAACTCCCTTTTCCAGAATAGTAGCAAGAAACACGTAAGGGAGAAGATGTGTCTCTGCATGTAAACCCCACTTTAAGAAAAATGTTATAGAACAGTGGGGTTAACCTGGGGTTCTCCATCTCTTATTAGTGTTGGTTGCCATGGAAGTTGATGACAGCATAATCCCAAAGTGAGAAACCACAAGATTCCTCACTTATGCTCTAAAAAATAACTCAACTTTTATTTTTGTCTTTATTGATGCTATGGACCACAAATAAAAGAGCCAGAGATAGGTGGGTATGATTTAGCTCTTCACATTCAAAGTCTTTGCATAACTACTTGGATTGCGATTCAAAATGAGTGGAAATAAACAGGATCTTGTTTTGCCTATTTTCAAATATCAGTTGCTTGAACAAGGTAACATGAAATAAAAATAAGAAGTTGCACTAATATGGTAAGAATTATTATCAAATATTTGTGCACACCTAGGAATTTCATCTGTAGCTAACTCGCAGATTTCTTATTAGACTTGCAAATTTGTAAAGTGAGGGGATTTTCCCACTTTCTAGTGATAAGAATAGAATAAAATATGAAAAGCAGAAGATATAAATGATAGCAGAAATTCCTGCTGAAAAACATTAATGCCTTTGGAAAGATTAGCCTAAAGTTTGTCCCACTGCTTGCTGGGGGGGAGAGGGAGGGCTTGGATTTAACCTTAACAAATAAATAGGGCTTCTCTCTTTGCTTTCTGGCACAGATTCACCTCACCTATGTCTGCATGTATAATATCAATTTCAGTGTGTGAGAGGAAATTGTATATACAGATGGCAGTAAGTCAATTTTATACATGACCAATATTTTTACAAATAATTAATTTTAATTGGTAGGGGAGTTTCATTTTGTTTTCTCCTGATGTAGGCCCTTTTTTGGAAAAAAGGCTTTAGGGAGGGAGGGGCACACAAAATGAACCTTAGGTTGATACAATGGGAAAACAGGGTATTGCACAGAATTTATGTATGTGTATGTATATGTGTGCACATACACAGTCTAGTCTTTCTTTTGGGAAGGTTTGTTATAAATTCGGGATTGCCTTTCTTCTAGGTAAATTACTGGATTTCTAGGATTTAATCTTCAACTGAAGATGCAAAATGCACAAAAATATTTATTTGTCCAATACTTGAACACGACAGAAATACTTTCAGCTAATTAATTAAAAGGAGAAGATTTACAAAGGTGTTTCCTGTGAAAATGGACTACTAGGTTCTATAACTTTATTTGTGAGACTGTTGAAATGTCACACATCATTACAGCACATCAAAATAGATCTAGTTTGTGAGAGTAAGATTTAAATCAACTTTGGGGGAAGATGAGAAAGGTTAATTTTAATTTAATCCCTTGAATTTCCCAATTCGTAGACTACTTTTATAAAATAACTTCCCAGAAGATGGAACACATAAATGTCTTACAATCACTATAAACAAATAACAATGCAATATGGTGGTTTATGTCTGCTAGACATGCAGATACTACATGCAAAGTTTCAATGCACTCAATACTGACTTATAACATTGTTGCTGTGTTTTTATATTACAACTGCATGCAGTAAAAAAGAAAACTGCAATATACTGTAATGGCCTGAAACCTAAAGTGGGTTTTTGCTTGCCAATAAAATATGAATTTGATTGGCAATTCATTAATTTTAATAAAATTAACTTCCAAACATATATGCATTTCAGAGGATATATTGGATTACTGTATAAAAGACTATTGTGTGAACAAGAAATGCACTGAGCTGTCTGATGAACTGTCTACCACTTATTTTAAAATCTCATTGTCAAGATGAATTTTAAGTTATTTAAACCTCCAGAAAAAAAAATCATGAATAAATTTACCTGTCGAATTTAAGGCCATTTTCCTTCACCTACAGCTATTAAAGATAAATGTTTAAAGCAGGAATTGTTTTACACAGAAGCAGAAAACCATGAGCCAAAACTAAAATAGCCTTTCAAAATTAAAGCTATAAGGATATCATGTAATCAAATATTTAAAATCTCCATTTTAATTACTCTGCTACAAAATTAAAGAGAAGGGACAATGTTCTTTAAAACTCTTTTTGAGATATCTTAGTGATAGATAAATATATATATATATACTTTTAAAGATTAACAATAACCTGCAATTCAAAGTATGTATACTTTAATTGTGGAAATCTGTCCCAAAACTGTTAATTATTAAGCCAAACATTTTAAAAATGATATTACTTCCAAAAGTACCAATATTTAATATTAAGAAAGTGCCAGGGGATTTAACTTTATATCTGGTGAATGTATAAATTTAAATATAAAATGAATTATTTAATGAAAATGTAGTTCTCTCAATGGAAGCATAACTCTCTAACTCATTCATAAAATAAATTTACAAAAACATGAAACTCCATATTAAAACTGCTAAAAGGTTTAATTTGTAACTTTATGAGTGGCTTTCTTTATAGAAAAATTCCCCAAGTTTGTCTAATACAATATTTGTACATCAAAGTATTTCATTCCACAATCTAAAAAGGTATATTTATATTAATTTGTTCAAAGAAAGAAAATTTTATCAAACCCAGTTTCAAAAGCAGCTGAGGATTTTATGAAAGTCTTTTAAACTGTAACGTAAAAGGGAGGGAGGTGGGGAAAGAGAAATAGAAACATACCAGCAACATTCCCCCTTAAACATTATCTTGCTCCGTATCCCAAAACTCCTTTTTGAATTTGGGGAGCAACAGGCAGCTGAAAAACAAGCACTGAAAAGAATTTCAGAGGCACACAAGTGATAATGACTACATGCTTCTATGGTCTGAAAGAAGCAGTATAGGAAAATTTCCATGTCTATATGGAATCTAATTCTGCTTATAATTTCTTACAAACTATTTAGAGTGCAGCTGTCAGAAATATTCACCGTACATATTTTACCTTGATCAAAGAGGTGATCACAATTGCTCCAGCATTCACCATAGGATTATGAGGTTTGTCTGTAAAATAATAAAAAGGATGCAATCACAGAAATGTACCTTCCAAAAAAATGAAATGAACAAAAAACTTCAGCACAAATTAGTCAAAGTATTCATAGCTATCTTTCTTATGGTGAGCCATGTATTCCATCTAATTAGGAGGATGAATCCTGATGTTTTCTTTCTTTGCTTTTTAATACTAATCTGATTTCCAGTATCACATGAACTTGTGCCCATTCTTTATATCATCTTCCAGTTTTATTCTCTCTCATATCTATATCTATCTATATCTATCTCTATCTCTATCTACACACACACACACACACACACACACACACACGACTGCATATCCAATCCCAACATGAAATAGCAACTATGATTTTTCAATAACTATTGCTTGGACTACTTCAACCCAACTCAGTGTTTCAAATTTGTACGTTATTATCCTTTTAATTTTATCATTTGGTTAAAATTGGAGATATCTTACCAAACTCAGGTCATGGTAAAGGTACCCTAAACCAACATTACATACTGTCCTGTATTTTATAAGGTTTTCATTTAAAAAGAAATTGGAATCACAAATGGTGAAGAGGAAACAGTTCATCCCCTTCCCAGATGTACATTTTCTTGCAGATACACTTCAATTTAATAATGCTTCACTTATCTGCAATTATCTGCAGTCTTAGGCACCTCCATGTCATCTGCAAATACATAAGCTCAGGATTCTATAGGCTCATTTAAAAAATGAAATCAGATTTCAGAAAACTAAATAGATTTCCTGGCTTATCTTTTACACAAACTCAGCCCAAATAAGGTGGAATGGCTGTTCAGTCACAAGTCCCTCAAAAGTTGTGCATACTTTTGGCCGGTGTGCAAACTATAGGCTTTCGTGGTACAAAATACCTCTGCTAACTTTCGATACGATTAGTACAATTTGCATTTCATGACTCTACCCTTGAAGACCACCTGGAAATGGTAGTTTATCCATAATGCAGTGACATGAATGCTCACTGATTAATCATAGAACTGCCATGTCAGAACTCTGCTGCAGGAACTGCACTGGCTATGAGTAGATTTCCAAATGTAATCCAAAGTGGTTTCACTATTTATATGTATCTCGGGAATCAATAGTTTTCCCAACAGTTTCTGCCTGTCCCTACCCAGTCAACTAGGGAATGTCTGCTAAGGATCAGTTAAGGTACAATGTGAAGGGGCTTTAATTATCAATTAGACATTATTCTGTATGCAAAAAGAAGGTCCTACTGACATAGAACACAATATCAAGAACAAAACGTACTGCCATCTAGTTTCCCATAAAAACATTAGTAATAAATGGTTAAGATGAGAGCATGTACAAAATGGGTTCAAGGATCTTTGAAAAAATACCAAAGGGTTCAAAAATATTCAAAAGGGTTTCAAATGCAGGGAAATTGAATTTCAGCTGCTTTCAAGATTGCATTTTGAAAACTAATATAGATATAGAAATACCAGTATATTTTATTTAGCATTGGTCAATAAAGGTGTATGCACACTAGTCCAAATGAAATTATGAGCTAGCATGTGACAGTAATTTTTAGACATAACATTTGAGGCATATGTCTTTTGGAACAGACTGCAAACCTTTGCACACATGGAATCTTGCCAAGGGTGTCACTGTATCCTAGCTTTCAAAAGCTGAGTTAGTTATATGAAGCTAATGACTTGGAACTCAAGGCTTAGAACAATTGTTTATATTCAACAGCTAATATACCCTTAGAGGAGGCATGGGGTAAAGGAAAAGAAAAAAATATATAGAATAGCAAATATGTGCCAGGAATATATATAGTGTTACAAAAAAAAAGAAGTGTCAGATTCATTTCAGAATTATGGGGATATCTCTGAAAGCCAATACAGAGATATTGTATTCCTGTGTTCTGTTAAATCTTTATATCCATATATAGATGGATATATATTTAAAAGTAAAAGAAACACACAGAAACAGCACAAATAATCAGAAAAGGAAGAAAATATTTCTAATACTACACATCCATTAAAACCCAAAAACATTGCTTGAGCCTTTACAGTATTTATAGTGCATAAATAAAATTGATGTAAAATGCAGATAGCAGCTCATTTAATTATGTTATTAGATAAAATACGTAATATAAGAGTCGTTTTCATGTTCCGAATCAGCAGTATTTCCTGTTAAATATACAAAAAAAATCACTGCACAGTGGAACACTGTGTTTTCCAATGAAATCTCTTAATTTTATCCTATTAAAATTATTGGAAATATGCACACTTTTTCACCATATATTCAATATACTGTTCAGAACTATACTGGACAGAACCAAATGAGATCACAAATTAACTTTATGAAATAATCACAGAACAGCAGAACCAGTTTCCAAACAACTGCAGAAACACTTACAATGCTTTAATTTGGTACTGTTATCTGCAGTGGATGAATTAGTGGGAAAAAGTGATGACAATAGAATTCAAAAGAAATGAGATTTTCTTCACACCATCTCTAATACTCTTTTTAAGAACAAACATACATACATACATACATACATACATACATACATATATAAAAATTTGTGACTGATCCATCACAGGTATGGTTAGATACAGTTCTATTTACCAAAATTTTACTTCCTGGTTTATTTTCTTACTAATCTAAACAGTTCCTTACTAGCTTTAATTCTTGGTTTATGCATTACAATTAATCACGTCTTACAATAGAGAAAATGGACCCTCATAAAAAGGAAAAAATATATATCTTGTACTGACCATATAAGTCAGCACCATAAGGTATACCATACACAATAACTATTGATTTTAGAACAGCAACATAACCTGCTACGTGGCAATACATTCTCAGGTGCTATTTCTCATTAGCATAAATCTATGTTTGTATCTTATTTGGAATAATTAATGTCTGCCCCCCCACATGTTATAAACAAAATAACCTAGCAAAACCGACCATTTGCCCTTCTGGCCTGGGTTTCTAAGGGAGGTAGTTAGGAACATATGACCACCCACAGACTCCCCATCCTTTGTTTGAAATACTGTGTTGTCATAATCAATAAATATGAATGAGAACTGAAATGAGCCATTTAGACCACCGAGTCCAAAACCTTGGTCGGTGCTGAAATCTATATTAAACATTTCTGACAGAAGTCCATTTAGCTTCTAGCTGAACACATCCAGCAAAGGAGAACTGACTACTTCTCTGGGTACTAAATTCCACTAGTACCTGCTCAGTAAGTGCTCTTACTGTTCAAGATTTTTTTCTAGCGTTCAATCAGAATCTGCCCTCCTATAACCTGTAGTCATGTTCAGGATCCAATGTGCCTTCACCTTCTTTTGCGCAGCATCCTTCAGCAACTTAAAAATGTTGTCACTCCCTCAAGTCTTCTCTGGTAAATATTAAGCATTCCCCATTGCTTCCATCTCTCCTTATAGGACTATATTTTTAATCAGGTCCTTCCTGAACTTGTTTCAATTTGCTAAATTCTTCTTAAGGTGTAGAGAGCGAATTTGGATAAGATACCAGACTAGAAACCAAGAGACTGTGAAGTCTAGTCCCACCTTAGGCAAAGCCAATTAGGTGATCTTGGACTGATCAATCTGTTTCAGTCCTAGACAGCAGGCAACGGCAAACTACTTCTGAAATCTCACCAAGAAAACTGCAGAGACTTGTCCTGGTAATGACCAAGAGTCAATATTGACTTGTAAGGCACAAAATAACAGCTCAACATGTGATGTCCAGACCTACTAACCTTCTCTGTCATGCAAATCTATTTCATAGATACCATATTAAGAAATGATAATTGTACATATAACTTACCATCTTCATTGAGGAACAGTTTGTTGAATCTTAATCCACTAGGTTCTTTACCAACATATCTGTGTACATACTCAGTGCCAAGATCATTAACAGCAATAGCATACTTCAAAGGCTTTACACAGGACTGAAGACAAAATGGGACTTTGGTATCTCCGATAGAATGCCTGTAAAATAAATACTACATGATTTATTACATTCACTCACATTTTTCCTGAGAAATAAAAAATGTACATCTTAAGGCACAGGCTTTGGGAAGATTCTATAATGAACCACTACTATACAAAAGATCATCTAAGAGAGTCTATTTCATCTTTAACATGGTAGAAAATACATTCTACTGTATTAAAAATAAAAGCGAAACTCCTTAGCAAATTCTGAACAATTATTTGAGAGACTTGCAATACTCAGAGTAAACATAAGCAAACAAGTTTAGAAATAAATAATTTATCTTCTTAATATGAAATAGCTACAAAAACTAATTGATCAAGGAATTGATATGGAACTATTTCAACATCCAAAGTATTTGGATGCTATAAACAGAAAGGCAGGGTATACATCCAGTAATAAAATAAAACAAAAAATAAAATGTTAGTAAAAAGAATAAGGAATTTGTATCACTCAATGGAAGCGTGCATAATGTAGAGAAAGAAACATTATTGTCCTTGTTCTTTATCATATTATCAGAAACTATGACTGTATATATATATATACATATATACATACACACACACACATACACCAGTTATTTATTTATTTAATTCAACTTGCACCATATTGGACTCCAGTTAACTCTGGGCAACTCACAGCATAAAAACACAAAATAATATGCAAACCCAGATAAAATGAATAATAAAAGATGGTAAATCTGGTTATAGCAACATGCATACCCCTTACAAGGAGCATCAACCACTCTAACTTGAACCATGGGAAACGTTATGATGATTACATCCTGCTAGATTAGACAGTTATTTGGTCGGATAAAATACAAATATGCTTTTATGTATATAAGGCAGGATTATACCATTTTCAGTCTAGTCTTCAAAATAGGTTCCCAGACCTCCCCTATAAGTTGCAGTCAAATTGTCATTTCCCTGTGATAGTAGTATTTATTAAATATATCAGGAGTTAACTATATTATAATATAATAGCATAATGTTAATGTAATATTTTAGCTAATTGCATTAATATTACTTTAAAATTAAATAAATTTCATTTTTTTTGTCAATGCCACTTTTGGAAATAAGACTCCTAAATTATTGTTCAAGAAGCGTGATGTGTAAGCATCCATCAGTGAAATTATAATTCTCAAATCTGTTATTTAATTTTTCCCATGCATGTATCTAATCCTATGTATAAATGCAAATGAGCTATTTTTTTAAATAAATCTACAACAGATTTAAACTTTCCAAAACTGACTTACTTCAAAAGCTATTTGAATAACACTTTACAAATTTTAGCTATATCCTATTTAATTCTGATGGCACTGAATTTTTTGATATCCATAGAGGAAATTGGCTTTTGTTTATATTTGCTAAGCATGCATGTTAATATTATATAGAGCAGCATACATCAACATTTAAAATAGATTGTGTAAATAAGATAAAATATAAGCAAATGACAGTTTGTATAATTAAAAACTATAGAAAAAATGAATTCTTTTCTCCCAATTGTACAAATTATCTGCTCAAACTAAAAAGAACATATTTAGCTTGTGCTATTTCATAATTGCATAATATATGCTGAATAGTTTCAGTTGCAGAATATTACAATTTATATAGATTCATGTTAATTCCTACTTTAATTTCTCCTTTAAACATTCTTATATATTTGATGCCCATTTCATTTTCAAGACCTGTTCTGATGAGCCAAGATAACATGGCTTAGAACCTGTGAATCAGGTCATATCTAGAAATATTAAAAGGACAAGATAAATTTTAATTTCTCATAACTCTCAGAAGCCTGCCATAACTCTTCATTAACGAGTACTTTCTAATACTATGCATCTTGTATTTTTTAGAATTACATTTTCCAAAGATTATTATTTGCAACAATCCATTTCTTATCCAAAACTGGATTTTACCTTGTGAAAGTGTAACTTTACACTTGCTAGCCCTGGAAAAGCAGGGCACGTCAAAAAAATCCGGCAGTATCTAGAATATCACTAAATCAAAAAGGGGACCAAGGAATCATGGCAATCCATATATATGGATGTGTGAAAAAACTGGAATGTTTTGTGTAACCAGGAATGGATTATAAAACGGTAATTTATATTAATATTGTAACATAGAATGAGTAATTAAATTAGGATTATTCAATGCACAAAAAGCATACAATCAAGTTATCAGCAGTGATGTTGTTTTGAGGAACAGATGTAAAACCATTGTTTCAAAAAAGGAACTCTCAACTTCTGAAGCATCATTCTATTTTCTACTAAAAATTAGAATGCCTTAAGCAGAACTAAAAATCCTATCTTTTCTCTAGTACCATAAGAAACATACATCATGAATTATGCAGAACTACCTTATATTTGTAATTTAACCCCTCAAAGGATGTCTCTGGTTCTGTTTCTACAACTGAAATTATTTCATCAGTTCAGATATTTAAGCTACAATACCTCTGCCCATCGACTGTGCAAACAGATACTGCCCATAAGTCAGGACTGAATTTAGCCAGTTGTGGGATATAGTCTGCAACCTACACAAAACAAGTCCAATATAAAATAATTAGATTATATGGCTACAAATAATGAATACATGAAATTCAGCTATTAAAAAAACTATTAAAATAATAAAAGGCACAAACACCTAACCTCTCCCCCAAACTATCCCAATTTTATAAAGCAAGATCTAACAAATGAACAAAAGCAAAAAAACAGGTTCGCTATAGTTCTTGTCCACTTTATATGAAAAATGGTAAACCTTATAGAAACTAATTTTAAGAATTCACTCAAGGTTACCTGCACTTTTTCTTTCATAAGTATAAAAGGTAAAGGTAAAGGTTCCCCCGCACATGCGTGCTAGTCGTTTCCAACTCTAGGGGCCGGTGCTCATCTCCGTTTCAAAGCCAAAGAGCCAGCGCTTGTCCGAGGACGTCTCCGTGGTCATGTGGCCAGCATGACTAGACACCAAAGGCGCACGGAATGCTGTTACCTTCCCACCATAGTGGTCCTATTTTTCTACTTGCATTTTTACGTGCTTTCGAACTGCTAGGTTGGCAGAAGCTGGGATGAGTAACAGGCGCTCACTCTGTTATGCGGCACTTGGGATTCGACCTGCCAAACTGCGGACCTTCTGATCAACAAGCTCAGCGTCCTAACCCACTGAGCCACCGCGTCCCTTCATAAGTATATAAATGAATAATTTGCAAATGGTCAAATCTCTGGTGTCTCTATTATCAGCCCAACTAGGTGTGCCACTCTAGGGCTAGTTTTACCCTACACATCACAGTAAGCCATAATGTTTTTTGATACTGGCACTGTCAATATTTGATCCCAACTAGTATGTTTTTTACAGCATGATTTATAGTTTAACTGTATGTGAATAGAACCAAAATGGCTTCCTAAAAGCATAGTACAAAATGTAGCTTGTTAATTCCAAACCACACTAAGCACGCATATCAGCTGCACAGGTATCATGCAGACAATCCAGGCAAAACAAGACTATAGTGACAAGCAGACGTTTGCATACTTTCTTTCCTAATCACTTTTGGAAATTGCTAGCTATCAGGTACTTTTGGATCATCAAGTTTTATATCATGGGTGAATTTCTTTCAATCCTTAGTAAAATAAATTTTAAATACAAGTTTAAGGACTTAATTTTTTTCCTGGAATAAACAGCAAAAGGGTGATTAAAACTTTGATTTTGAAATTTAAAAATGGACTAAGGGTCCAGATAAATTTGAAATAAGATTTTGAAATTAATTATAAAGAATCCTTTTCTTGAGATACTGCTTTTATTTTGAATTCTTTAAAAAAAATAGTAAGATAAGACTTTAAAACTTGGATAGCAGAGGTAACTGGAAGGGTTTAATTAAAGAATTAAAAACCCCTAATTAATTAATCAAAGAATTGATCAATGATCAAACTTGACTAATATAGAATGAAGCAAAATATTTTAACTATGGACATATTGAACAATATTTTTGAACAATGGACCCAAAAGTTAATCCTAAGAGTGTCTGCCTCTGTAAACAGATTGTATTTAAACATGCTGTGGACATATTATCTGACACAATTGCAATTGATTTGAAAGTATATTTTAAAATATAGGCTACAAGAATGACATAAAAAAGATGTTACACTAGCCATACAAAAGAAACCAGCTGATGTCCTAATAATTAAAAATGATATAAAAATTGCAAAGTGACCGGGATAACTTTCCTGTATTGCATTGACAAAAGAGATTTGTTAAAGTTTTGAGGAATCTTGTGAGAAAGGACAAAGGAAAAAAAAAAGAAATCAAGTTCTATGTCATTATTTTAATGGAGCACAGGGGTATTATTCCCCCTCCCCAAATCATTTTGTTGCCTTTTCCTTATGTCCACAGATCAATGAAAATCACATGAAGAATATTCTGTACCTTTCCACAAAGACTGATGGCATGATCTCAGGATGTTTTGAAGGGCACAAATAACTTTAAACTGCAGCTTACCCATCTGTAATTGCCACCAATTATTTTTTAATAAGACACTTACCTTCCCTCCGGAGTGTTTTTTAGCATTTTCATATAACTCATCAATATGAGAGGCAAAAGACATAAAATCAGGAATGACAAATTTTCGCCTAAAAGCCTGTGTTAGTAACACAATGTTGCTTTGGACACATCTGTGAAATATGAAAAATTATTATTACATGAGTGAAAATAACCATATCATAATACCATATACTGTCTCTCATTACAGAGATACTAAAAGTGCTTCTAAAATCTAAAGACTATATTTGTATCCCAAGATATAATTTACTGAAGGTAAGGTATCCACTACTGATATAATACATACTTTTGTTCTCCTCAATGCTCTTCCTCCTTCCCTGAAATCAGATGTGGAGGAATTGCATACTGAAAAATATTTGTGCTCATTTGTAATCATTTCCTACTGCCCTCCTTATTACATGCTAAAGACAAGCTGTAGCAAATCAATTAATGTACTTACTTTTTAAAGAGATCTTTATCTAGCATGACACCATCTGATGTTGTCTGAAGCGTCAATCTTAACATATCCATGCATTCTTTCAGTCTTGGATCAGATGTTCGTAAACCTGTAGATTTTAAAGCCTGTAAAATAAAATAAAAAAGCATCACAGATATTTCTTATTCAGAACACTAATTCACATAATATTCTTATTCCCATCTGGTCTTCTTTTCCATTAGACTGCAATAGAGAGTTCACAGACATTTGTTTTCAGTGAATTTGTTTTAAAATGCATATATTCACACTCCCTAAATTTGACGTGAGTAAAATGTAAATGTAAAATGTAAAACTTATGTGACGCTCAGTTTTAGTAACCTTCCCATTACTTGATCATTACCAAACCTATATGATATATACTGTTTTTTCAAAAATAAAAAATATGGCTAATGTCAACGCTGTGACAATTAAGAAATTGCAGCCATTTTACATTTTGCTTTACTTGTGCTTTTTCTGTTGCTTGGGTTCTCAGATGTAGAAGAGGGGGAGGGAGGAATGCTTGAGCTTTTTAAGTTAGCCCTAAACAATTGCAGCTGGGTAAGCTTCAAGGTCAATTCTAGATAAAGTTTGCGGGACAGCAAAGTGGGGAGGATTTTAGATTAATTGGTGAATGTGATTTATGATGGCCTTTCTGGAGTGGTAATTGCAACTTGTTACTCTGTATCAGAGGGAGGGAACTTTAGTCTTGGGTTCGACTATGTAAGTGCCGATACTTTGTTTCCTGAATAAAATGTTCTTGCCTTGAAGTTTTTTTAATTGGTTTCATCTATCGGAACCATGACATTTAATTTACTTAGTATATGATTTATTAGAAACATATTAAAAAACTTACTGTGATGAACTTATGAACTGGTATTTTTTCTTGTCCTTCTGCAATAGTATAGAAGAGCAAATCTTCCAAACTAGGCAACAGACCTTGTTTTGTTTTACTAAGAAGAAAACACAAATATGGGAAGAAACCAAGTATTAGCTGGTCACGCTCTTAAATCAATGCAATTCTTTGAAATATACTCCTATGAAAAGCTATTCTTAATTAAATCTTACAGTGAAACATAAGTTTCATATATACACACACAATGAAATATAAATCCTATAGTGAGTTTCACATACACACAGAATGTCATTTATTGTTATTTAAGCACTGTATTTGTTCTTCCATGGACATTATTTATTCTTGCTATCAAATTAGGACACAAGTAACTATATATGCGAATGCAACATTTTGCTATATCATAAATTTCCAATTAATACACGAGTTCAACCTTTCAATCAGTGCCTCCTTACCAGATAATTAAAAAATACAACTAAACATTATGCAAAGCTTTTTTTGATGTTAATATTTCTTAATTTAAATACATATATAAACTTTTTTGGGGAAAGTTTGTTAAATTTTTAGCTTAGTCTAGTTTTAGCCTTATGTTTTCTGAAGTTGGAAAATGTTTCTGAAGTCTGACTACTTTTCCAGTGTGTGTGTGTGTGTGTGTGTGTGTGTGTGTGTGTGTGTGAGTGACAGAGAGAGAGAGAGAGAGAGAGAGAGAAAGAGAGATTCATATGTATTTTCATATATATATGAAAAAATAATTCAAAAGGTAATTTGTAATTAAAATCAGAAAAATGTAAGATTAATTTACAAACTTTAAATTCCATGGAACATTTAATATAGATATAAATCATATACTTTAAGAAATGTGTAAGTTTAAAATCTCCAGTATTCAAACACTGAGGTTTAGTTTAACTTCTTAAAGTACTTTTTAACTAACTTTATAGATTATGTATCACTGACATCTGTTGCAGTTAAATCAACCACATTAGCCCAGTATTTAGCTATGGCACCCGAACAGGCTGATACAGAAAGCATGGCAAACATTCAATTTACTTTCAGAAAATACTTCAAATGGACTATTCTTGGATAAAGCTTATCAGTTTAAACTGCAGTATAAGCTTTTTCTCCCTCTATTTCATTGCTCAATAATGTTATGTAATATTTGTTTAGCCTAAGAGCAGCGTTTTAGCATCATTAAATACTTAGAAAAATACATATTCAGCATAAGTAAAAAGAACTAAGACAGAAAGTGGACATGGAGTTGTTACCATTATCTTTACTATATGGAAGTGAGTGTTTATTCACTGCAAAGTCTATACTGAAAAAATAAAGAGAAGCTCATTTGAAACCATAAGACATGGCAAGTTACTTTGGTACAACAAAGATAATATTGGCCTTCAAACATCCATTACAAGGCCATAAAGTGAATTTTAAGTTCTGAATCTCAGTTCTTAATTTACAGAATGAGGTTTGTGACCTAACATGTCATATTAAAACCAAGTTCCAAAATATCAAATTTGACTTGAAAGAAATAAAAAAGCTTACACCTTTTTTCCTAAAAGTTGAGAGCATTTGAAGTATGGCATTAGCTAGAAAAAGAAGTAACACTTTTGTGCCCTATGACAAAAGGTTGCATCAGAAGACTGATTAAACTAATACCGAGACAGCAAGATCTGTAAGTAAGCTGGCAGTGTTAGCCAAAAGCAAAGACTACAAAATTCAGGAACTTATATTGTCTTGTATTTTGAAAACAATATGCACACTGAATTGAAAAAAACCCAACGTTGGGAAAGGCAAAAGGAGAAAGAGAAGCAGAGGATGAGATGGTTAGATAGTGTCATTGACACAATGAACATGAGTTTGGACAAATTCCAAGAGACAGTGAAGGACAGAGGTCTGTCATGCTATGGTCCATAGGGCGAAGAAGAGTCAAACACGACTTAGCAATTGAACAAAATGCACATTGAGTGCTTTTACACAGTTGCACTGGCTTATAAATAATTGGGGATTCTAAGGAGACATCTGGCTACAATCTCAAAAGGCTACATAGGATAGCAACCTTATTAATGTTTTAATAAAATACATATCAAGTCAAATCTTTATTACAGTTATTCACCAGCATATACACTGCAATTAATGTAATTAAAGACAAATGTCTTTTCTCAATTTATATCCTTCTACCCTCCCATCTTCTCCAATTTTACTGATGACAACAGCTGTTACTCACTTCCTGTTTTCTATTGGACAAAGTAAGAAAATTAAAAACCAAATGTAACATTATAGGAAATAGAGAAAGAATGCTGCAGTGAATGCATATAAAATAACATATCTACACATATGTAATAGTTGAGTGATGATAATGAAACAGCCACAGTCAAGTTTTAGAAAAAATATGCAACATTCAGAATGTATGCAAGTTGGAGAAAAAAAATGATGTTAGGTGACATAAATGGATGGGTTGGAGGAGACAAAAGGATGAAATGAATAACAGCTCAACAGAGCCATTTGGTGACACCCTATTATTATTTGCATGGGGGTATAAAATATATTGCAACAGCCCAAGGGATGGTTGAGGATATTCCCATTGCCTTGTTAACATCTTTGCTTTTGAATTTTTAACCCAATTTAATTTTACCTGTAAGTTTTAATTCTGTTTTAAGTTATGCTTTTACACTGTTTTTATTGTGCTGTTGTAAACCACCTATAGTGAGGTGATGGGAGGTGTAGAAATGTAATAAAAAAGAAAGAAAGAAAGAAAGAAAGAAAGAAAGAAAGAAAGAAAGAAAGAAAGAAAGAAAGAAAGACTGTTTATGATGAAAAACTGAAAGAATTAGTGAATTACAGCAATAGGTTATATATATATAACCTATTGCTGTAATTCACTAATTACACACACACACACACACACACACACACACACACACACACACACACATGTTTTAGAAATTCAGCACACTTCACTATAGTCCCATAAAATTATGGCTATATTTTGTAACTTAAAAATATAACTATAACTATACACCAAGAATGTAAGAAAAGTATCTTTAAAGATGTATATTCTCTTCCCATTGTTTTTTGGCAAAGAATTAAGAAGGATTAATACTAATAATGTAAATGGAATTGTTTAACACCCTGATTCCCTTTTAGGATAATTTCTGAGAACTGAAACTATGCTTGTATCTCTGTTAAGATACAGAACCTTATATGCACATCATTTAATCCAAATTAAAAATCGTAGTTTCTTTTTTCTCCCTCTCAAAGAAATAAATTGTGCCTTTACTTTAGTGAGATGCGGTGGCTCAGTGGCTTAATAATACTGGAGAAGGGGTTTGAGTCTTAGCAACGGGTGACGGGTGAGCTCCCGTCACTTGCCTCAGCTTCTGCCAACCTAGGAGTTTGAAAGCGTGTTACATGTGAGTAGATAAATAGTACCACTTTGGTGGAGCTTCAAAAGGTAGTATGATTTCAACTGGTGCCAGACAGGTAGCCAAACAACTATTCTCTATTAACACTATAGTCTTCTGGCTAGTATAACATTGCCATTTGCTAAATAAATAATGCATTTACTAAATTTTCTGCAACAACTGTCACTCAGAGTCCTATTTTTTAAAACGCATATCTTAATCAGCTTTCCTTTTAAGAGTGGCAAAGCAGAATCATCAGACAAAGGCCCTAGCTGAGAAACAGAGAAAGGTTATGCCTCACAACAATCCTGCAGGATCAGTTGATCATTCTGAGCCAAACCGTTGGTACGGTAGTGAGATGCAGCAAGAAAGCTCACAAGCAGAACATGAAAACTGCGTACTTCCAATGATTCACCCTAGCAACTAATATTTAAAACATGCTGCCTCTGGTTTTGAAACCACCATACAGCCATTAAAAGTCCCTGCAGTTTTCTTGGCAAGGGTGTTGTTGTTTTTTTGAAGTGATTTGCTATTGCCTCTTTCCTAGAGCTGAAAGAAAGTGACTGGCCCAAAGATACCCAACTGGCTTTGTGTCCAATATGGGACTCGTTCTTTCTTGGCTGACTTACTGAGGTTTGGGGGAAAAAAGTGCAAGGAAAAAAAACAGAATAACAATAAAAGCAATGCAGCAAAGGACCAGAACAAACTCCACCACCTTACAGTTTTGTTACAATTAGCAGGTTTGTATTTCATCTTTAACCCAACAACTCTGGTAGGTCTCAACAGAGGCCATATAGGCCTCGTGGAAGATACTGTTCCAAAAACAGCTTAAGCTACTGAGAAAACATAACTGCTGGGTCCCATAAGAGGGCAATGCTCTATCGATGTCCCTCACACAGGCCAACCCTATCCAATCTTAGGGCATAGACTGATAAGATTCATTAAAGCTGCCAGTCTTTTTTTTCTGAGAAAAAATCCGAATCAACTTGTTACAGAAGTTATGTCATTTTAAGTTTCACACAGAATCTGAAAAAAAAAAGCAGACTGGTTTAATAATAATCTGCTGCCGGCGTCAACTTCCCTCCGCCCTGTGCGTTCCCACAGAGAGGGCCTCCTCAGGGTGCCACCGGTCAGAGAATGTTGGCTGGTGGCCCCCAGGGGGAGGGCCTTCTCTGTGGGCGGCTTTATGGAATCAGCTGCCGGTTGAGCTCCGGATGGCACCTGACCTTCGCTCCTTCCGACGCGGTCTGAAGACCTATCTATTTGAACAAGCCGGCCAGGCCTGATGGGGGATGTGTTGGGGATTTTTTATTACCATCTATTGTTTTAGCTCGGGCTCCTATTTAATTCTTTTTTAATTTTTGTATTCTGTATTTTTATATGTGCCCTGTTCACCGCCCTGAGTCCTTCGGGAGAAGGGCAGTATACAAATATAATAAATACTAAATACTAAATAATAGATAAGAGAGACACTGTTCTTATGTGCGATCTACAACAACCTTACCTACCACTTTCAAAGCACATGCAGCTCAGATATATTCCCAGATTAGTAACTATTGGCGATGTGCTGAGGGAAGCAGAGAATAGGTGAAAAAAATTAAAGAATCCTGAATCATATTCAATACGAGGGAACATATTCTTTCAAATATTGACACCAACTTTTTACTTGGATTAATTTAGCATTTTTTTAATAAAATTTCCCTTCCTAATGCCACCTAATAGTCAGGTAACCAAGTAGGGCTGCTGGTGGTGGAATCACATTTAAGCTTTAGAATAATTTGTACTGGAATATTTTTTAATCTATGTACAATTTCATGCAAAATATTTGCAGTAAACATGCTAAATAAACATCTGGCATCATAAACACCTGCTACATTACAAAATTTATTATACAACCTTCTAAGTCTAATGCAAATATCAATCCAGGCTAATTCTGAAACTTGCTATAGTGAAACCACAATCCAACAGATTATCTGGAAGAAATGGGACAGCTGTTGAAGCAATAAGTCCATTAAATCGAGAGATGGAAAAATAACAGGAAAAATATGTGGGATGAGGAAGAAGGAAGATAGTGGGTTTTCTTTTCTTTTTTTCATTCTTACTTGAGTCAAACGAAATGAATGGAAGGAATCAGACTTTTGCCTTTGGAAAATGACATGGAGGTAGCACAGCATGTGAACAAAGGAAACACTAGAAGACAATTCAGGGTCCCTTCTCTCAATCTGTCTTCAAGAGGAAGATGATCAGTAGCACGGGATTACATAGAAGAAAAAACACTAATCCACAGACAGAATCATGCATTGCAAATTTGATCCATTCTACATAAAATCCATTAAATTGGGCCCATGCACATGTAAGAGCCTGATAAAGCAAAATAGAAGTGTAAAGGATCTTTTCTAGAGAACTTGTGAATGAGATTTCCACAAACCTCAGCAAAGATTATTCACACTTACATGCTGCCACTGGGTTACATAATATAAACTTGCAAAAGATACAATGGAATGTAGGCACAGTTACATCTACATCCATATGGAAAAGGAAATTAGGGAACTGACAGACATTGAAAAGGTTCTACTATTAAATTCTATTGAGATCTGTCCATTTCCAAAAGTGCACTTATTCAAAAAAAATTAGTTAACAATATATGGATACAATTTTAAACTGGAAAAATTCAAAAATTCAATTTTTGAAAGTATCTGTGCATCTAAAACACAATTTTTTTACTAATGCTTTTAAAATGCAAATTAGATGCTCTCTGTGGAATCCTGTTTTTAATCGTTGGAAGTCAATCCAGTGAAACTGACTCCAATTTAAAATTAGAATATATTATTTTGAATTATTTTCTTAATACTGTATTTCAGCAAAAACCTCTTAGAAATATGTAATCAAAATGCATTTTTAAACATCAAATCTTAATGAATTTAAAAAGCTAGAAATATCTAATATAGAAATATTTTTGTAAACATATGATTCTTTCATTTGAATAACATTCGGAATGTAAATTAAGCATTGTGAATCAGGATTATGATAGTATTGCTTCTATTTCAATACACGAAAAATAAGTGAAACTAATGGGGCTGCTAGCTCCAAGATATTTAGAAGAAAACAGAGCCAAAGCAACAAGAATAAAGCAACATTATACCAATCCAGGGCAGGTACCACTTCACCATATACAGTATCACAGTGAAGGAACTACAACCCTATAATTTACAATACTTGCCTTTAGTAAGATTTAGATTTAGAACTACATATCGTTGTCAAATATAAGAAATCTGTAGAAAAGAAACCTTATAAGAAAGTTACACACTTCAAAATATTCTATGCATGTGGCGGTAATAAAATGCATCAATGTAACATTCAAAGAGCTATCCAGCAGCATTCTTCCAGGATTAGAACTAGGTTGCATGCTATGCAATTAAAGCTACATAAAAAGATTATTTTTAAAGCAAGTGTTATATTCCCTAGCCCAGGGGTCAGCAACCTGAAACAGTAAAAGAGCCACTCGGAACCGGTTCCCTCACAAAAGGAAAAACTGGGAGCCGCAAAAAATGTGTGCACATGCGCAAAACAGGGTTTGACTGAAGAGTGGAGCCAAGGCGAGATATGCACCTACCCT
The DNA here is from genome assembly GCF_947247035.1 of Vipera ursinii. Classification (NCBI taxonomy): domain Eukaryota; kingdom Metazoa; phylum Chordata; class Lepidosauria; order Squamata; family Viperidae; genus Vipera; species Vipera ursinii. Next base: position 169,430,740 of record NC_139512.1, on the reverse strand, counting down.
GCATATTTGAATTGATTGGTTGAACTTTTTTACTCCCACTTTTTTTGGGAGGACTGCACATGGCAGAGGACAGGGAGCCGCAGGAGACGGCTGAAAGAGCCGCATGCGGCTCCGGAGCCACGGGTGGCAGACCTGTGCCCTAGAGAATAACCCCTACACAGAGAGTATACTAAATTCAACTCCATGAAAAATATAAACAGAAAAAAATACCATAAAATGAGAGGGCAGCAAGATAGATTTAAAGATAAAGATATTTTAATAGGCTCTCAAGTTGATAAGGAAACAAAGTTAAGCTGAAGTATAACCTAGTTTGATGTATAACAATAAACTATTCCACCCTGAGATATTAGAACATCAATGTTCACGTTATTTGGGCATCATCAATTACTTTCCAAAACACTTTAGGGGCAAGATGTCAGGCCTTTACATATCTATATTTATTGATATAGTATATGCATACTATATTTATTAACTGATCTTAAGAATTCTCAATGTATACAGATGTATAGATAATTAAACCTAACTGAGAGTCAATATTGAACCTCAGGGTAGAGTAGTAAAGAAACTAACTAATGGTGTGGCCAAATTCTTATGCAATTTAATCCTTGAGAATTTAATCCCAGAGAATTGATGAGTGCCATTAACTGACTGAAGAACGAATCTTTAAAAATAGGAAACAGCAAACTACTCATCAGTCAGCCAGTCTGTCATCTAAGCAGTATTTGGAAAGATTCTAGAGCAGATCCTAATCAATTAGATAATAATAAAAGGAGTCATCATGAAGAACGAATCTTGTCTAAATCGTATTTCAATGTTTGATTAGTTAATTTCCTTAACAAATGTGGGAATAATGTACTACAGCAGACATGTCAAACACAAGGCCCGGGGGCCGGATCCGGCCCGCGAAGTAGTTTCATGTGGCCCGCAAAGCCATCCTGGAAACAGTGAGGGAACGGCCCCCACTGCCTTGGCCCTGGCCCAGAGACCCTCCTTCTGCCAGAGACCCTCAGATCTGCCCCACTCCTGCCCAGGCCCCCATAGGCACCCTTGTTGCGAACGATGTAGAACTGGCCACACCCACCCAGTAAGCCATATGCACTCTAGCCACGCCCACCCTGGCCATACCCACCCGGCCCCTTGAGGGCAACCGCAATGCTGATGCGGCCCTCAGTGAAATTGAGTTTGACACCCCTGTACAGAAATAATATATCTTGACTTCAGCAAAAATGCCATTTAGGTTTAATAGCATGACAATTCTAGCTGGCTCAAATTATACTCAAAAAATGCTCATCAGTCGTTTTTTCTTTGCATTGGGGAACATATCAACACACTTTAATATTTTCTTACTGTCACAAATGAACAGATGGAGAATGCTTATTAAATTTGCCATGTACCACAAAATTAGATTGGAAACTGAATGTATTAGAGGGGAGAAACAATATTCAAAATAATCTTGACAAGTTAGATAAACCTGCTAAAAATAACTGAATTAAATTTAATGAATATGAATCCCATTTTTTTTCATTTAGTAAAAAAAAGCATAGGTAGAGGATGGGAAATATGGGATAGTCACAGTACTTGTAAAAAAATACTCAGATTAATATTTTTATGTAAACGGAATATAACATGGCAGTTGTATTCATGGGGACAACAGGCAATAACAACAATATAACATGGGCACAACACTTTAAGGATTAGGGGCTAGAAACGAAGTCCTATGAAGACAGATTAAAGGAGCTGGGAATATTTAGCTTCGGCAAAAGGCAACTGGGTGTAGGAGGATGAGAACTGTCATATAGAAGGTCAAAACCAACAGGATTCTCTCTTGTTGCACAGCATAGAAAAAAGGATGCTACATACAAGAAGCCAGATTGCAACCATTATGGGGGGGGGGACCCTAACCAGAGGATTTTGGCAATGGAACTAACTACCCAGAGAAACAGGGGACTTCCAGCTTTCATGGCAATCTAGTTAGTTATTTTCTTTATCCCACTCTGATCCTGTGGCTGGAGTTACTCGTATAAATAGCTGAATAGTAAATTGTTTATGCTCAAACACTTTCAGGTTGCTTTAAATAACTTTTGATATAATATTTTAGCAATGTGTCTCTTAAAATGAAGAGAATGGCTCTCTCTAAATCACCTCAAGGCAAGAGATTCCCTCCAGATAAAATGGAGAGGGGAAAAAACTGGATAATTCCACACGAACAAGAAGAGCTAAAGACTCCTTCTGCAACTGCTCCAGCATCCAATGGATTGGATAAAACTGTATTAACTCCAATGTATTACTTTCCGAGTAACAACAATTAACTAACATTGAATTAATATTGAAACTACAAGTCTTATTTCTAAAGAACAGTAAATTTGAAATTTTAAAAACTGGCATATCTGGAATCCATGATAAGCTCCAGGCCTTACATTTGATAAAGATCTGAAAACACTTAAGAGACTCCTTGTTATTTTTCATGAAACCAGAATTAAGATCTTAGAAGATAAATTTATTTTACTCTACAATCTGAGCTACTTAAAATACATGAGCAACTGATCAGAAATAATTTAAAAATTAGCTTACTTTCAGATTGCTGAGTGGCAGAAGGTTTTGTTACAACTATAAGGAATAATGCATTCAGGAAGTCTTCTTATTGCAAGTTTATTTATTTATTTATTCTATTAAACTTACATACCGCCCTTCTCCCGTAGGACTCAGGGCAGTTCACAAGGTTTTTTAAAACAATGCAACAAGTTACAAAAATTAAAAACAATTAAAATAATTACACTAACCTTGAAATATAACCCAATTACAATTAAAAATACAATTAAAACCCCAGTTAATACTCTCAGTCTAGGCCAGAAAGCTCGAAGAGCCAGGTCTTCAGGTCCCGGTGGAATGAGCGAAGGTCAGGGGCAGTCCTAAGCTCTGCAGGCAGCTGGTTCCAAAGGGCCGGCGCACCCACAGAGAAGGCCCTCCCCCTGGGTATTGTCCGCCGGCAATCTTTTACCGGCAGTACCCTGAGGAGACCCTCCCTGTGGGAGCGCACAGGACGAAGGGAGCTTGATGCCGGCAGCAGGTGTTCCCTCAGATATCCCAGACCCTTGCCATTTAGGGCTTTATAGGTCATCACCAGCACCTTGAATCTCACCCGGAGGGCAACCGGAAGCCAATGCAGCTCGCGGAATAGAGGTGTTACATGGGAGTATCGGGAAACCCCCATCACAACCCGTGCGGCTGCATTCTTGATTTTAAACTTGAGATAATGGCTACTTGCAGATTAAAATCAAGAGGCAGTTCTTCCCAAGGATGTTTCTGTGTGGGTGGGTGTGTTAAATTATTGAAGTTCAGTATCATAGACCATTTTTACAACTTTTAGGAAAGCTATCAAGTTGAAAATACTACAGATTCAAAATAATGATTTTTCGGGATCTTAACTTTTTCCTCTAATAATGAATCCTAGTATAGGGGCATTTCTATTTTATCTAATTCTTCCCAGGCTTGGAAGGGGAAAAGTAGAGGGCAGTCACCCAAGCCTAACTGGACATTCAAAACAGTTATACTTGTATTTTGACCTTAGCACAATTGGGTTGAGTAGTTCCCTTTTTGGACATTTAGCTTATTTCAGTTTAGATCTATATTCACTCTTCATAGAGCAGGGGTATCAAACTCACAATGTCACATGATGTGTCGCGATGTATCACGACTTTTCCCTCATTGCCGGCAATGGGGTAGGTGCAGTTTCGGCGTGACGCATCCGGCCCGTAGGCCAGCAGTTTAACACCCCTGCTTTAGAGGTTTTCTCTTTGTGCATTTCCTATTTAGTAAGCTTATTATGGTGCCAGACATCTCTAACCCTGGGAAACTATCCTTGAAAAAATATTTTGCCTGCAAGGAGGCACAGTACTTGTAATAAGATAGTATGTAAATTGACTCAAGATTTTTAAAAAGAGACAAATGTGCAAAAAGTTGTAAAAATTGCAGCCTGGTATCATGTTGTAAGAAACCTGTTGTACTCAAATAAACAGCTTTTTGTGTGACCGAAGAACTGAATTGCTGAAAACTACATTAGAGATACTCAGTATTATATTTAACAGCAATGTTAAAAAGCTGGTACAAATTTCCAGTTGAATACTACAGAATTTTCATAAACTTTCTAGGACTTGTTACAGGTCAACAATCAATCATTTTCTTTTCATATTTCCTTTATCATTTTATGAGGCTTATACTACAGCCATTCAAGAAATATGGGCATCTTTTGTTCACTGGATTTCAAATTTTTATCTTCACTCAGTAGATTTATCTCTTAATCTATCAACTTATATTGGGACCTGCCAATTATACCCCTTGCCTCCCTGATTTTCTTCTATTAGTGACTCTAAAGTTATTAAGGGTGAGTGACACATGCAGTGGATATAAATTATTATTTGGTATTAGGGTTATTTTGGATATTTTTCATGCCATTACCAAAACTTATTTATGTTATACAGCAACATGATTTATACCGATTATACTATTAACTGGGGAAACAACTCTCTTTAGCTCACAGTATATTTTTAAACAACTGCAAGAGATTGGCATTTATGTTTTTTTTAGAAATTGTATAAATTAATTGGATTTATACTTTCTCAAAAATACCTTAATAGTTTGAACAAAAAATGCTTAAATTTATAGAAGCAATTTCAATAGATATAAGTCAATGTTTAAAGCTTCCATTAAGACTCTGGGGAAAGTATAAAATTATCAAAATGAGTATTACATTCAGATTGTTTTAGGAAGCATTACCTATTAGATACCGAGATTAGTTTAGACAGATACAGTAGTGCTTAAAAAATTGTGAGCCCTTTTGAATTTTCAATATTTCTGCATAAATGTAATCTAAAACGTTATCTCTTTTCTGTACAACCTCTGAGACTAGATAAAGAGAACCCTATTCAACGAACGAGTCAAAAACATTATACTTGTTCATTTATTCATTGAGGGAAATGATCTAAAGTTACATCTAAAGGTTACAAAAGTAATCTTTGCTGGTGTGCTCCGGCTCCCCTTGGGCAGCAATAATTGCAACTAAATCTTCTGATAATGGTTGATCAGGCCCTGCACATAAACTTGGGAAGAAATTAAGCCTGTTTCTCCTTAATAAACAGCTTTAACTCAGGGATGTTGGTTGGGCTTCTTCACATGAACTGCCTACTTCAGGTACTAATATATTTTAATAGGATAAAAGTTAGAGGTTTGACTTGGCCAATCCAAAACATTAACTTTCTTCTTAACCGCTGATCACTCTTTGGTTGAAAGACTTGTGTATTTTGTTGTTGTCATTGTGCTACATGATCCATATGTTCACAAAGAAATACCCTAACATTTTCTTGTAGAATTTGCTGGGACAGTTTAGAATTCATAGTTCCACTGAGGATGGCAAAGCCATCCTGGGACGGAGGCAGCAAAGTAGGCCCAAACCATGATACCACTGTACCACCGCCATGTTGCACAGATGGCATCAAGTTCTTATGCTGGAGTGCAGTGTTTGTGTTTTGTTTTCGTTCAAGCCAAAAAAAAATATCCATGAAATTTGTCCCTAGTAGGTGGTGGAGTTTACTCTCATTTTATATTCTAGTGGCTAACCCTATCAGTGTTGGTGGGAGTGGTCTTGAAGGTTCTTTGGTTAGGCTCTTTGCTGTTAGCTTGTTTGATAATTTCTTGATTGGGGTATTGTTTGCTTCTTGACTGTTGATCTAGCGATAATCTTGATGTTAATCTCTGGTCATCTGGGTGTTGACTGTTGGGTAATGAAATGTCTGCAAAAAAATAACGAAGCTCAAAGAGCATTAAGGACCCCTCACTTCAATGCTGAGCTACAAATATTCTCCTCTACTGGTATGCTAATATCCTTGGACAATATGAGATTGCCTTATGATTAGAGTGGCAAAGCACTTTTGAAATTTTAGATCTAAGGTTATCAAACAAGTACCTTCATTTCCAGCCTTGAAAACTATCAAACTCATCTGGTCATTAATTGCTTACTGGGTACATTTTGATCCCAAATACCATGAGAAACTAACATTGTGGAATAACCCAAATCTGAAAATAGGAGGGAAAATTTTTATTGGAATGCTTGGGCCAAATAATATACATCAGTACTCTCAATCAATTGATTACTAATGAGTTGTATTTTGCATATAACTTCTTTACAAGATTTGCTGAGCAATATATATAACTGAAATGTATTAAACAGAACGCAGCTGCTAGGTACTAACAATTTTAAAATGTTCAAGAGATGCAAGACATGATCAGAAACTAACAATCTAATTTTATAAGGAATTAAAAAGTAAAAGTAATGATTGTATCAGTTTTACATCTGAATTATGGAATAAAGAATTAGAATATCCAACTTTGGAGGATAAATAGGTCCAGGAGAAAAGAAACTGCATGATTTAAAAAGAACTCAATTTATCAGAAAATATTTTTATTAAGCCCTTCAAAAATGTTTTTAAAAATTTGGACATTATATGTGGTGTCTGTTGTATGAAATTTGAAAGCTCTTTAAGTCATATAACTTGGTCTATAATTTGAAACTTTGGTTTCAAATTATTACATATATCAGCATAATTTTGGAAAGAAAGATTATAGTTAAGCACCTTAATGCAATGCTGAACTTTATTGTTTCACAAAGAGGTTTGGCTTATCCAGTCTGGAGCATGGGCAAAAAGGATAAATTAACATAAATGAAATCTGTCCTCCTGATTTTAAGGAATGGATTCTGGATAAGAGCTTATTATCTTTACATGGGGCTGCCCTTGAAGAGCACCCGGAGGCTTCAACTGGTGCAAAATGCGGCCGCGCGGGTGCTCATGGGAGTAGCTCGGTACTCCAATGTTACAGCATTCCTGCACGAGCTGCATTGGCTTCCGGTTGCCCTCCGGGTGCAATTCAAGGTGCTGGTAATAACCTTTAAAGCCCTGCATGGCTTAGGCCTGGGGTACTTGCAAGACCACCTGCTGTCATTGTCAACATCCCATCGCCCGGTTTGCTCCCACAGAGTCAGCCTCCTCAGGGTGCCGTCGGCCAGGCAATGCCGGCTGGCGACCCCCAGGGGGAGAGCCTTCTCTGTGGGTGCGCCGACCCTCTGGAACGAATTACCCCCGGAGCTGCGGATGACCCCTGACCTTCAGTCCTTCCGCCATGACCTGAAGACTTGGTTGTTCCAACAAGTGGGTCTGGACTGACTACGGTTTTTAATCGGGTTTTTAAAATTGTCACGTAATTACTGTATTTATTGTTTAATTCTTTTTTAAAACTTTTCATCCTATGTTTTTTAATTTTTATTGTTGTGAGCCGCCCTGAGTCCTCAGGGAGAAGGGCGGCATATAAGTTTAAATAAATATAAAATCTGCTTTTGAAGTGTCACTGGATTCTAAAAATAAGATGAAGCAAAATGTTTCAATATGGTCCAGATTTTATCAGCTTAGTGTCTGAATTAATTTTATTAATATATATAGATATTTTTTCTTTTTTTCTGTGATCTTTCTTTATTATTTTGCCTAGGGTTTTGGGGTTCTAGTGAGTTTTAACCCTGCCTTAGGCACAAAGCCTACTAGGTAACCTTGAGCCACTCACTCTCTCTCAGCCCTAGGAATGAAACAATAGCAAATTACTTCCAAATCATCTTGCCAAGAAAAGTGCTGGAGTAATCCAGGCAATTGCTAGGTGTCAACACCTATTTTGCATATGGCATATCATACATAGAAAGTGAAGAGGAACTAAAGAGCCTCTTGTTGCAAGTGAAGGAGAGTGCAAAAGTTGGGTTGAAACTAAACATTAAGAAAACCAAGATCATGGCATCCGGCCCTCTCAATTCCTGGCAAATAGATGGGGAAGAAATGGAGGTAGTGACAGATTTTATTTTCCTGGGCTCCAAGATCACCGCAGACGGGGACTGCAGCCAAGAAATTAAAAGACGCTTGCTCCTGGGGAGGAAAGCCATGGCAAATCTAGACAGCACACTAAAAAGCAGAGACATCACACTGCCAACAAAAGTGCTTATAGTCAAGGCAATGGTCTTCCCAGTTGCAATGTATGGCAGTGAAAGTTGGACCATAAGAAAGGCTGAGCGCCAAAGAATTGAAGCCTTTGAACTATGGTGCTAGAGAAGACTCCGGCGAGTCCCTTGGACTGCAGTCCTAGAGGAAATCAACCCTGACTGCTCTTTAGAAGGCCAGATCCTGAAGATGAAACTCAAATACTTTGGCCACCTAATGAGAAGGAAGGACTCACTGGAGAAGAGCCGAATGCTGGGAAAGGTTGAGGGCAAGAGAAGAAGGGGAGGACAGAGAATGAGGTGGATGGATGGAGTCACTGAAGCAGTAGGCGTGAGCCTAAATGGACTCCAGAAGATGGTAGAGGACAGGAAAGCCTGGAGGAACGTTGTCCATGGGGTCCCAATGGGTCGGACACGACTTCTCAACTAACAACAACAAATATCATACATGGACCAGTAATATATATTAACATTTCATCTAGATTAGTAAAACAGGTCAACACTGATTTGAAGGCACATAAGGGTGAGCTTCACTCTAAATGGCAGATAACTGAACAAAGTCACAATCCATAATATAAGTGGCAAACTGAAGCCTCTGAAATATTATTAACAGGTATACATATGTACATATATATGTGTATACACACACACACACACACACACACACATTCTCTATTAAAGTAAAATAATAAAAACAGAGATGTGATGCTCTCTTTTATTTTATGTGTTCAGAGAAGGATAGACAGGCCTTTTACCATATATACTTGCAAATCAGCTAAGAATGTTAGGTGCCACAGTACATACAATAAATGGATTGAGTTTATTCCTATGGGCTTATCTGCAAAAACGTAAATACTATAATGTTTTTTAAAAAAAATATCCGTATATACTCATGGATAAGCCCATCTGTGGACTTTGACCAAAATACCATGAAAAATGAATAATTCATGAATTACCCACAGATAAACCAACTATGAAAATTAAAGCACAAAATTTTTTAAGGATAGGTTTATCCCCAAGTATATATGGTAACTTGGATTCCCATACCAAGCACACAATTGGACTCAATAGCCTAAATGGCCTCTTCCAACTCTGTAATTCTAAGTTTCCCTGCCAGGATTTTATATCCAATTACCAAATCAAATCAAAGACCATAATTCCTTAAGCAGGCAAGCCATTTTCTATCATTAATTTCACTGAAGAAACAGACTATAGCTTCCTCCCCACCACCCTCAGATATAACATTGTTCATTGGTTGGCCTGAAAACCATTTTAAAGATGAATCGTAGAAATACCTATAGACAGCTGCAATCATAATTCAGTAGTTTACTAAAAGCAATTCTGCTTTTAAATTTAAAACTGTACTACCTAGCAAATTCTGATTAATACACAAGTACTTATGTTATCAATTGTCAGTGGTTTTATTTGAAGGGATGAATAATTAAAATGCACATTCCTCTGTTCAGAAACATTGACTGAAATAAAATGCTTTCCTGGGAAGAAAAATAGAAAATCTGAGCACTTTTAACATGACTCTATTCACCTAAGTCTATTCCACTACTTATCTCTTTTGTAAATGAGATGGTTAATAAATGAGTAATTCAACTAAAAATGTTTCTGAAGCTACATTCAATATTTCAGATACAATTGTGCTCTAGATTTTAATTCTTAGATATAAATGCTGGGCAGGAAAATTCTAAAAAAAAACCTCAACGACACAGTATTTTAGGTGAAAGTTTCCTGAATTGCTTTTTACACATTGCACGGTGGAAATGGTTTTCCCCTTCCCAGATCTCATTTCATAAATATGTATCAAAAAAAAAAAGGAGATTGTACATCATTTAATAAAGTGAGGAATTTCTATCTCTACTTCTAGTGAAATAAGGGCAACGGAAAACAATAAGAACGCCTCGTACAGGCCCATTTTGTGGATCAGCTTACGACCCTTAGCTGAAAAACGTAAAATCCCACATAAAAGTCACATTTCGAATATAAATTCTTACATAAGCAGTAGCATTTAATTCTTCCTTAAGTAGTAGCACTGAATTTTAAAAACGAAAACTAGCAAGACTAAAAGCATGGTTGCCAGTTTCCCAAACTCCCAATTTCATCGCCCGCTAACTTCAAGAGATAAATTAATTTGAATTATTATTATTAATTATTATTATTATTATTAATAATAATAATAATAATAATTTTATAGAGCCTTGGTGGAGCAGTGGGCTAATGCCTCCTTAAGTAACACCAGCTGCCTGCAATTAGTGCAGGTTCGCATCCCACCAGGCTCAAGGTTGACTCAGCCGTCCATCCTTCCCAGGTAGGTAAAATGAGGACCCAGATTGTTGGGGGCAATTAAGCTGACTTTGTAATAATGCTGCTGGGGGGGGCGGTGAAAGCCCTAATAAGCAGGCAGATAAATAGAATGAAGGCTACTGCTAAGCTTGTAAGCCGCCCTGAGTCTTTGGAGAAGGGCGGGATATAAATGGAATTAAAATAAAAATAAAATAAAAATAAATATTCGTATACCGCCCTTCTCCAGAAGGACTCAGGGCGGTGAACAGGGCAATACATGTTAAAAGACAAAATACAAAAATTAAAAGAGATTAAACAAAATGCCCACAACTCTTACAATAGGTTAAAACACATTAAAAGTAATAAAAACCCAACCCCAGCGAGAAGCGAAACCCACCCAAATCGAGGCCCAGAGGGTCTCTTTCCAATGGTCATTTTTCTGCCATGAGGCCCAAAACACTCCCCTCCCCCCCGCACCTCCCCCTAACACAGGGGTAGGCAACCTCGGCTCTTTTATGACTCATGGACTTCAACTCCCAGAATTCCCGAGTCAGCTATGCTGACTCGGGAATTCTGGGAGTTGAAGTCCATGAGTCATAAAAGAGCCGAGGTTGCCTACCCCTGCCCTAACAAGTTACTTTGAATAGAGAGTTGAAAGCGACTTTAATCTCCAGGAAAATAAACGCATTGAAAGAAAGGGGGGGGGAAATGGCCAAGAAACTCCCCCCCCTCCCACCGCTCCTCTTGGCCAGGGACGGTTGCCGTGGCAACCTCCCAGTCCCATCTTCGGCTCTGCCTCCCTCGAAATCCCCTCGCACGTGCGGGGTAACCCTGTCCCGTCCTGACATTGACCGAGCAGCATCCTGTCACATGTCTGGCGAGGGAAGGAAGAAGCCAGCGCCAGCAGGCACGCGCCCGCTACCAGCCGGCAGCCGGAGCATCTTTCCTGCCGTCAGCGAAGGCTGGCGCTGGCTGGCGCCAACCACCCGGGCCCGCCCCCTCGCTGCCGCCACTCACTTTTCCCCCGAGCCGTCTGCTTCCTTGCCGGCCACCGCGTTGTGGCTATTCTGGCCGGCGGCCGAAACGGGCACCTCGGCGGACGTCGTGGCCGCCGGCTTCTGGGCCGGAGGGCCCTTGCCGGGCTGCTCCAGGATGCCTTCGGAGCTGGTGCACAAGGAGCGGGAGGAGGCGGCGGCGGCGGCGGCGGCGGGCGTGAGCCGCGGAGGCAAGCGGCCACCGGCCACGCCGGTCCAAGCGGGACGGAGCCACCTCAGCGCCGAGCGACGGCAACAGCTGAGCCGGCCGCCGCCGCCGCCGCCCTGGCTGAGCCCCAGCAGATCCCTCAGCAGCGCAGGGCTGCGGAGCCGCATCATGATAGCCTTTCGCTTTCTCCGCCTTTCCCTGGAGCGGAGTCCGGCCGCTCGGCGAGGAAGAAGGGAAATGGCTCGGCCGCCGCCAGCCGACCGCGCTTTGCTCTCACGCCCCGCGGACTCCGCCTCAGAGCCCACCCCCATTGGGCGGCGGCTCCTGGAATCGTCGGGCGCTTTCCGAGGCGATTGGCTAGTCGGCACGTCCGTTTAAGAGAAGCGGTTTTTTTTCCCCTCCCCTCCCCTCCCCTCCCCCCGCCCATCCCAGAGACTGGAAGATGTGGCGCACTTGGAGTTGGGCCTGCTGAGCTAGCGGGAGGGGAGGGGGGAGCCGAGGGACTCGTCCAGCGAATTGGGGGGGCGGGGCTGCTCTTCGCTCCTGCTCAGCCCTGCGGCGGGGATATATAGTGCAGGGAATCGTTGTTTTAATATCGTACTCTGAAGAGGTGGCGGTGAATACCTGGTCAAGTTACGTGCAGTCTAAAACCAGGAATACTACTACGTCCACGAGAAGGTGTACAAGTGCCGGAGAAGCGTCTGGGATGAGAAGCCAAACGGCTTCAAAGAAAAAACGGAAGTCCGGTTGCCTCTTGAAAAAGCACCTTTGGGATGTACAAAATAAGTCTCTGGGATAGGAGAAAGCGGGGGAAAGTGATGATAACTTTATTGTCACTTTGAATGTACACCAGTCGGCAAACATCAAAATGAAATTTCGTTGCATACAGCTCTCAAAGGGTCACCACCTCCGATATATACTCCTTGTTTGGGGCCCGCTCAAATTTCACATTGTCCATTTTAGTCTCTAGGGCAGGGGTCTTCAAACTTGGCCCTTTTATGATTTGTGGACTTCAACTCCCAGAATTCCTCAGCCAGCTTTGCTGGCTGAGGAATTCTGGGAGTTGAAGTCCACAGGTCATAAAAGGGCCAAGTTTGAAGATCCCTGCTCTAGGGAGTGAACGATGGCAAACAGGACAGATGGAAATGGGGCTTCATGTGGATTAGTCCTCAAGTTAGCTTGTATTCTGACAACCTCGCCTTCTTTCCTTTTTCTGATCCTGACTCTTCCACCCTTTCCTTAAAGAGGCCTTGCTTCCTTTCGCCCCTGGAGCACGCTGCTGCCACCGCCACCAACTCCTCCAAAAGCGTCTCTCTCTTCCTTTGGGCCTGCCGACAGCCTCATCCAGTTCCTTTGCTCCATAAGCTCCAGGTCCTCTCCTCCTCTGCCTCCTCTGGAAACAGCCCTGATTTGCAATACAATCCATCACTAGGCCAGCAGTCAGATCTTGCTGGTGGTAGAACAAATTCAAACAGTGCCAACGACTTTTAACGGTCTCACCAGCAGTTCCAAAACAACTAGAAACTCGCCATGCCAGCAAAGATTGTCGGTCGTATGTATAGTATTATATGCTGAAATAGTTAAGAGAAGGGCTGGCAATAGCTTCAGAGTCTGGACTCTGGAGGAAAATACCTGGCCCCTGCTGTCCCTGATGTGCATTCCTTTCCTTTCTTGATTACCATGATAAGTAATTATGCCTATTGCTGTTAAAGCTAGGAAAAATCTTGTGGCGCCTCCAAGACTGATTTATTATGACATCAGCTTTTCTACAATCCACGAAAGCTGATGCCCTAATAAATTAGTCATCAAGAGGCCACTTGAGACTTTCTCCCTGCAGACTGCCTTCCGTAAACTTAAATTTTCGGCTGCAGGTAAAAGATCTCCACGCGTGCTATCGAGCCATAAAACTGAGCTGATGGGGGATAATGGAATTGTACTGCAAAATGCCTGGAGAGCATCAGCTTGGGGGAAAATTGTGACAGATCAGAGTGATGGTCAAAGTCCTGACCAGCACTCGAGAAGACTCCCACGTTTGCTAGAAAGAAATATATCAAGAAAGTCAGTCAGACCAGCAGACTAGACCAGCTAGAGAACTGCAGGCAAACAGACACACTAGAACAGGGGTCCCCCCGTGCCGCAGCATGCCAGAAACTGGGCCACACAAACAACCAAATTCCTACTTGCGGGATGCAGGCAGCACAAGAAACCATGCCACCTCCAGTCTGTGAAAAAACTAGTCTTTGGTGCCCAAAAGGTTGGAGGCACTTGCAACTGCAAAGTCAAATTACTGTTATAGTAATTGATTAATGTGTCCTGATTATAGTCTTTACAGATTCTAAGTCCTTATAAAGACCCTAAATCCTATAAAGGATAAAAGCAAAATTGGGGCATATTAGTCAATATTGCTCAAAAGTGTAATATTCCATATTATGAGTTACTGAGTGGAAAAAGGTAATGCAACACTTTATTCTCTCTCTTTTTAGCTAAAACTCCATCTTCCCCTTTTTGATGATGAGATTTGGGCTGGAATGGAAAAAAAGTTGGAAAAGTCATTTAGAAGCAGGATGCAGGTGTTGGATTTCACCTTTTTTTAAAAAATATAATTTTGGGGCAAAGTTTATTAAATTTGCAGTCATAAGGTATGTTAAAATATTCTGTTGCACAAATGGAGAAGAAGACTCAGCAAAAAGGTTGAGACAAACTGAAAATAAGCATGACCATAATCACATGATGATTTGTCACCTGGTGTAGAAAGTCAGGGAGATGACCTTGAGGGAAATTGGCAAGAAATATTATATAAATCAGGAGGGCTGAAACATTTTTGGAAAGTTAGTATTCAAAGACACTTAGGCAGGTACCTCCTTGACTGACCAGGATATAAGAGAAAGTAAAACACAAGCAGATTTGCAGTAGACTGTATTCTGTTATTATACTTATCTCAATAAGGTATGATTTGAATCTTCCACCAGAGTTGATTTTCTGATCTGGTCTACTGAGTGGAAGTGACATCTTGAAACAGTTAATGTTTTTTCTGCAGGTGTTAATCTGAACACATATTGCATATATAGCACTTTCTATTTCTGATTTCAAATGTGTTATCGAAAGAACAGCTGTAATGTCACCCTACAGTTACCATGGTTACAGTTTGACTTTCAATATGCTGCCACCTTCTGGGGATAAGGAGAAACTTTTGATAAGTTGAGCTATATTTGAAATAACACTGTAGATTCATAATTGACAACAGTAATTGATGTCGTTCAATAATTAACAAAACCATGTAATAAAATCTATTCTCTAGCTTGCTCAGACAAAAACAGTGGGAACGATTACAAGTAGTATTAACTTATTTATTTAACAATGGTTCAAGTTATGACGGCCTTGGAAAAAATGAGTTACAACTTGTTTTTACACTTACGACCATTGCACCACCTTGAGATTACATGATGACAATTTGGGCTCTTGGCAACCAATTCATATTGACTGGTTGCAGCATCTTGCAGTTATGTGATTGCAATTTGCAACCTCTTTAGCTGATTTTGATAAGAAAAAAACCCTTTGGGTAAACTGGGTTTGTTTAACAACTGTGTGATTTGCTTAATGACAGCATGATTTGCTTAATGACTGTGGTCACTTAATGGCTGCCATCAAAGTTGTCATAAAATTTGCTCTGACCCAACTTATGACCACAATTACTTATGATGGAAATTCCAGTCCCAGTTGTGGTTATAGGTCAAGGAATGTATGAGATATTCACCCATGTTTATATATAAGACTTGTTTTTCAATCGAAACACAAAATAATTATGATATGCAACTGAGACATCTGAACAATGTTGGCTGATCTTAGAAGCTACACATGGTCAGAATTTGGATAATGGACTACTGAGAAATTCCAGGACTGTTCTTTAGACTGAGAAATTGATCAAATAAATATCCAGTGCTTAATACCAACTTGTATTTATTGAAAATTTCTCAAATTAGGTTGAAAAGGGGAGAATCTTTTTAAAGATCACAGTGTCAGAGCAAGAATTAACTTAATAGAAATTGCTATCTGATCTTCAGAGTCAAATACTCAGATCTACCATTTCCCTTTTTGAGCTCAATAATATAGAATTCTGAATAAAGTGGTTCTACCAGTTAAACATTTTTACAAAACCCAGCGCTACTTACCAGGGAAAGTCTGGGAGAGGTTTACATTGGTATTTCTATAGGAAGGACCTATTATAAATTCTGAGTGTATCCTATGCTAAGTAGAAAGCCGGCAGCCCAGGTTCGAGACCCAAGCACCAAGTTACCGGTAAGCTCCCGTCCTCGCCATGGGTCCTGCCAACCTAGCAGTTTGAAAGCATGCAAATGCGAATAGATAAATAGGTATCACTATGGTAGGAAGGTAATAGGACTCCATGACCTCATGTTGGCCACGTGACCATGGAAATGTCTTTGGACAGCACTGGCTCATTGGCTTTGAAATAGAGATGAGCATTGCCCCCTATAGTCGGCAATGACTAGTGGATTAAAATCTGCAGGGATTCCAGATGCTAAGTACCATTGATTGATTGATTTAAGTAATTGCTATGGTCACCCATTTCACAACAGTAACTGTGGGTGGCATAAAGGTAAAGGTAAAGTCGTTTCCAACTCTAGGAGCTGGTGCTCATCTCCGTTTCAAAGCCGAAGAGCCAGTGCTTGTCCGAGGATGTCTCCGTGGTCATGTGGCCGGCATGACTAGACACCAAAGGCACACGGAACGCTGTTAC
This sequence comes from Vipera ursinii, assembly GCF_947247035.1. NCBI lineage: Eukaryota > Metazoa > Chordata > Lepidosauria > Squamata > Viperidae > Vipera > Vipera ursinii. The sequence goes on along the minus strand of NC_139512.1, from coordinate 169,414,463 downwards.
CTTCCCACCGTAATGGTCCCTATTTTTCTACTTGCATTTTTACGTGCTTTCGAACTGCTAGGTTGGCAGAAGCTGGGACAAGTAACAGGCGCTCACTCTGTTACGCGGCACTCGGGATTCGACCCGCCAAACTGCTGACCTTCTGATTGACAAGCTCAGCGTCCTAACCCACTGAGCCACCACGTCCCTTGTGGGTGGCATACAAAGATTAAAAACCAACAGTTACAAAGTCATAGTTTATCAGCAGATTGTTAACAGGTTCATATTGTAAAAGATGTGTATATGAATCATAAAAGATGCAATGAAGGTATTTCCTTAATCAGGAAAAAGTCAAGAATGGATCCTAAAAATTAGACTGCAAAATTCAGATAAAACTTTATCTTTTAATTGCTTCAATGCAAGGTGCTACGTGGTAATGCTTTTAAAGTTACCTGAAAACTTTTTATTTTTGAGTATTACTTTTTAAAATCCTCACACCGGTAATCTTCTGTAAAATAATTTGTCAGCATTACTTCATAATACCCCTACACACATACAAATGTTATTATATGTATTATTTGTGGTTGTGGGATAAACATTTTCCTTACATAGGCTTGGCCTTATAATACAGCAGTAAGAATATGACAGGAAATGTATTGACCTTGTAGAATTCTAATCCAGCAAATTTATCTTGTCTGTTACAAAACAGGCAATGCTATTAGGAAAATATAATCATCATTTAATTAATATTAGGAGAATATTATTGAGAAATACTGAATAATATAACATATGTGAAATAAACAGTGCTCTTTACCACAGATTATTGTTTGTTAAGAGGAAACCATTTGTACTTTATACTCACCGCATGGGCAGACCACATAGTCATGGAAGAATAAACACATGTTCCAGTCCCTTGAGCATAGTTTACATTAGCTTTATGCACCTACGGCAATTGAAACTTTAATACAAATATAATGTGCTACATCAGATAGGTTAATGTTTAACTAAATGTTGTCATGTTTGTCCCTATTGAACTTCCTTTTTGCTAGAAAGATATTGAGCACTTTTATGTAAACTGAAACAGTAGTTGTGATAGCTACAGTACTTTATTTAGCTATCCTATAATATTGTCCCAAGAATTAAAACACATTGCCACTGCGCCAGATGGGCAGCCATAATCTCCAATGCATGGTCAAGACAGAAGAATAATGACAAAAAATGCCCCCCTGAATGCAAATTAAATGGTATGAAACAGAAATATCAGGGGGAAATAGAAGGTGCCACTAGGCAGAAGACCAGAGTGCATATTTCTTCGAATACTGAAGTTTCTCAAAGTTTGCCAAAGTTCCAATCTAGTAAGCCAGGGTAGGTCAAACAAGCAGGGAAATCTAGTCAGGAAAATGATTATTACCTTAAGAAGTGGAGCATGAAAAACAATGACAATGTATGTGTTTATCTTTAAATATGGAAGACAACCAGGGGCAGGAGAAGGAGGCGGAGCTCCTGATAGTGTTCCATTTGTCCCTTCACCCCTTCACTGGCAACTTTGACATTTCTTCATAGATAGCGAGATTCTAGATGCTGCATCTGGACTTGGATGTGCCAACTGACAAATAAGCAGAACAGAAAGAAAAGAGGTGCCCCCAGAGGATTCAGCCATTGGTCAACTGACAGCTCACCTTAAATGTACAGCAGATTTCCACTCTGGGTAGTATGGAAGTGGCTCAACTATTTCTGAGGTATGATTTAATATCCTCTGTTCTATGAGGCAAATGTATAAAATCCATGACTTTCTATCTGTTGCACTACCTTGGTCTCTGTTTATTCAGCTTGTCATGATTCTACTTTGTGTGGATTCCCCTATATGTTAATAAGAGTCACAAGCTTTAATATCAATAGGACAATTCCACATCGCCTATAAACTATGAATTGTACATTTATCCTTCACTCTAAGTTGGTCCTATATTTTTTTTCTCCCGTCAGAAGCAGATCCTGAATGGAGTTTGCATAAAATTTGCAAGACAAGGTCTGTCTTCCTTTTGCATGGTCAGCATCACCATACTAGCATCCAATAATATTTAAGAGAGTCCATCAGCCAGCAACTAAAGAACCTGCCATAAAAAATAAGGAATATCCTCTGATCCAATAATGGAATTCCACTTGATCAAAACTTCTGAACAATGAAAGGAGTTTTTCTGACCGGGAAAGATTTTACAGATCCAATCCATAGAGTGACCCACGCAATCCAAATTATCCTTTGTTGAGTTTCATTTTACTTTTGCAGTGCAAGAAAAAAGTTAATCCATTAGTAGAAAATGTATCTGGAAGAAAAATGAAAGAGGTTGTTCTAGCATAGTCAATAATAGTAAATAGAAAAAAAATAGAAATCTTCTCATCAGATGTACTTGATGAATCTTCAGAAAGTTACAGAAACTAGTAACTAACTTGAAAAGGGCATACACATTTGGTTTTACTATTTTAAGTAGTCTGCCTCATATTCAGGGTAGCTTTCAAAACGTGAATCCATCAGTCAAATCCAATTTATCAAGGTGGATTTCAACAGTAAACAATTGGGTATATTCAAATAATATTCGAAGTTACTTTTAACTCCGCATGGTGAAAAACATACAGCCATAGAGAGAGAGAGAGAGAGACACTTACACACAGTACTGGTACTAATTACAATTATCTGACAGGATTATTCCAGTTCTTCTGGGAATAGTGCCTTTCAACAGATTCCTCAGAGAAAAGAGAACAGAAGTCTCAACAGTAACCATGGCAATTTTAACCTCAAAAACATATCAGAAGCAAACATTTTGAAAGGTAATCTGTTAATTAGAATGAAACAGGATATAGGAAGGAAAGAATGAGGAGTCCTTCCACAACACATAAAAGTGCAAGAACAGTATATATCCACAATAAAAGTCTAATGAAATTTCAGCAAGAATAGCTCTGGTATATACCATCAATCACACAGCTTGGAAGATGTTTTCTTGGAAAATAGCCAAGAGACACAACAAAAATAAGTGATGAAATGACTTAAGCAGATATTAGCAATAGCCTTCAATGTTGAATGTAAAGTACACATATTTAGATTGTGGTTAATAGTCAGGAAAACAAATGGAAGGAAAGGGGATAATGTGCCCTAAAACTTTTTCTATGATGTTTTAACTTGTGTGTTTTAGACATTGTTTCTTCTTTTTTGATATCTTTATTCTGGGGTGGTTAGCTTTAAATTTTGTTAAAAGCTTACATTAAAAAATATTTTGACAAAGAAGAAAAATATTTGTATCATTTAACATTGCCTTCAATTCAGATACAACCACACAGAGCAAAGTTGCTTATTCCATGCATGATTATTTTTGAGAAGCCAGCCCCATGGAATACAAATCAGCCCTATTGCCTCTATAACCAACCTGGTGCCCCCCCCCCCAGGCACCCTGATGTCCAAAGGTTTATTGGGATTGTATAGACAATAACATTATTCCAAAATAATAGTCTAGTAGGAATTTGGCTATGGTGACAGGGAGCAAATGTATCAGTTGTCTTCAAGTGAATAGATATTGAGTCACTGATTATGCCTACTAGAGTACAACATGATTTATAAATCCAGTGCATCCACCAGCCCCCAGATGTTGAAATGCCCAACTTATGGCATAATTCTGATTAAGTAGGATTGCAGGCAAGAAAACTGCAGTGTCTGCAGAAAAATGTTCTTTCTGGTGTATCTTTAACAACAACAACAACAGTAACAACAACAACAACAACAACAACAACAACAATAATAATAATAAAATAACAATAACAATAATAACAACAACAATAATAATAATAATAATAATAATAATAATAATAATAATAATAATAATAATAATAATAATAAAGTTGGAAGGGTTCTTGGAGGTCTTCTAGTCCAACCCCCTGCTCAGGCAGGAAACCCTGCCTATACCATTTAAGACAAATTGTTGTCCAGTCTCTTTATAAAAACTTCCAGTGTTGGAGCATTTACAACTTCTGGAGGCAAGTTAATTGTTTAATTGTTCTAACTGTCAGGAAAATTCTCCTTAGTTCTACGTTTTGACCGATTGGTTTAAAATTTAGTTTGGTAGTTAATTCCCTATAGCACAGAAGTAAGGATTTCTAGAAATCATTTCCAGCAGGAATAGGGAATTAGATATTGTTTGATTCCAACTGTCATCAGCTTCCGACAGCATAACCAATTTTTAAGCATGATAGGATTTGTGGTCCCATCTAGACAGCCAAAGGTTCTCCATCTTGTTATCTATGTATTACTAAAATTCTATTGTCATGACCTTTAACTGTGTGAAACAGGGCATCATAAGGCAACGTTTTTTGAACCAAGGTATCTCAAATGTGCTAACTTAGAGAATGCATCCAAAATCCCGGCCGTATGATTTCCAAGGGAACAAGATTTAGGCTAGTTGTGGCTGCTTCAGTGACATTGGTTTCTACTACACTATTGCTGTTGCTGTTGGAGTCACATAATCTTCATTTTCAATGTTCTGTGACAGTTTCCCAGCCGGTCTTGTAATCCCTTGCTCCTTTCCCTACCCAGCAGACCCACGTATGTGCCTGCTGGAAAGGGAAGGGTGGAGGGAGGGATGGAGGTATGAAAGGCATGAAGAAGGTTTCCGATGATGTCTGCCAGATTCCCAGAAGGAAACTCAATGGGAAAACTGACAGGAAGTCAGAAGTTGCTCCTGCTTCTTTTTTCCTTGCCCTTGGTCATTCTCTTTCTCTGTTTAGGTGGAGAACCAAGGGACATGGATTGTCTAGTATCAAATACAAATATCTGATTAGATAATTGTATGTGATACTAGACCAGACATGTCAAACACAAGGGCCGGATGCGGCCTGCAAAGTGGTTTCATGTGGCCCGCAAAACCATCCTGGAAACAGTGAGGGAACGGCCCCCACTGCCTTGGCCCTGGCCCAGAGACCCTCCTTCTGCCAGAGACCCTCAGATCTGTCCCACTCCTGCCCAGGCCCCCATAGGCACCCTTGATGCGAACGATGTAGAGCTGGCCACGCCCACCCAGTAGGCCATACACACTCTAGCCATGCCCACCCAGTAGGCCACGCCCACCCTGGCCATACCCACCCGGCCCCTTGAGGGCAACCGCAGTGCTGATGCGGCCCTCAAGGAAATTGAGTTTGACACCCCTGTACTAGACAATCCATAGCCATCTAGATTTCTTTCTTGTGTTATAATTTAGATAATGTGCTAATTATAATGATAATGCAGGTATCATTTTCTGTCTTATTGACATACATACTGATTTTCCAGTAAAATGTAAGAGTTAAGACTATAAAAGAATCTATAGAACTGCTTTCTAAAAATGTAATTATTGATTACAAACTAAAAATCCCTGAGTCCATTATTTAATTTTAGAGTTCTTCCGAAATATATCTTTCAGTGTGTTGTGAGTCAAGACATTAGCAGTCTGCATTCAAAAATACCCAAATATTTTCACCTCCTCATTTTTTACTAGTTTTTCTATTCTATGCTTCCACCAATTTTTCATTACTGATACATGATCATTTTTACAGATGGTCCAGTGAATAATTTTGGCAACTGTGTTACACTATTGTTTATAATCAATTTGTGTGAACTTCTTGCATAAGCTGAATATATGATCTATTGTTTCTTCTGCTTCTTTGCAATATTTAACTTTGATTCATTTGATAATTTTTCATCAATATTTCATACAGTTTTGCACACCATCAGTCAATTGCAAAAGGCAATATTCAGAACAGCTTAAATCCTACAAGGATATTTCTAAAACAAATCAAACATCAACACCTGCCTATCCCAGGTCCTTGGGAAGGACTCAATAGGAAGATAAAAATGCCAAATCCAGTATAAACATATGGTTGACTATTCAACAAACTATATTATTTTTATGTTTATTAATTAATTAATAAGAACTTAGAAGTACAATCCTTGTTCCTTATGCCATTATTTATTTCTTCAATCCTGAGTCATGAACTTTTTCTAAATTACCCTTTCTGCAGATATAATATTTTGTGTCATTACTTCAATTACACTTAAGAATTTTCTTCATGTCCATACTCATATTCCGTTCTTTGGCTTTCCAGCAATCTTATTGTTAAAAACTTGTTGCTTCCAAGACAGTTACTTCAGTGAAAAAAATCACTCTTGGATAATATTTGTGGACACATTAATAATTGCCATATTAACTTGTCTGTGAAAACTTTGTTGGAGTTTGACTGGGTGGTCAAACAGCCATATTCTAAGTCAAATCAGTGGTTCTCAAGTGAGGGCATGCATAGTATAGCAGAGATTAAACAGTATCTTAGGAGGATCACAGTGTAAGTCATTAAACTTTAACAGAACTTTCTAAATTGTAACTATAATAACAGATTTCCTGTAAACATATAAATGTCTTAGAAAAAGATAGCTTTCTGCATTTATCACACTGTTATAAGCTGGGCAAAGAGAAGGAGAAAAATCAGTGATTGATTTTCTGTTTCTGGCTTTGGTACAGATAGTTCTGCTGGCTTGGCTTAGGGTGTTTTCAACTGGAACCCCACCAATCAAACCATGATTGGATATGCTGATCTTCTCTCCTTAATCCATTTTTATGGCAAGAAAAGGAACAGAGAAATTGGTAGAAGGTCATGATCTCTTTTTACACACACACACCCCAGCCCCAAGTTCCATAAAGGAGCCATAACATTTTCATAATAAAGAACTTCTCTGGAAACATCTTGTTTACCTTTTCTTCAACTATAATTTTAATTGAACAATCCTTGTCAGATGTCTGCTAGTGGTCACCATGAATTATGTAGCTATTCAGGGTAAGATCATGCCATTTTAGTTGGGGACAAAGCAGTGAAAGATTTGTTTTACATTTTTAAGCAAGGGAATTGCTTTGGTCCTGCCTAGGCTAATAAATAAAAATAGCGTCAAGTGCACGAGGGACAAAAAACATGAATACTTTGCATTAGCTAATGGTGCTAAGTTAGCTGTCTAATTTCATCTGACAAGCTAAAATTATGCTGGTTTTTTTTCTCCTGCATTCAGAATCTTGATGACATAACCAGCTAACAAGGAGTTAAAATCTGAGAGGCCATCTTACCTATAAGGAAGGTCCAATCCTTGGAAGAATACTTTAACTTAATAGCTTATCCTATTAGTTCCAACATTGCAAAACTCTAGAAATATTAACCGATATGAGTAAAAACAAACAAACCCTAATCATCATCCCAAGTACATCCTATCCAATGAAATCTCTTTGAGAAAGTATTAAACAACGATGGCAGGGAACACTTGTAGCAACACTTCCGCACACGAGACAGTCACACAGTCCATTCATTGGGAAAGTTCTCGTTTAACATTGATAAATTTATCTTATCGACTTGACCTTCCCTGATACCCTGTACTCCTAGACTGATTTAAATGTGTATATAAAAGTAGATTACATCTGGTAAGCAAACATTGATTCTAGATGAATTGGCCTGCAAAATGCGGCTCTGTGTAGACTAAGCGTGCAATGTAATCTTTTGACGCTCCTTTCAAAGCTCTCATTTTGCCTCAAAATTTGCTGATGTGACTATGTAGCTATAATATTTAATGGTAAATAAATACTCTGCTTACAGCCATCGGGAAAATTACTGGTGCATTGCTTCATTTCAGAATAACGTAAATCAGTGCTATTTTTGTAAAAGAAAAAGGTGCCGGAACTCACACATGTCATACAACCCGCCTTGCCTACCCTACAAGGTTCCATCCAAAAATGGTGCCGGAACTCCATTCTGAGCGTTCTATGACAAAAAAAGCCCTGACGTAAATCAAATGAAACTTAGAATTATAGGGCAGAAAGCCCATTTTAAGACAAAGGTACTAAACCTGTTGCCTTCCATAAACTGGTGATCCTCATCCTTGGCCACGATGAGCTCATTATAGTTGAAAGACATCTGAAGGTCTCAAGTTTCCTATACCTAAAATAAAAACATTATGTTGTTTTATATTGCATTTCAATTTTGTACTTTTTAGACAATCAGAGAATTTGTGGTTCATTGGGCATCATTTTCTCCAAAGCTTAGTAGGATACCATTCAGCACAGGGCAGCATCATGGAATTTGGGTTGACCTCTGATTCACCAGAAAAGCAAGCTATCCTTTACTCCAATGCAAAATATATTCTTTAAGTAGGTATTTTTTAATTGCATATATATCCAGATGTTTCCCCCCCAGAGGTTTTAAGAACATGTATGGTTCTCCTTCCCCACTACTATGTAGGATTGAAAATGAAGAGTTGACCCAAGGTTATTGAAGGATTTTCATGGCTAAGTAAAGATTTGTAGGAAGAATTGTCATGTTAGTGACACCAATATCCACTATTGCTAAGCTGGTAAACTTTTCCTAACTGCTGTGGCTGTTTACACAAATATAGCAATAATCTTTGTGTCTAAAATATATTCATCCCTTAGTCAAAATGTTTCAAGCAATTTCAAGTCTCTGCCAAAATATTTCAATAATAATGGCAATACAGTTTCTTGGCCTCTTTAGAAAGCTGATGAAAAAGTACTGTTTTTAGATAGATGCTTGGCACTGATGCCTTTATTCAACTTATTGAATTTTATAGGCTGTTTGGCAGACTTGGTTTCCCATCCAAACTGTATTTGGTTCTTATTTTCTCTCCATCTCTCTCTCTCTCTTATTAATACTCAGGTGTGGCAATGTTCCAGCAAATTACAATAGCGCTACGGATGTATTTGCTTGCTACAAAGGAAGTACAACAAGCTTACGGGAAAAATATATTATTGTAACAGTTTCCACCAGCCAATTGTGCTAGCTTGCAGCTATTTCCTAGCCAGAAAAAAATATGAGCGGTTAGCAAAAGGATAAAACAATTTTAGTTATTGGGCAGTGAGGTTTTCACAATTGCCTCCAAACTGAAAAGAAAAAAATCCCTTCTATTAAAATCAGGTTGGAAGCAAGGGGCATGAATAGTGCAGGAAAGGCAATTAATTATGGGCAAGTAGCTATTTCTACAACTATTTCCACACCTGACAGGCTGCCATTGCTTAGGTGCGCATATGTATTGTAGTTGAGAAACAGCAGCATAGTTCAATGATAATTTTGCTTATTACATATTTTAGTACATGAAAATTGATTGTGTCATGTTCATATCACTGGGGAGATCATGATGGAATCCGTGCAGTCAGATATACGTATGCATACAGGAAGCGTTCACCTGTAATGTGGACAGATATATTAAAAATATAATTCCACTTGAAATTGCAATACTGATATTCCTAGGGCTTAAAAGCCCTTCCCATTATAACATTTCTTTGGAAGAATGTTTTGATTGACTGCCTGTTCCATAATAATGATACTTTCAGATTCAAATATTTTGTTTTGTTTTAATAAGTTGTCTGATAAGAACATTGTGTTTACATATCTCTGAGATCAGCCACTGCCTGTGTCCTAATACAAAAATAAGTACATGAATAGTTATGTCCAAGGTATGACTCAACAGTTACAGCCTAAAGCAGGGGTAGGCAACCTTGGCTCTTTTATGACTCGTGGACTTCAACTCCCAGAATTCCTGAGCCAGAGGAGTGGGAAGAAGTAATTATCCCACTGTATGCTGCATTGATCAGGCCTCCCCTGGAGTATTGTGCTCAGTTCTGCAGAGCCCAGTTTAAAAATACATCGATAAACTGGAGCAAATCAAGAGAAGGGATGCCAAGATAGTGAAAGGTCAGGAAACCAAATTGCATGAGAAACAGTTAAAAGGCGAGTTTAGCATGCAAAAAAGAAGGTTGAGAGGAGATGTGACATCACTCTTCAAATATCTGAAGGGCAGTCACATGGTAGATGGTTCTGTAGGAGAAGAGGAGGCTTAGCCTGGAGATAGAGTTAAGAGAGGAATTAATCTGGAATCATTATGTTCCTACAAGTGATCCAAGATCAGTCCTTCCTGAAATCTGTTAACTCTTTTCTAGTGCCAATTTAGTACTGATTTTTAGTTTATTCTTAAGTAATAAATCTTAAGTGGAACTCAACATGTGGTCCTCTTCCTTCGCTCCTGATGGGTTCAGCTTATTCTCACGTGCTCCAGAGGGTAATACTAAAACTAGTGGGATGAAATTTCAAAGATGTGGTTACAGATTAGACATTAGGAAGAACATCTTGACAGTAGACTAGGTTTCTGCACGGAGTGGTTCCTTTCTCCTTTACTGGAGGTTTTTAATAAGAGGTTGGATAGTCATCTATCAGGGATGGTGTAGTGAATCCTATGGCATGCAGAGAACTGATAACTTCTTTGGTCTCTTTGAACTCTAGGATTTTATGACCTTAAAGGCATTTTTGCCTTAGAAAAAAAATTAATGTGTGATATAATGTTTAAATAATTAAGCAATAATTTTTGCATCGGTTAATGTAATACAACATTTGCATGACTTGAATATCTCTTTTGCATAATTTTGGAGCTATATTTTGCATCTTGCTGGACATTTTAAAAAGTCAAATCATATGAGAAGGCTGGTGGAAGGAAGGAAGGAAGGAAGGAAGGAAGGGAGGGCGGGAGGGAGGGAGGGACTTTATTTCAGTCAGTGAGATATGTAGATAATCCTTGGAAATCAGAATAAAATATACTACAGGCTTTAAATGTTAACATTTACAAACTGTGAGTATGAATCTTGTTTTTCTTTCCAGTGTCTTATTTTTGTTTGGAAAACTATACCTACAGCCAATAATAACCAAGAGATGCTGTAAAATATACTTTCTTCTCTGTAGAGAAAAAAAAACCTGCTATTTTTTAGTGTTTTTAGTTTGCGACCAGCAGCATCCCCCACTGCTCCATTACACTATAAGGTCATTTATGTTTGAACAAGATTCTGATCTTTCAATTTGTGCCTAAGCGTGAGCACTTCTGTCAATGACTGAATGTTTATGACATTGACCAAGCTATAGCAAGGAAAAAGAGTCAGGCTTGACCTGATTAATCATTGACACTGCTACATAATTATTCCATTACACTGGGGGCTCAGAAGATTGGTGCAGCAAAAGAAAAAAAAAGAAAAACCCACGCAATCCAAAGGGAGATGTCTATTCCCAACTTCAAAATATAAAGCTTATTTACTTTTTATTTTACAATGTGGGCAAACTGTGCTAATCAGACAAAAAGCCTTTTTAAATCAGCTTGCAATATTTTTTTAAAAAAAATCAATCCTACACTATTAAAATAGGATTAACTAATAAAAACCAAGGAGCAGAGCTAATCAATTTAAATAAAAACATTATTAAATATTATTACACTAATGCACTAAAAAAAGAATGTCTATCAAGTAACCCCTTTAGAAGACACCCGGTGTGTTTTAATGTGATTCATGGTCTCTTCTGTAGGATTCAGATTTACTGTAAATACTGTAGGTCCTCAACAAGTGTAGACCCATTAGAAACTCTTCTGTCTATCAGCATATTTTCAAAGATGAGCAAAGAAGGGTTTCAAAGTAAACAACGTAGTAGAGTTGAAAATGACCCTTTTAAATAACTGTGACCAAATAGTTTGTGAATGGTGAATGGAAGATCACAGAATAACCTTTCTCAGCCTGAGATCCACCCAGAGGTTCTGATTCACTTGGCATGAATCTGAGTGCCATGCCAATCAGCTGATGCTGATGTTGTTGCCGACCAGCCGGTATTGCTCTTGGGCTTACCTGTTTTCTGCTGAAGGTGTGATGTTTTGTGCCTATGGAGATTTTCTCTTTGCAAGCAAGTTTGTAGGCTGTGGCCATGCAGCAGGGGATGGTTGGCCATGGCCATGTGAAGGGGTGCTGCTGCTGTGGATCGGCAGGGGCTGGGGGGCCGTGATGAAGTGGCCCGGGCCATGTAGCTGTGGCTAATTTTCCTAGACCCACAAAAGCAGCAGTATCTCACAGTGTTGTCTTTAACTGGGTAGCCTGCATGGCCATTGGAAAGGATGCCTCACCCATCCAGCTTCCCGGCTCTTGTATTGTCTCCTGGTGAAGTGATACAACACAAGACTCAAGAAAGGAGTAGGGAATGTGGCATCAAGGTGAGCAAAGGAAAAGATGAATGAACCTTTTATTGTCAAAGTACAACCATGTATACATTGAGATTGGCTGAGCCTCCCTTCGTGTCCCCACCCCCCCCATCTTACAGTGACACAAACCCGCCATCTTATTACACCATGTGAACTAATTGCAGAACACACCGGCCTCGCAAGTCAATTATGCATAACGTTTATAAAAATTATTTCCCGTTCAAAAGCCTAACAGCCCATGGATAAAAGCTGTTTTTCAGCCTGTTGGTGCGGCTGGCTATACTCCTATATCTCCTACCCGATGGTAGAAGAGTAAAGAGATACCGTCCAGGGTGTGAGTCATCCCTGAGAATTTTCCTCACTCTTCCAAGGCAACGAGCCCTGGCGATGTCATCCAGTGGTGTCAGGGGACAGCCCACAAGGTCTTGTGCTGTGCTCACCACCCTCTGTAATGCCTTCCTATCCACGGCTGTCAGACCAGCATACCAAACCACAATACTATACGAGAGGATGCTCTCTATAGTAGACCGGTAAAAGAGGGTCATAAGCCGTTGTTTGCTATATTTTGCTTTGTTTTCCTGAGAAAGCAAAGAAGCAGAGTGAAGCATTTGGTTGCAATATTAGTCAGCAGCAACTCAACACAAGTTAGTTGAAACATCTCTGCTTAATTACTGGCCAGAAAGGGCACCTTCTGATTGCATGCTGATTCACGTCTAGCACTACTCACAGTTCTCATGCTTGTGTAACATTCATGGTAGTGATGCTCAGATCTGCCCTTACATGCCCTGCTTCAATTCAAATGTGAAATTAAGAGTCTGGACATCAGGAAAGATGGTGGTCTGTAAATACCCTATGATTTAAGTTTCACAATCTGTTGGCCACGCAGAGCGATGATTCTGAAAACTGAAGTCCAACATACAGACTCAAAAAGGGGAGCAAACTAGTAGAGTGGCATAGAAGATGGAAGGGTTTGAAGGTACTTCAATAGTGCTTAAATTATTACTATCCTAAATCAGCCTAATCAACGATATTTAAGATATACATTTTTAAAGACTGATTTTAGCTGCCACCTTAGACTAATATAGCATTGATGCTTGCAAATAAAAGCTTAAGAAGTCATATTGAGAAAATAAGGTTTATTCCAAGTCTAAGGCTATGGGATGACATCTAATCTAATTAGAATCTTTTCACCCTATACTGAATGAAACTCCTTTGCCTCCAATTCATAAAGCAGTTACAAATGTCAATTTGACATGTTAATATATTAGCAATAATGGCAGTATCACCATAACCATCCTCATGCTTTAGCAGGGCAACTGAAACATCATCAGCTGCTTAAACTTTGGATTTCCCAACAAAACTCCAGAACTGAATCTAAGAGCCTTGGTGGAGCAGTGGGCTAATGCCTCCTTAAGTAACACCAGCTGCCTGCAATTAGTGCAGGTTCAAGTCCCACCAGGCTCAAGGTTGACTCAGCCTTCCATCCTTCCGAAGTAGGTAAAATGAGGACCCAGACTGTTGGGGGCAATAAGCTGACTTTGTAATAATGCCACTTGGGGGCCCCCCCGAAAGCCCTAATAAGCAGGCATATACATAGAATGAAGGCTATTGCTAAGCACATTGATTTGTGCTTTAGATTGTAAGCCGCCCTGAGTCTTCGGAGAAGGGCGGGATATAAATGGGAATTTTTTTAAAAAAAAGTAGTATAGGTGCCATTGCATTTTATGAAGTTAACTCCCAGGTCATTGTTTTTTATTTACAATTTCATCCTTAAGCGTTTGAATTTATATTTTTACTTGTTCTAACAATAATTATATACAGGAAGTTCTTTTTAACATATCTTTGTGATCTCATTGCTCAGAGCCAATCCAGTGGGGAGTGGGACTGTCATTACACAACAGTATAGATTAACTAGATTATCCGAAGAGGAGGAAGCAAGTCCATTTACAGATGGCTTCCAAAGAGAGAAATAGCGATTCTTACAATTATAAATTAAACGTAATTTTAACTTTATGATCCAAGGAACAAAACAAGTAACAGATTATCTGTTTGATACCAATTTATTCCTAAATAGTTTGCTAATAAGCTGCTTCTAGACTATCTTTTTCCTCAACAAATTCATAAATAATCAATCTAGGTTTAAAAGATTCACTTGTGCTACGCAGCCCTTTTGGCATCACATTCACAATTTGCAGATTTTTAAGGATAAGGTTACCAGGACACTCATTTGGGTCAGCATTTGGGAGTTTCTGAAATATGAACGTTTTGAAAATTGGTTCCAGATGCAACAGTTCAATTGGTCTGATAATTCATGCTTCACTTTGTGACCAAACTAATTTACACCAGGGGTCTTCAAACGTGGCCCTTTTATGACTTGTGGACTTCAACTCCCAGAATTCCTCAGCCAGGTCTAGCATGATGCCTCAAGTTCCCTCCACCCAGCTCATCATTTATGTCTTCTCCTAAACCTGTGGAGTTATCATTTTATCATTTTAACCTTTGTGCTAGGGACTGACAACCATTCAGACCTATCTTCTTGTTTGACAATCCCTCCTGATGTGACCTACATACTGATCTTGAGATATGAGCAGGAGGTCCAGAAAGGGAAGGAAATAAATCCCTTTGTGATCTTGACCTTCCCTCTTTTTGTATCATTTGCAAGCTTCCCCCCCCCTTTTCAGGAGGAATGGGAATCAGGAACACAGGCTGGTAATTCTGAATATCTATTGAATGTAAAGAAATATGATTTCCTTTTGTCCTTTATTACATTTGTGGCTACATTGCAGCTTATTAGTTCTGGGAGGTATGAACCAAAGTATCCAGCAGGTAACTGACATTGAGAAGAAACTGTGTAGAATATGTTTCACAGATATGTGACCCTGACCCCTTCTATAGTGAAATACTAATCATATTTCAAAATATCTCACTTGACATAGGAAAAGGATTACATATGTTGACATAGCTACACTATTCCGTATTAGACAGCACAGAACCTTCTGCTAGTTTATCTTCATAAAGATACTGTGAGGAAAATTAGGTTGAGGTAAATGATTAGCCTGAAGTCAACCATCAAACTTCCTGGCTAGTGGGAACTGAAGCACGATCACCCCATCTAATTACTACCGTATATCCCACAGATTTCAAGAAAATTAAACATTCATCTTTGATCTCAAAGTCACCACACTTTGATCAAATCTAATACTAATTAATAACAACATTAATAAGTAGCTCTTGTACTTAAACACTGTGATTAATCGTGGCTATAAAATACATGGTAAACATATAAAGAGACATACTCTATTTTAATTTAATGAGTCCTCAGGGAAAGGGCGGTATACAAATGCAACTAAATAATTAGATAAAATTACGTTGTGGCAATTTTTTAGTAACTGCACTGATTGTCATTGCTTCCCTTCATACTGTTAAATTACGGTGATTAGCCGGCAGAGAAAATGAGCTCTAATAGGAAGTTTTGTCTGATTTTGCAACTCAGTCCTGGCAAAGTTTATCTTTTGCATGTATCCCTAATGCTACTCAGCAAAATTCTAGAAAGAAGAGGAACTGATCTTGAAAAAGAAAAAGAAAGGATTTAGGTGAAAGGGAGACATTCAGAGTCAAAAAGGCAGACTTAATAGTTCGACTGAAGAACTATTAAGTCACGATGTAAAATTACGCTGATAGAGAAACAGAGCAACTGCATCCCCCTAGAGCAGGGGTAGGCAACCTTGGCTCTTTTATGACTCGTGGACTTCAACTCCCAGAATTCCTGAACCAGCTTGCTCAGGAATTCTGGGAGTTGAAGTCCACGAGTCATAAGAGAGCCAAGGTTGCCTACCCCTTACCTAGCCTAGAGAATGTTGATAGACAAAACAGAATATTACATTATTAGATGCTACAATGAGGGAAATATGAGTTCATATACACATTGAACACCTGGACAAAAATGATTCAGATCTCACGTTGTGGTAAAATAAGATTTGTTTATTTAATTGCAATTGGATTATTGGATTCACAAGGCACTTAAAACCAAAGTACCATGATATGTGAACCTGGTCAATATCTCTTTTGACCTTGATTCATTGTGTAGAGGAGGGGGACAACGTAGCTGTACTATAGGTAAAGGTTCCCCCGCACATGCGTGCTAGTCGTTTCCGACTCTAGGGGCCGGTGCTCATCTCCATTTCAAAGCCGAAGAGGACGTTTCCATCCTCTTCGGCTTGTCCGAGGACGTTTCCGTGGTCATGTGGCCGGCATGACTAGACGCCAAAGGCGCACGGAACGCTGTTACCTTCCCACCGTAGTGGTCCCTATTTTTCTACTTGCATTTTTACGTGCTTTTGAACTGCTAGGTTGGCAGAAGCTGGGACGAGTAACAGGCGCTCACTCTGCTATGCGGCACTCGGGATTTGACCCGTCAAACTGCCGACCTTCTGATCGACAAGCTCAGCGTCCTAACCCACTGAGCCACCGCGTCCCTAACCTGTACTATACAGTATTTTTTTATTTTTTTTATTTTAATACCATTTATATCCCGCCCTTCTCCGAAGACTCAGGGCGGCTTACAATTTAAGCACAAACCAATGTGCTTAGCAATAGCCTTCATTCTATGTATATGCCTGCTTATTAGGGCTTTCGGCCCCCCCCCCCCCAGTGGCATATTACAAAGTCAGCTTATTGCCCCCAACAATCTGGGTCCTCAGTAATTCATATCCCTAGATGTCCATATGGTTAGGGCATAATTGATTTGTACATTAAAGTCTGATATCTGATTATGAAGTCTGAGTATCAGTTTATTGGATTTTGTTGATAAATCAGACAGAATATGACCTTTCCATATGGATACCTGGAGACAACAGAAGGCTGACATGCGTAAGATTATCCAGTTAGAAAGTTTACAGTGAGAACAAAGCCTTTTTCTTACTGTGCCTTATTTCTTGATAATATTTCACATGATTGTTCTGGAATGGCTTATTTCCTGCCCTGACCTTGTTCTTCTTTGTAAAACATTTGTTAATTTGGTGTTGGAAAGAGATAAACTTTATTCTCTCTTCCACAGAAGCAGTTCAAAAAGAAAAGGAGCTTCACAAAATATACACGTGCCTCTGACGTTGAGAGAACAGAACTGAGTGTTAATGTTGATTTGGCTTTGATTTGTTGCTGTGATGATTGATCAGGAGCCAGAAAGATCTCACATCTTTCCTTTGATTTCTCTGCATGCAAGGAGAAGACTATCTGGTTTTCTGCGGAAGCAAATCAAAGTGTGTGAGTCAGTTGCAAATACAAAAACATCATGTAACATTCAATCTATTAAAATAGTCACCCTAAAAGTAATGGAAAAAAAATTATTCCCCAGGGATCTATCAAACTAGTCTTGAATAAAAGTTATGGAAGAGGAGGATTAATTTTATTGCTTATTAGTCAGATTTTCTGTAATTTGTGTTTCCATTACTTCTTCCCTGTGACTCAAGCTGTTTTCCCAGCTGTTTTAGGACTTAGCTAATTGACCAATCATGGCAGTGTTCTTCCTTCCTTCCTTCCTTCCTTCCTTCCTTCCTTCCTTCCTTCCTTCCTTCCTTCCTTCCTTCCTTCCTTCCTTTTCTGTTCTGGTGTATTCCCATATACACAGTATGTTTCTTTAACTACACATTAAGCTCTGGAGATGCAGAAATGAGGTTTCATGGGAATGGCAGACAAACCAGCCGAGAGATTTCCAGAGTTCAGAAGCCAGACTCTCCTGTTCTAGTTGCACAGCCCCAGCTGGACAACTTCTCCTTACTACCTCTCTGCATTCTGGAAGAGGACAATAGCAAAGCTAGAGGAGAAAACCAATCTGCTTGCCTTTGAGGGGGCACACTGACCAGCTAGGACTCCATTTGACAATGACTCAAAACAGCTGCAACTGAGTCAGAATAGGGTTTGGCTATGGGGACAATAAATTAAAATAGGCCCAAGGATGGATGGATAACACTTTCTCTCAGCAGTGTGAAAAGATCCTGAGAATCTTAGGGATGTTAGGGATGGCACAATCCAATGATGGACTTCAAAATATCTGACACAATTGTGAAATCTAAGTTTTATAGGTTACAATCCATTAAAGAAAGCTGACATCTAGACTCCCATTTTGACATCACTGAGACTTAGCTGCTCCCTGTGGCAATTAATTTTCTCCGGGCATTAGCAGTTCACAGTGCTTCAATGGTGCTTCAGTCTGTCAAGTAGTGGATATTTCTGAAGTCTTCCTGGTGTTGCAGAGATAAAAGTAAAACTAATTTTTTTAAAAAAAAAACAAGGAAAAAATAAAAAAGAGGCCAGGGCAGAGTGGCTAAATCAGGGTTACTTAAACATTTCAACACGCAACATTCCATCTCCTTCCAAATACAGGTAGTCTTTGACTTACAACAGCTTGCTTAGTGACCATTCAAAGTTACAATGACACTGAAAAAAGTGACATGAACGCTTTTCACACTTATGACCTTTTCAGCATGTGATCAAAATTCAGATGCTTGGCAACAGGTTCATACTTATGACTTATGTGTCCCAAGATCACGTGATCACCATTTGTGACCTTCTCTTCAGCAAAGCCAATGGGGAAACCAGATTCACTTAACAACCAGGTTACTGATTTATCAACTGCGGTGATTCACTTAACAGCTGAAGTAAGAAAGGTTGTAAAATGGGGCAAAATTCACTTAACAAATGTCTCACTTAACAACAGAAATTTTGGGCTTTTCATTGAGGAGCCAGCTAAGCAAGAGTGAAAGAAAATTTTCTCAGAGTACCTTTATATTGGAGTTCCAGACACAATTATATTGAAGCACAATTTGATTTATTAATAGTTCCAGTACCAGAGGCAGAATAAAGAAGCCTGGGGGGTCGAGTTACAAGCCCACTTTATAGACATATGCAAATTATTCTTTCATTTTAAAGGTTACAAAAAAACCCCCAAACCCTAGAAATAGTTACTTCACATATGAAAGGAAATAGCCACCAATGTGATTGATTGGGTTCATTCATATGCATATTAGAAGTTGTTAATAAGGTGTGGGGGAATGAGATAATACATCCCTTATGCATTGGATTCTTTTGTTTAAATAGTCTAAGAATCCATTTTTTTTAAAAAAATGTCATTTTTAACGTGGGCACTATCTAAAGGCCTTTAGTTTCCCAGCACTAATCGTTAATTTTTAGCAGATTACTAGTTTGCATTCCTGAGGTTAACATTTCCACTTACCTTGTTACAGCTTGTTACATTCAGTGTGCCTTAGAATTCCTAGTGTTTGATTACTTTTAGCCAAGCTTCCAATACTATTTCAGACAAAAGAAATATGCAGGTTAGGGTGTAGGGCAGGGGTCTTCAAACTTGGCCCTTTTATGACTTGTGGACTTCAACTCCCAGAATTCCTCAGCCAGGGCCAAGTTTGAAGACCCCTGGTCTAGGGTCTTAACTGGACCTTTCAGAGTCTATAAATTCCTGAATGCAGCATTTAAGATCAGACCCTAAGAGTACTTCCTAAAGATAAGCTGATACCAGGACACCAGTTTGGGCTGCAAAGCCCTGGGGGCTGTAGATGGAGCTGTTAGCTACAGGCTTAGCTACAGGCTGATCTCTCTGCCTGCTGATGATTCATTTTGGTTACTATTACTTCCACCTGGCCATGCTGTCACCCTGTTGGAAGTTGCAACTGCACAATCGGCCCGTACAAATCAAGGTGTCCCAACAGCTTCTCTTTCATAAGTGATCTTGTGCTTTGCAGCACCTTAAAGCTGAGAGGTCTGGGCAGACGTTTCCATTGCAGGCATCGCTTCAAGCCACTTTGTCTTTGCCATTGCACTGGTTAGAATTTCCTTCAGCACCAAGCCAAGGTGCCAAGTTGATCTGTCGCAAGAAAGTTTTGCTCAGCTGCTTGGTGATGTAAAGACATCAATATACCTTAAGAAAGCTTAGTCTAAGGAAGCCCCATTTTGACAGTGAAAATCTAGGAATAAGGAATGAAATTAACATTCTGTTGGCCGATTTACTGTAGCCTCTCACATGAAACGGATTATAGGAGACACTTTGGGACTAAAAGCAACCCCCATGATTTGTTGAATAGATCAGTGGTGCCCAGCCTTTTGAGCACCAGGGACCCGCTTCATAGAGAGAGGTTTTTCTGTGGACCGGAGGGGGCGTGGTTTCGTGTGCTGCCTGCATCCTGGTTTCCTTGTTTGCGTGGATCGGTTTTTGGCATGCAGTGGCCCGGTGCTGGTCCACGGACTGGGAATTAGGGACCCCCGGCTTAGATTATGGATTCATATGACTAATCTTTCTTAACCCAAGCTTCTATCCTTTATTTGTTTTGTCTTTCTCAAGGAATAGAGATAATCCTCGATTTATGACCATTTGTTCATGACTGTTCAAAGTTCCAGTGGCACTGAACAAGGGAGACTTATGCAGGTGTCTTGGAGTTCTGACTATTACAGCCTCCTTGTGGTCACATAATCATGATTCCTAATATTTCTTGCTGGCATCCCACAAGCAATGGAAAAAGCTGGCAATAAGTTAAAAGTCACGTGAGGTCGTCAGCTAACAACCTGCCCAGACCTCATTCAGTGATGCGATTGAGCTGCTGGAATTGCTGTCACTCAGTGATACAATCACATAACATCATGTTTTATGACTGCATTGCTGAGTGATGGAGTTTCTGGCTCCTGTTGCTGTCATAACCCAAGGACTGCCTGTATTGAAATACAAGCTCTTAAGAGTGGGGCCATTTATTTGTGTTACGTTGGGAAAGGGGAGCCAGAGGACAGCAGTATTTGCTATGTAACATCTAATTTGTCTGAAAAAATAAGATTTCCCATTGCTGTCCTGCTTTGACCCTTAGTTAATCCACCTCTCGTAACGGGCCTCCATATTCCACAGTAATAAATAGATCAGATTAAAATTTAATTTTTGACTGAAAGAGTAAAGGGTTTTACTTTTTAATCTGAGTCAAGCTACAGTGACCTACAAAAACCTGAGAAGAGCTAAGTGAAAATTTCACATCCACACCCTGACACGTCTTACATCGTTGCTGCTGCTGCTGCTACTGCAGTTTTCCTTGTGGCTGTTATTGTTGATGAAGATTTATTCCTGGACTGAAACTCTTAACATTGAGAGTTATGTGCTCAGATCGGGCCCTGGTTCCTGCCCTAATGATCTTCTAGCTCAAAAACTGATATCCTGCCACCCAATGAAAATATTTTTGAAGCAGTTCAAAAAATAACACACGGAAGAAAGTAACAATGAAAGGAAAACCAACACAGTCCATTAGCAAAAAGCTACAAAGAAAATGCTGAAAGAGAAGACCAGAATAAAAGTAAAATGGCTTTGTCCAGTGCCAACCAATATTAGATTTGGCACCAATCTAGGAAGACTATTCATGTTGCAGGTGGCCAGACTTAAGCCTTTTCTTCTACTGTATCTTGTTTATTTAAATGGTACACATATTTAAAGAAAGGTTTTGTAAAGAGGCTGGTATATAACGGTGCACTAAATTATATTCTCATGGCAGTTTATTATATTGAGCTAGTCAATATAATAAGTCACTTGGATCTGCTCCCAGTTGAATGCCAACACAGGTTCTTTGGAAATGCCCAAGATGCATCTTGCTCTATTATCTGAGATGAATTTGATCCTGTTGGGTCTGAGGAAGTGGAGAGAGTCCTCATGACTATGAGGTCAGCCGCCTGCTTATTAGATCCATGGCCCCCCAATGGCAAAAAAAATCTCCTAGGAGGTGACACATATGGTAGCTAGATTCTAGTGATGGTTATTTCTTCATTGAGAAAGGAGGCTATCCTTTCATCTCTTAAGGTGGTGTTAGTCTTTCTCTTTCTCAAGAAACTGTCACGAGACTATAAACTACATTGGACATTTTCTTTGTCCAGTTTCCAGTCTTTCCTTTTTGGTGGGGCAACAGATGGTGAAGGAAGAGTTTTAGAAGACCCTGGATGAAACAGGTTTCAGGCCTGAGTATTGGATTCATGCTTTTGGATGATTTCTCGTGTGAGGGGGATGAGGGTAATGAATCCATCCTTGCCCTTCTTGATCTCTCAGAAGCTTTTGATACCATTGTCCATGGTATCCTTCTGCACAGGTTACGGGAGGTGGGGCTAGACAGCTCTGTACTCTACTGGTTCTCCTCCTCCTCCTCCTCCTCCTCCCTCCCTCCGGGATCAGTCACTGTTGATTGCCAGGTCTCAGCCTTAAGCCACCCTTTGCTTTGCAAGGTTCCACTGAGTTCAGTACTTTCTCTATTCCTCTCTAACATCTACATGAAGCCAGTAGGTGAGGTTATCCATTGCCACGAGGATGAGTGTTATCAGCATGCTGATGATACCCAGTCTTACAAAGGCAGATTAGGCATTGCTACTGAGGTCCTGTCCCGGTGTCATCTTTAGCTCTAGAAGGAATGGGACTCAGAGATCAGATGGTATCCGTGGCCAGGAAGGTCTTTATGCAACTTGTACGTGTTCCTGCCCTTGAAGAGCATCTGGAAGCTGCAGCTGGTACAAAATGCATTGGTGTGGGCATTTAGTTGCATACCTCTGTTCCACAGCTGCACTGGTTGCCAGCATACTCCCAGATTCAATTCACACTGCTGATAATGACCTGTGGTATAAAGCTCCATATGGCTTGGGGCCAGGTTATGTGAGGGACTGCCTCTCCCCACTTCCATCTACCCAACCTTTTAAGTTCAGCAAGAGAGGCATGATACAGCTGTCATCTGTGAAAGGATGTCATGTGGTGTGACCCAGGAAGAGAGCCTTTTCTTTCATGTCCGCCATCTTTTAGAATCTAAAATTTAGACCATCCCCCTGGAACTTAGATTAGCTCCAGTTCTGCTGGCCTTTAGAAAGGCCCTGAGGACATGGCTCTGCCCCCAGCTTGAGGTTCCAGAAATGGTGGGGAACTTTTGCAGTGTTGTTGTTGGCTCAGAGATGGACTTTGGCCACTGCCAAGATTATTTTTGTTTTAAAGAGTTTTTAGAATATTGGGTTTTAACTTGATTTGTATTGAATTGTCATTTTAACTGTTATGAGCTGCCCAAAGTTCCTTAGGTGAGATGGGTAGCTATAACAAATACGATCAAATAATAATAAAAAATCAGTCAATCAATCAATCAATCAATCAATAAATCAATCAATCAATCAGTCAGTCAGTCTCTAAACAGGATCTCACCTAAAGAAGGTATAACACAGTGTAATACATGGCCTGGAGGAACGTTGTCCATAGGGTCGCGATGAGTCGGACACGACTTCGCAGATAACAACAACAATACTTACTGTACTACAGAATGATGACCCAGCAAAATTGCATATATATGCATTGCTGCTGTTATTGTTATTCACCATGTTCTACATTT
Source organism: Vipera ursinii (assembly GCF_947247035.1). Lineage (NCBI taxonomy): Eukaryota > Metazoa > Chordata > Lepidosauria > Squamata > Viperidae > Vipera > Vipera ursinii. The sequence goes on along the minus strand of NC_139512.1, from coordinate 169,391,036 downwards.
TCCCATTTGATTAAAAAGTCTCTGTGCTGCCAAATGTTTGGACACATGATTAGGAGATTCGAAAACCGTGAGGGGTATCTGGGATTGTTTGAGTGCAAGACCACTTATTGAATGAGATTTTTTAATTATTCTTTTTGTTCCCATGCACTCAGTTTCTATTCTGGAGGAACCCCTAATCCTTGAGACTTTACTTTGGAGGCATGAGCATCCACCCAGTTTCACAATTCAAAGGATTTCTGTCTGCATCCCAATGGACTCCACTCTGAGAAAGTGAGCTGAGGAAGGGTGTGTGACTCCTAGGATGAGTGAGATGTGGTCATCAGCAACATATCCTCCCTCCCTTAAGTTTGCATTGCATGATGTCAACCACTTGTAGTAATACTGCTCAGTAACTTACTTACTCAGAGCAATGCAATTGCTTAATGTATAAAACCCAAGTCTCCAGTTTCATCATTACCCCACTATATGGCAGCAGAGCATCACATAAAATCAACCAAGATTCATTTATTAATTTACAGATATATTCCTATATTTGAGCATTTCTCCCTATATAAAAACTTTCACTAGATGTTTTCAAGAAGAGACTGGACAGTCACTTGTCTAAAATAGTATAGGATCTCCTGCTTGAGCAGGGGGCTGGACTAGAAGACCTCCAGGGTCCCTTCCAGATTCTATTCTGATTTTCTCATATATGTTAGATGAAGTTCAAATATATTATGTTCCAAGGTGAGCATTTACATAAAATCTATATTCACCCTTTGCTTTGGCATTTTCTTTATTTTTTATTTTTGCAGAAATGTTAAACATGCACACAGTTCATCTAGAGAGAAAGTTGTGAAGGAGCCGGATCATTTTCTTTTTCTTTAATTGTATTTTATTTATTTATGTATTAAATAAATATTATTTACTGTATTGTATGCATTACAAAAGGTGGGATAAAAAACTAATAATAATTTTGATTGTTCTATTACACAAACAAAAAAAATATATGTTCAAGCTACAAGATGTCATTATTTATTCATTCATTTCTGGAAAACTTCCTAATGGCTCAAGCTGTTTACAGCAGACTAGAACCAGTGTGGGTGATAACTCTAATGGAGGATTTTAAGGGGGAAAAAATCAAGGAAGTCCCTTCAAACTGTAAAATGCAATGGATTAAGATATGAAAATTGTTGATATCTTGAAATCCAGAGAGATGCTTCCCATGGATTTTGTATACAGCTCCACGTGGCCTTTTCTCTCTCATCGGTTAACAACTGCTTTATACGCTGGAGGAGGAGAAGTGGAAATCAGAGTGCAGTTTGGCAACATGGCAGATTAGCTTTGCCTGTTCTCAAGTGGTTTCCATTCAATCTGGTTCTCACAAGAACTTTCTAACGTTAAGAATTCACGCCTCAAATCCAAACACAGTTCTGTTCCACCAGATGTACCTTTTATGCATCTTTTTCTATGATGTCGAAAAGATACAAATCTCACTGGAAAACACTTTTACAACATGCCCATTCTGGATAAACAACTTTTTTTAAAAAAAATGCTTTAAATAAACATTATTTTGAGAAAAGTACTTGAAAAGCCAACATATGAGAAAATAATAGATTTGGGCTCTTTAAGCTTTAAGCTTACAGTTATTTTCCTATTTACCTGGAAATCAACCCTACAGAATACTGTAAGAGGTTGGTTGTTTTTTTTTGAATAATTAGACTTAACCAATTCACCAATGCAGGGGGATTAAAACCTAGGCTGTCTGCTGCTTTCCACACCTTTCCTATACTTGTCAAGAAAAGACATCACCAAGCAAACTGTAGGACAGATTTTGAAGTAACCTTCAATTCATTTGCTGAAGCCTGTATATAACAACAACAACAACAACAACAACTGCTCTGGGACTTTAGAATTCAAACAGACAAGCACCTGCAACATAACACCCTGGACTTAACAATTGTCGATAAGAAAGACAAAAAAGTCTGGATAGTGGATGTGGCAGTGCCTGGAGACAGAATAGACGAGAAAGAACTGAAAAAGATAACAAAATACAAAGACCTACAAATAGAAATAGAAAGACTGTGGCAAAGGCAAGCAAGGGTAGTACCTATAGTAATAGGTGCCTTGGGTGCAATCCCAAAACAACTGGAGCACCACTTAGACACCATCGGCATTGATAAATTCTCCATCAGTCAATTGCAAAAGGTGGTCCTACTAGGAACTGCTTCCGTTCTAAGATGGCGGCACCTGGAATGGCTGCGGCTGCATTGACTCTTGAAGGTGAATAGTTTTGGGAGGGATAGTAAGGGCTATAGGCCACATGATCAGGAAGATTTTAATGTGTTTGAGCAACATGGTGGAACTAAGGTAACATACGACATACGACCGACAATCTTTGCTGGCCTGGCGAGTTTCTAGTTGTTTTGGAACTGTTGGTGAGACCGTTAAAAGTCGTTGGCGCTGTTTGAATTTGTTCTACCAGCAGCAAGATCTGACTGCTGGCCCAGTGATGGATTCTACTGCAAATGAGGGCTGTTTCCAGAGGAGGCAGAGGAGAGGACCTGGAGCTTATGGGGCGAAGGAACTGGATGAGGCTGTCGGCAGGCCCAGAGGAAGAGAGAGAGGCTTTTGGAGGAATTGGTGGCAGCGGCAGCAGCATGCTCCAGGGGTGAAAAGAAGCAAGGCCTCTTTAAGGAAAGGGTGGAAGAGTCAGGATCAGAAAAAGGAAAGAAGGCAAGGTTGTCAGAATACAAGCTAACTTGAGAGCTAATCCACATGGAGCCCCATTTCCATCTGTCCTGTTTGCCATCGTTCACTCCCTTGAGATTAAAATGGACAATGTGAAATTTGAGCGGGCCCCAAACAAGGAGTATATATCGGAGGTGGTGACCCTTTGAGAGCTGTATGCAACGAAATTTCATTTTGATGTATGCCGATTGGTGTACATTCAAAGTGACAATAAAGTTATCATCATCATCATTCTGTGACGATATCTATAATACCATCAAACATCCACATCTGCCTATCCCAGGTCCTCGGTAGGGACTCGATAGGTAGACAAAAATGCCAAATCTAGTCTGAACATCTGGCTGACTGTGCGATGATCTATTATTATTATTATTATTATTATTATTATTATTATTATTATTATTATTATTATTATTATTATTCACCACTAGTCAATTGCAAAAGGTGGCCTTACTAGGAACTGCTTCCATCCTGCAACAATATCTATAATACCATCAAACATCCACATCTGCCTAGTTTCCATCCGTTGCTTCTTGTCCTGCCTTCAGGTCTTTAGAGAACAGCTAGACTCCCTCTTCTTTGTGGAAGCCCCTGAGATATTGGAACACTGCTATCATGTCCCCCCTCTTCCTTCTCTTCATTAAACTAGACATACCCAATTGCAGCAGTCGTTCCTTATATGTTTTAGCCTCCAGTCCCCTAATCAACTTTGTTGCTCTTCTCTGTACTCTTTCTAGAGTCTCAACATCTTTTTTACATCATGATGACCAAAACTGGATGCAGTATTCCAAGTGTGGTCTTACCAAGGCATTGTAAAGTGGTATTAACATTTCACGTGATCTTGATTCTATCCCTCTGTTAATGCAGCCTAGCATTGTGTTGGCATTTTTTTTGCAGCTGCAGCACACTGCTGGCTCATATTTAAGTGATTGTCCACTAGGACTCAGAGATCCCTCTCACAGTTACTACTATTGAGTAAGGTACCACCTATACTATACCTGCGCATTTAGTTTTTCTTGCCAGAATGTAGAACCTTACTTTTTTCATCATTGAATTTCATTTTGTTAGATAGCGCCCAATGTTCAAGTCTGTCAAGATCCTCCTATATCTTAAGCCTATCTTCTCGAGTGTTAGCTATTCCTGCCAGCTAAGTGTTATCTGCAAATTTGATGAGTTCCCCATCTATCCCCTAATCCAAATCATTGATCAAGCTGTTGAAGAGTACTGGGCCCAGAACAGAGCCCTGGGGGATCCCACTACATACTTCCCTCCATGTTGATGCAGTTCCATTGAGGACCACATGCTGAGTATGGCCAGTCAGCCAGCTACGAATCCATCTTGTGGTGACGCTGTCTAACCCACATTTTTCTATCTTATAAAGTAGTAGGTTGTGGTCTACTTTATCAAATGCCTTACTGAGTCCAAGTAAATTATGCCCATAGCATTCCCCAGTCTACTAATTTTGTCACCTGGTCGACAAATGCAATAAGATTTGTCTGGCATGATCTGTTTTTGACAAATCTATATTGGCTTTAGCAGAGCATCTCTGTAGGAATGGAACCCAGCCCATTATGGATATATGAAAACAAAAGATCCAGAAGGCACAAGTCAGAATGCTCATTCCTTCTTCCAATCCCATCTGAAATGGCCCTAGAGGGACACAGCATTCAAATGTAAATGGTCAGTAGGAGCAGAGCAATTCCCTGATCTCATCATCCCCAATATTTTCAACACCAGATTGCCTATACTAAACAATTTGTGTTGGGATCAGACAGAAAAACATCACTTTATCCCCACAGTAATTAAATACAACTTTGTGTTGCCTCCTCAATGGATTGAGTATGAGAAGGGGGTAATATCATGAGAACTTGTCCCTTAACCAGTCATGGAGGCAGCTGCATGCAGGTTAGTGAGAATAGGAAGGTGAGTGCAATGAGAACAAAAATGAGGTCCATGGGTGTAATGTATTGGGCTTGCTTGTTAACACCACGTGGTAATGGCTGGTAGGCTACTGGAGCAGGGAGCTAGCTAACGGCTCCCAGCATCTCAGACAACCCATCTCTAACGCTGCCATTGGTTGCCCCTAGGTGGCAATAGGTTGCTTCAAACCTATTGGCCACCACCTAGGGGCCAGGGTATAAATTGCTGCATCTGCAACCCTGTTCTCTAGTTCAGATCCTGCAAGCAATAAACCATGATCTTTGCTGAACTCACTCGCCTTATCTTCATTCCTGCGCAACGAACCCAGTACACAACACGGGCGACGAAGGTGGGATCCTGCTTCTCCATCGAAGCTGAAAGTAACTAGGGGAGAGGCAGCGCACACCTGGCAGGAAAAGCAAATCCCCCCCTACGGTCGGCTAGCTAAGCCACGCTAGTGACCATGCACTCAGAGGACCAGTCTCTGAGCAACGGAGAGGCAGGAGTCAAAGACGCTAAGATCCAGCTGTGAAGACCAGCAGAATGCCCAAGGTTGGAAGGCTGAGAGAATTCGACATCAAGCAACCAGAAGGATGGCCCTCGTACCTGTCCCAGGTTGAGAACTACCTTCGGGCAAACCAGGTCGCAGAGGATGGACTGAAGGCTGCCACGCTGCTTTGTGTGTGCAGCCCAGTGATGTTCGATGTGGCCGAAAACCTGTTTGCCATCTCCTACACCGAACTGAAGAAAAAGCTTGGAGAACACTTCCAACCAAAGATGTCGGTGATTGCATGGCACTACGCCTTCGAATAATGAATACAGCAGCCGGGAGAGACCACATCCGAGTACATTGCGGCCTTGAGGCAGGCCGCACGCCTGTGTCAATTTTCAGATATCGAAGAGCGACTTTGAGACTGGCTCATCTGCGGCTTCCGCAACAGAGAGCTGCAGCATAAACTTTTTGCCAGAGAGGTCCTGTCGTTTGCAGATGCCCAGAACAAAGTCATGGCGGACGAAGCTGTCGGTGGAGCTATCCGAACGATCTGGCCCGCCAGAACAACGCAACGCAAAGAAGCCATCCTCCACGAGGATGCAGATCTCACTGAGGACTCCAAAGAAGACACCAAAGTCGACAAGTTACACAGACAACCTGAACAACAGCTCCGCAGCAGCAAGCAGCACGAGACTACTTACAAGGCAGATCTCTTGCCTAGATGTCCAGGTTGTGGCGGCTGCCACTAAAGCTTGGACTGCAGGTTCCAGACAGCCACGTGCTGGGCCTGCGGAAAAACTGGCCACATTGCATCCATTTGCAGAGGTCACCAGAGGGACCGGCCACCAGAGGTTGCCAGATCTGACCAGGAGAGGTACTGGGGGCCCAGGGCTATTCAGCATGGAGTTTTGCTCAAGTCATAGAAGTGTCTGCAGTACCGGGGCCCAACGACCCCTTAAACCCAAGTACAGAGTTCAGGTGGAGCTGCAAGGGGTCCCCTGTAAGATGGAACTGGACACAGGCTCCGCCATTTCCATTATTTCTCTGGACACATTTAATCTCATGTGCAGTCGCAGTAGGAGATGGGCCAAGCTGAGGCCCTCTGAAATACTTTTAACAGATTTTCAGAATGCAAAAGTCATAGTCAAGGGTGAAGCCATCTTAGCCATTAAATTTAAGGGTTTTTCAGGGCACCTGGATTTTGTTGTAGTAGCGGGCCAGAGAACGAGCCTAATGGGGCTCGATTGGTTTGATGCACTAGGTATCCAAGTAACCGGTATCAACTGGACACAAGTTGCGAGTCTAGCGTCAGTTTGTGAGGACTTCCCAGACTTATTTGATTCAGCCCTAGGAACTTACACAGGCCCGCCAATAGCATTCAAACTAGACCCAAACGTGGTTCCTGTCAGGATTAAGCCTCGCAGGGTCCCCTTTGCCCTCAAGCACAAAATAGACACAGAACTTAATAAGCTTGTTGAACAGGGCGTTTTGCAACCAGTAGATGGTGGGGAGTGGGAAACTCCTATTGTAACATCACATAAAGCCAATGGGGAAGTCAGAATATATGCAGACTATAAATGCACAATTAACCGGGCCCTTAAACAGCACGCATACCCAGTCCCAGTGATGAGCCACATCCTGGCATCTTTGCAGGATGGCACCACTTTTGCGAAATTAGATTTGGCGCAGGCCTATCAGCAACTACCTGTTTACAAAGCCATGGCTGCAGCACAGACAATTGTGACCCACAGGGGGGCTTTCAGAGTAAAGTGGTTGCAATTTGGGGTCAGTGTAGCCCCGGGCATTTTTCAGGGAATCATGGAAAGCACACTCAAAGGCATTCCAGGGGTTTGCCCCTATTTTGATGATGTGCTCATTGCCGCAGAATCCACAGAGGTGCTAGCAAGGAGGCTCAGAGCCGTCCTCCAGAGGCTGCGTGAAGCAGGCCTCAAACTAAAAAAGAGCAAATGCAGTATTGGAGTTCCCTCAACTGAATTTTTGGGGTTTCGCATTGATGCTAATGGCATCCACCCAGCTGAGTCCAAAGTGAAGGCCATTAAGATGGCACCTAGCCCTAAAACAAAAGGAGAGCTGCAAGCATTCTTGGGCCTCCTCAACTTCTACCACGCGTTCCTTACTAACAAGGCCACAGTGGCAGAGCCGCTTCACAGGCTCTTAGATAAAAAAGCTTCTTGGAAGTGGACCAGCATTCACGAAAAAGTTTTTCAGGACCTGAAGGCACTTCTGTTGGTCAGTTCCACTATCACTCATTTCAGGGAGTCCAAACCAGTCTGCTTAGCATATGACGCATCCCCATACGGGGTGGGTGCAGTCTTGAGTCACATAGAGAAAGATGGAACCCAAGTTCCCATTGCATTTTAGTCGAGGACACTGTCCTCTGCTGAGCATAACTACACTCAAATTGACAAAGAGGCATTGGCCATGGTAGCTGGAGTTAAAAAATTCCACGACTACTTGTATGGCAGGGACTTCACAGTCTTCACAGACTACAGACCGCTACTGGAGTTATTCACCACAGACAAACAGACACCCTATATATTATCCCCTAGAATGTTGAGATGTCTATTTTTCTATCAGCATACACGTTTAAGATGATTCACAAACCCGGCAAAGAAATGGGCCATGCAGACAGCCTGAGTAGCCTTCCACTGCCACAAATTGAACCAGATCCAGCCCCAGCAGCCCGCATATTGTCCATTCAGGACTTGCCAGAGTTTCCCCTCCACGCTGGGGACATAGCTGCAGAAACAGCAGCTGATAAGACACTAAGTAGAGTGCTTTCTTGGGTGCACACAGGGTGGCTAGATAAAAGTCCAGGCCCTGAATTTCAGAGTTATTTTACTAGAAGACACGAGCTATCAGCTCACAAGGGTTGTATCCTATGGGGGAACAGAGTCATAGTCCCCACCTCACTAAGAGACAAGGTCTTACAATCACTGCATGAAGGTCATCCTGGTATTGTCCGGATGAAAGCTTTAGCTAGAAGCTACTTATGGTGGCCAGGTTTAGACAAGGCCATTGAAGCTCAGGTGCATGGATGTTACACATACCAACAATCAAGGCCTGAAATGCCACACGCTCCAGTTCACAGGTGGGAGGAGACTCACACTCCCTGGTCTAGAATTCACATAGACTTTGCTGGGCCCTTTCAGGGACAGCTCTTCCTTATAGTGGTTGACAGCCACTCTAAATGGCTTGAAGTAATTCCAGTTGCTAAGTTGTTCGTTCTAAGGGGGGCAGGGGTGTAATGTATTGGGCTTGCTTCTTAACACCACGTGGTAATGGCTGGTAGGCTACTAGATCAGGGAGCTAGCTAACGACTCCCAGCATCTCAGACAACCCATCTCCAGCGCTGCTATTGGTTGCCCTTAGACGGCAATAGGTTGCTTCAAACGTATTGGCCGCCACCTAGGGGCCAGGGTATAAATTGCTGCATCTGCAGCCCTGTTCTCTAGGTCAGATCCTGCAAGCAATAAACCATGATCTTTGCTGAACTCACTCGCCTCGTCTTCATTCCTGCGCAACGAACCCAGTACACAACAACGTGGTGTTTTTTTTTGTTTCTACTCTTAATATCCCTTGTAATAAGTGGAATTAAAGGTGCAAATTGTGGATACTTTGGAGCTGTATCCCGAATACAAAATGCAACAACTATAGACATGCATGATTTCAATTTTCCAGGACAGGATAAAATGTCCATGGCAGATATGCCTGGAGCTATCCTTTTCTTGTTCCGGTATATAAAAGGATAGGAGCTGACAAGCTATCCAACTGACACATCCAACTCACACTGAGATCTCATTCTGCAATATCTTAATTAACAGTAGCAGATGTCAGTAGATGTAGAAATGTTCCAGTTTCCACCAAAGTTATCTCTGGGAATCAAGTCAAAAGCCACAAATGTGATGACGAATAACACACTTATTTGACATGGATTTCTATTTTTCTATACTGTGCCCTGCTTACTTATCTGACAATGTTGCTTTAGTGGTGAGATGGGCAGAATATAAATTTAGTAAATAAATAACAAAATTATATTTGCCTGTTCTATCCTCTTTCAGTAAAGATTTTGCACATCTAATTTGGTAACCAAACTCATCAAACCTTAACTGTCCACAGGGGGGCAATGGGGAACAAATAACAGTACATGTGCAATGCAAATTCCATCTCTTTTCTGTTTAAGATGTCATGCGAAGTTTAAAAGATGGTATTTGCATCATGATATCAGATTTCAGGTTTCATCATTTTGACCAAATTTGGCTTGCTGCATATGTCTCTGTTTTAGGTAATAATTAACTAGATCAGTTCTGTCTCTTTTCTTATAGAAAGGCACAATATTTCCTATTTCTGGGAAACCTGTAATATATAATCTCCCATAAATAAGAATCAGAATGCCAGTAGGAATGCACCATTTTATTTTTTAAACTCCCAACAAGAATAGTCACATAAGGAGGGTGGAAAACAAAAATATTGGCTATTGTTCTTTTATGCAAGGTTTAGGCCCAGGTAAACTGAATCAGGCCTCATGGACAAAGTATTGAAGCAAAGTCTGTGCTATGCTTAATTTTGCATTTTAAAATTGTATTTTATTTAATACGATTTTGCTAAGCTTGCTTGTTTGAAATATATTTAGAACATAAGGACTGGAACAGTAAGAAATAGGGAAATGAAAATAGCTGCTGGGTTCCAATGAACACGGGTATACATGGAAAGTTATGTTCAGCAGAATGTATATGTGGAAAGTAAGTCAGCAGGGGGTCAAGTAAGAGGTCAGCAAAAGTCAGCAGACCATCTGACTACAGTCTTAGAACGAAAAAGGATATAAAACATTGGGACTGGACCTGATTGATTTGCCATTGGTCTATAGCTGTCCTATTGGAACTTGCTATACCATATGGTCCTCATTGCAATGGGTTATTAATGTAAGTGATGTTGTGTTATTATGCTTGCTATGTTCCAAGTCATTAGCAAAATAAACCTCTGAATCTTAAAGTTTAAAATATTGTTTTGGGTTGCTGTCTCTTGTCGTTTTTCCATGACAGGAGTTTTCTATTAATTTAGCAACATTAACGAGTTAAAAAGAGCCACTTTGGTTTAGTAGTTAAGGTGCTGCCCTAGAAACCAGGAGGTTGTGAGTTCTAGTCCCACTTTAGACATGAAAGCCGGCTGGCTGACTTTGGGCCTTTTCTCTCTCAGCCAAACTCACTGGGTGGTTGTTGTGGAAAAAATAAAAGGAGGAGTAGTATCACACATATTCATCACCTTGAGTTACTTCTAAGATAATAAAGGCAGAAATTTAATATCTAATAATAAATAAATAATTTTTTAATAAAAATTCTGAGGAGGAAACAGCAAGCTAATCTGTAACATGGTCTGGCTTTTAGATTAGATTAGATTAGATTAGATTAGATTAGATTAGATTAGATTAGATTAGATTAGATAACCTTTATTATCATTTTTTCCTGTGGGCACAATGGCACATATTAAAAATGAAATTTAGTTGCTTCCTCTCAAAGTGTACACATACATACCAAACATTTAAAACATACTATATACATGATATGTATAGTTCAATTCAGCAAAGCAATGAAATCTTCATCAAGATAGTTTAATAACACTTCTCCCATATATTCACAACTCTTACTTCTTCTTAACTAGTTATCTAATTATACCCAAAATCTATTTTTTCTAAAATGTTCAACGATTTCTAAGTGCCATAATAATAAAATAAATGGTAAAAAAAAAGCTACGGTATAATGTTCCCATGCCTTTAGAAGCAACATCTATGATTCACTAGTGCCACACACTGGAATAATCTGAAATTGCAGCACTTTCAGCAGAAGATCAAACCAAAAGGTTTACTGACCTAACAACCTCATTGCTGCTGCTGAGTTTGTAGGAGACCTGTGTTAATTTAGGGTAGCCAAAAATCAAAAGGGTACTGGTAGCGCTTTTTGAGATTAGCCCAAAGACTAGCTGTTTGTTAGCTGCTTATGATTTATTGCTGCTGCCTGAAATCTTTGAAAACAGGAGGATAGATTTGATAGCAAACCCAATATCCAGAATACAGAATAACAGATTAACAGAATTGGAAGAGACCTTGGAGGTCTTCTAGTCCATCCACTCCTCAAGCAGGTGACCTTATACCATTCCAAACAATCTCTTCTTGAAAACCTCCAGTGATGGAGCTCCAACATCTTTAATTGTTCTTGCTGTCAGGAAATTTCTCCTTAGTTCTAGTAGGCTGGAACTCTACTTGATAAGTATCCAAAAAGAGAAGAACACAGACCTGGTTCAAGAAATTACAGATCAGTTAGGAAACCAAAGCTTTTTTAGATTCCCCCTTTCTCTTGACCCGTTCATTCTTCCTTCATCTACTTATTTTGTAATTTGATCCTCATTCATTCTTTCTTTATGAACCAACCATCTCAATTTACTTCTTTTGTACTGGTCACTTGATTTTGTAGCCAGTCCCCATTTATTCCCAGTGACCTGCTTAAGAGCAAAAATGTGATGTGTTTTTACCACTACACCTTATTGCTCCATCAAGATTTTGCTCATTTTCAATTTTTGTAGCCTTTCAATCAGATTTCAACAACACATTATATCAGGCACACTTAAATAATCTCCCTTTGCAATTTTTGCACTAACTTTGCTGCTTTTCCATTTGTACGGAAGTGAAAGTATTTTTCTGATTATCAGACATGTATACAGTCTTCATACATATCTTTAAAAATTTCACTACATTTATACCCAGGGCTTTTTTTGTCATAGAACGTCCAGAATGGAGTTCTGGCACCTTTTTTGGATGGAACCTTGTAGGGTAAGCAAGGCGGGTTGTATGATGTGTGTGAGTTCCGGCACCTTTTTTTTTTAACAAAAAAAGCACTGGTTATACCAACCATATAATTTTACAATATCCTCACCAAATTTATGACTTTCTTTTCATCAAACTTTCTTTAATGAAAAGATATGTAACATTCATTCCAATCCCATTTTTTAATGGATCTCTCATCATTCACAATTCACAATTGAATTTACAGGTAGTTTTCACTTACTGACCACAACTGGGACTGGAAACTCCATCTCTAAGCAATATGGTTATAAAGTGAAACTACATATGACCATGCCTGATTTAGCATGTCAGTTCATTAGTTCCAGTGGTGTCATGAAGTGCAATGTTCTGCCTCATCGGCGCAACCTGTCGCCTGTTTCCATACTCCCCTTAATGACAGGTCCAAGCTTTGTGACTCCGAGAGGTGGTTGGGCTTAGATAGGGGCCTCGAGTTAAGACATGCTAAGAGGCCCCTGATAAGATTTTTAGCCGGTTATTTTAAGAGGTTAGGGAGGGGGAGGGATGGGGGGGTAGGGAGGAAATTTGTAACCGGCACTCAGTCTGGACCTGTTAGAGGTCCCGACGGGACGGGGTCGGGAGAGGTGGCGGCTGGCGCTGGGAGTGTGGGGGTGGGGCATCGAATTCCCACGGCGATAGGGTATGGCAGCATGTGTTTGCGCGGAGGGCCATATCAACATCTGGGATTGCGCCCCCGCTATCTCCGAGCGGTGGCGCGCTCCGACCCTCCGGTTAGCACCCTCTTACCCGGGGATGAGGGTGATCAGGCCCCTGAGCTCAGGTTGGTCTACTTTAACGCTAGATCCGTAGTTAACAAAGCTCCCCTCATCCGTGATCTGATCGAGGAGGAACGTGCGGATCTAGCGTGCATCACGGAAACTTGGCTGGGCTCGGAGGGAGGGGTGCCTCTCACCGAGTTATGCCCGCCGGGTTTCCGGGTGCTGCACCAGCCACGGGCTCAGGGCAGGGGTGGTGGGGTGGCAGTGGTTATTCGGGAGACTTTGTGCCCCCGGGAGGCCACCATTGTCCAGATGGCCGGGAGTGAATCCCTTCTCTTGAGATGTGGTCCTCGGGTTCAGTTGGGCTTGTTGCTCACATACCTGGCGCCCAGCTGTGTGGCAACAGCCCTGCCTGAGCTGCTCGACACCCTCTCAGGGTTGGCGGTGGAGTTCCCCAGGCTTATAGTCCTGGGTGACTTCAACCTGCCATCACTGGGGGGGTCGTCGGAGTCAGCTCGGGAGTTCATGGCTTCCATGACAGCCATGGGCCTGACCCAGGTTATTGAGGGCCCTACTCACGAGGGGGATCATACTCTCGACCTGGTGTTCCTGTCTGGACAGTGGTTGGATGATCTGGGAGGGGGTTCTCCGTCCATCACCCCTCTGTCATGGTCAGATCATCACCTCCTGAGGCTGGTTTTCCGTCATGTCATCCCCCGCCGCTGGGCGGCGGAACCGACCAGGTGGTTCCGCCCCAGGCGCCTAATGGACCCGGACCGGTTCCAGAGGGCGCTTGGGCCGATACCTATCACCCTTACCCACAGCCCAGTCGATGCTCTGGTGGAGGCCTGGGAAACGGCTGCCACCAGGGCACTCGACTGCGTTGTACCCATGCGACCTCTGACTCGGCGCAGATCCCGTTGGGCCCCATGGTTCTCTGTGGAGCTCCGGGAGATGAAGCGTCGGAGACGAGGTCTAGAGAGCGGTTGGAGATCCAGCCGGTCCGAATCCGACCGATTGCAGTTAAGAACCTTTATAAGGTCTTATCTTGCGGCGATAAGGACGGCGAAGTCTAACTACTTTGCCGCCCTTGTCGCGTCCGCAGATAATCGCCCGGCCGCCCTGTTTAGGGTGACTCGCTCCCTCCTTAACCAGGAGGTGAGAGAGGATCCCTTGCAGGGACGAGCCGAGGAGTTTAGTCACCATCTGACGGACAAAATCGCTCTGATCCGGACCGGCTTGGACTCTGACTGGGCAGAGTCCGACGTGGAGGAATCAGGCGGTCTTGAGCATGTTATCTGGACTGAGTTCGACCCTGTTTCCCCTGATGATGTGGACAGGATCATGGGGAGACTGAGCACCACCACCTGTTTGTTGGATCCGTGCCCCTCCTGGCTAGCTTATGCGGCTCGGGAGGGAACACGAGGCTGGTTCCATGCAGTAATAACTGCTTCTTTGAAGGAGGGTGTCTTCCCTGCCGCCTTGAAGGAGGCGGTGGTGAGGCCCCTTCTCAAGAAGCCTGCTTTGGACCCGGCTGTTTTAAACAACTATCGTCCAGTCTCCAACCTTCGCTTTCTGGCGAAGGTTGTTGAGAGTGTGGTGGCGCATCAGCTCCCTCTGTTCCTGGAGGAGACTGATTATCTGGACCCGTACCAATCGGGCTTCAGGCCCGGCTACAGCACGGAGACGGCATTGGTCGCGCTGGTGAATGATCTCTGGAGGGCTAGGGACAGGGGTTGCTCCTCTGTCCTGGTCCTATTAGATCTCTCAGCGGCTTTTGATACCATCGACCATGGTATCCTGCTGCGGCGTCTCAGGGGGTTGGGAGTGGGAGGCACCGTTTTACGGTGGTTCTCCTCCTACCTCCGGGGCCGCTCGCAGTCGGTGTTGACAGGAGGGCAGAGATCCGCCCCGAGGTCTCTCATTTGTGGAGTTCCTCAGGGGTCGGTTCTCTCACCTCTCCTGTTCAACATCTACATGAAGCCGCTGGGCGAGATCATTCGTGGTTTTGGGGTGGGGTATCACCAGTACGCTGATGATACCCAACTCTTTCTTTCCACCCCGAACCAACCCAGTGATGCCCTCACCGTGATGTCCCGGTGCCTGGAGGCGGTTCGGGTCTGGATGGGGAGAAACAGGCTTCGTCTCAATCCCGCCAAGACCGAGTGGCTGTGCGTATCGGCGTCCCGGGTTAACCATGTTATTCCACCTCTAATGATGGGGGGTGAGGTGTTACCCCCCGTTGATAGGGCTCGCAACTTGGGCGTCCTCCTGGATTCACGGCTCAATTTTGAAGATCACATAGGAGCCGTGACCAGGGGGGCTTTTGCACAGGTTCGCCTGGTGCGCCAGTTGCGTCCCTATCTGGACCGGGACGCCCTACGCACAGTCACTCATGCGCTTGTGACCTCCCGTTTGGACTACTGTAACGCTCTCTACATGGGGCTGCCCTTGAAGACCACTCGGAGGCTTCAACTGGTGCAGAATGCGGCCGCGCGAGTTGTAATGGGGGTTTCCCGATACTCCCATGTAACACCTCTACTCCGCGAGCTGCATTGGCTTCCGGTTGCCCTCCGGGTGAAATTCAAGGTGCTGGTTATCACCTATAAAGCCCTACATGGCCTGGGTCCGGGATATTTGAGGGAACACTTGCTGCCGGCATCAAACGCCCTTCGCCCAGTGCGCTCCCACAGGGAGGGTCTGCTCAGGGTTCCGCCGGTGAGAGATTGCCGGCGGGTGACACCCAGGGATAGGGCCTTCTCAGTGGGAGCGCCTGCCCTCTGGAACCAGCTGCCGGTGGAGCTGAGGACTGCCCCCGACCTCCGATCATTCCGCCGGGGCCTGAAGACCTGGCTTTTTCAGCTCTCGGGCCCAGACTGAGGAAGAATTTTTAATTTGGGGTTTTTTAACTGACTACAGGGTTAATTTAATACTTTTTAATTTGTTCTTAATTTTTGTATTTTGGATTTTTAATTCCCTGTAAACCGCCCTGAGTCCTCAGGGAATAGGGCGGTATATAAATATAACTAAATAAATAAATAAATAAATAAATGTTACATGACCACAACTTGCAAATTCTTGCCAGCTTCCCAATTGACTGTGCTTGTTGGAAGCTGGTTGTGAAGTCTGTAAATGGTGATCACATGACTGCGGGACACTGCAATTTAAGTATTGCGAGCCAGTTGCCAAGTGCCTGGACTGTGATCACATGACTGAAGGGATACTGTGACAGCTGCACATGCAAGGATCCATCGTAAATATCTCTCATTCAGCACAGTTGTAACTTCAAAAGGTCACTTAATGAGTGAACGTTAAATGAGGAGTGCCCATAATAAATACTCCTTTGCAGCATTCCCTTATTTTAAGTTTTATCCTAGAATATGTCATCACTGCTTTTGCTTATAATTGTGTCTACTCTGGTGAAGGCTCCTTGTTTAGCCCTTTCTGTCCCCTTTCAATTTTCGTTCCCTCAAAGTTTTTCTGCCTCTTTCGATCTGATCCATTCCCTATTCCTTTTAACTGCATTCTTTGTAACTATACTTTTATCTATAAATACAATTTCTTTGCATTTTCAAAAACCATAGTTAATATATTTTTATCTTTAAAGATTAAAGTCATCTAAAATTATAATATTAACATTTTCTAAGTAATATTGTGTTAATGCCACTATATAATATATTGTATTGTTTGCATCTGATAGTACATGAAAATAAATTGGAAAAATCAATTATCAATTCCACAATCAAACTGGAAAAAATAATAAATGGTTGTTATAGTCTCAGTAAATGCTCTCTCTAATATATTCAATGCCTCAGGAATTTCAAAGACCCTGAGGGCATTGGGACCAAACCATTTATGTAAAAATTATTTTAATATATGCATTGTCACTCAGTCTTTGTACCTAATTTGCATTCCCTTAGGCAAAATCTCCAAAGCTTTCATAGTACCATTACTAAATGCTTAATAAAGGATAATGATCTTAATTTGTTTTCCAAAAATGTGTCAAAAAAGAAAATAGATTTCACTTTCCTACCTCATAAGACCAAAATATGAGCAAAAGATGTTGTATGCCACTCAGAATCTCTTTATGTGAGACGGGCAGACATATAAATTTGATATAAATAAATAATGCGATTGAAATGAGTGATTTTACAATTATTTCAACTGGTCCAGAAGCTTGTCCTGCTCAAGCTGGGGGTTGGACTAGAAGACCTCCAAAGTCCCTTCCAAAGTCCCTGTCATCTTTTGTTCCCTGGTTTTCATCATGTCAATAGTTCCATGGGTTGCTTGTTTAGTTTAGTTTAGTTTTATTATATTTGTATACCGCCCTTCTCCTGAAGGACTCATAGCTTGTGGTGGTTAGGAGAACTTTGTGCAAAGATAAGTTGGAACCACAATGGAAGAGCCTGCGTTGGAATAGGAGTTGCAGTGTATGCCTCCCAGCATACACAAAGGACAGCACAGCAGGAGGCTGATGGTGCAGATCAGCAGAGGGGCTGGACAGCTCCGGGCAATGACTGCTCACTCAGGATAAGCCTATTGAGTTAAGCTGTTGACAGCCCCAGGCATGGTCAGCCTGGTGGGAAGCCAGGATCTACACCCATTGTCACCTGCACTGGCAGGAACCCCAGGTTTGAACTGATTGGATGCCATCCACCTGGGCAGGTACAAATAGACGCCAGGCTTCCCTGTTTCCCCAGTTCGTTCTGTTCAGAATAAACTCATCTTCACCCCAGCTCTGTGTCCGTCTCTATGTGAAGCACGCGACTTTACAGGAGTGGCCTTCCCTTTTCTGAAAGTTTTCAAAAGAGAGTTGCAGAGACGCTTGTTAGGGGTGGTTCAATGGATTCCTGCACAGTAAATGGAATTAAACCATATGACATTTAATGTCCCTTTCCATACATTCTACTACTATTCTATAGATCACTATATTGATCAAATACTGGAGGTAATCTGTGGGAAATCTACCAAAGTATATATGAGAAATATACCACAGGTAATCTATAGCTACCGTCGCTAGCTTTATCCCCATGAAGTTGGAGTTTTCTCATCCAAGTATTTAATAGGACAATTAAATAATTTTAAATACACACACACACACACCACACTGATTTGCCATTACCTCTTTCCTTTGCCTGAAAGAGAGTGACTGGCCCATGGTTACCCAGCCGGCTTCATACCTAAGGCAAGGTTAGAGTTTATGGACTTCTACTTCCTAGCCCAAGGGTAGGCAACCTTGGCTCTTTTATGACTCATGGACTTCAACTCCCAGAATTCCTAAGTCAGCATAGCTATGCTGACTCAGGAATTCTGGGAGTTGAAGTCCATGAGTCATAAAAGAGCTGAGGTTGCCTACCCCTGTCCTAGCCTAATGCCTTAACTGCCACACCAGACAGATTCCCTTTTTTTGTGATCAGAGGTCCTTTAATAGCATCTTTGAGGAACTAAATCTGGGATGCTGCACATTTAATTTATACTGTATTGTGGAAGTGAAGCTTTGCCCCTCAAAAGATTTATGCTGGAGTCAGCTTGGGAAGATTTTGCTTTGCAAGATTCTATCCAAATTTTTGACCAGACTCACACAGCAAGCTCGGCTTTGGCTTGTTTGGTCACAATTTTTGTAAATAAATCACAATTTGCTAAATTCACTTTCATTGCTAAGCCAAACACGTGATCTTTAATGCAATCTATGAAATCTACTGCTCACATCTGGGTTTCCAATGGTGTAATTCAGGGGCGTCAAACTGCCAGCCCGCGGGCCGGATGCGTCATTCCGAAACCGTGCCCACCCCATTGCCGGCAATGGGGAAAAAGTCGCAATACATCGTGACACGTCGCATGAAGTTGCGAGTTCGACACCCCTGGTGTAATTGCACAGTTAATGTAATACAGTGGTAATGTAAACTACTGATCTGACATCCAAGGTGTTTTCATTATTGCGGTGAGTATCACCCTGATGTGCATCCCACTCTAATGAATACCTGACAAGGAAATCATTCAAAATGATTGATATGACTTGACACAATGGAATTCATACATTGTTTATACAATTAAAATCTTCAGTGATTAGTGAAGGAACCCAGTGGGGTTATCACTGTGTATCTGTCATTTAAAATCCTATGAGGTTTTTTTTCTGTCCCCCCCCCTTCAGGATTTCAAAGAGAAACAGGTTGAAGAATCAAGATTTCCAAGTATTATTTGCAGATTACTTTCTCTGCGTGGTTTTTCTCAGTCCAGTCCAGTAAGCGATATAAATCAGGCAAATAAGGTATATTGGTTAGTGGGAGTGGGAGGATCAGATATTCTTCCCCACTACATACCAAATAATACTTTTAATTTCAGATGTTTCAATACATGTCCGTAGATAATTGCTAATTAAATTAATGGAATGCTATAAACTCCCTCAAGTCCAACTTGTGATGACTGCATCCACAAAACACCGTTTTTAAGCAGCATTACAGAATTAGTTTGCCACTGTAAGAAAGGGACTCCCCAGGTGTTAGGTACCTCCCTCAGTGTAATGAAAAATGCAATACTTTTTAGAAAAAAACTTTGTGCTGTATCCAAGAGTTTGGAGATCATTTTTCCCCATTCTTTCCTATGTTGAGAATGAAAATAAATCACCGCAGGTGAAACACAAATGACGAGTGTCTAGCCCAGGGGTAGGCAACCTCGGCTCTTTTATGACTCATGGACTTCAACTCGCAGAATTCCTGAGTCAGCATAGCTGACTCAGGAATTCTGGGAGTTGAAGTCCATGAGTCATAAAAGAGCCGAGTTTGCCTACCCCTGTGTTAGGGGGAGGTGCGGGGGGGGGGAGTGTTTTAGGCCTCATGGCAGAAAAATGACCATTGGAAAGAGACCCTCTGGGCCTCGATTTGGGTGGGTTTCACTTCTCGCTGGGGTTGGGTTTTTATTACTTTTAATGTGTTTTAACCTATTGTAAGAGTTGTGGGCATTTTGTTTAATCTCTTTTAATTTTTGTATTTTGTCTTTTAACATGTATTGCCCTGTTCACTGCCCTGAGTCCTTTGGGAGAAGGGCGGTATACAAATAGCTGACTCAGGAATTCTGGGAGTTGAAGTCCATGAGTCATAAAAGAGCCGAGGTTGCCTACCCCTGGTCTAGCCAAAACAAACAAGGGCCACTCCATGCACAGTTTACACAGTTGCCTGAAGGAAGAGCAGTAGGACGTGTCTGAAATCAAGATGGAGTTTCTCCGTGCTTTGTTGGCAAATTTCGATAACGCTTTCAACAATGGCTGCTCGTGTTGAAAGCACAGGTTAGGCTTTTCTTTTTTTAATAAACATTTTCGTAGAATTTTTTTAACATAACATTCTTTTCATAGAATCTCGAGTTGGAAGGGGCCACTAAGTGCAGGGATCCAAGTCATGGCATCATAAAGAGGGCATTGTTGAAGCACATCTAATGTATACATTTACTTCCATGGGGTACTGGGTGATAAGTTCCATTGTCAAATTGCTTTAGGAAAGGTTTGTTTTTTTCCTCCCATTTTATTGGAGTCTGCTTTCTTATAATGTAAGAGAGCTCTTCTGTATAATAGATCTTGAGTTTCGTCCACATGACAATCTTTCATCTACTTGAAAAATGCTATACTAATGACTCTATCAGTCATCTTTTTTCAAGGCTAAATATAACCAGCTCCTTCAATCGCTTTTCAGAATATTTCATTTCTTTTTCCCATGATTATTTTAGTTGCCCTTTCTGAATTTGTTCCAGGTTCTTTGAATTATTCTCAAGGGGTTAGGTCCAGTGGTATGATTCAAATATGTGAACAGCTGGTTCTCTGTGTGGATGTCACTTCCAGAAGTCCATTAGAGCCTTGGTGGAGCAGTGGGCTAATGCCTCCTTAAGTAACACCAGCTGCCTGCAATTAGTGCAGGTTCGCATCCCACCAGGCTCAAGGTTGACTCAGCAGGTAGGTAAAATGAGGACCCAGATTGTTGGGGGCAATTAAGCTGACTTTGTAATAATGCCGCTTGGGGTGTGTGTGAAAGCCCTAATAAGCAGGCATATACATAGAATGAAGGCTACTGCTAAGCTTGTAAGCCGCCCTGAGTCTTCGGAGGAGGGCAGGATATAAATGTAATTAAAATAAAATAAAAATTCTGGGCCTGGGCAACAAAAAATTAGCTACCGGTTCTGCCGAAGTAGTGAGAACTGGCTGAATCCCACCACTGGTTAGGTCCAGAACCTGCTGTAATTCCCAAAGAGGGATCTGATCAAAGTAGAATTAAGTGGAGTGACTACTCCTCACATTTTGGAAATTACCTTCTGACATAATGAAAAGCCCTCATATTATAACTACGAAAGCCCAAAAGGATAAGATTATCAGATCTGAGCTGGAAAAAAAATGCAGATTATCATTTAAATACGTGACTTTGAGGGGGGGGAATGAATGATAGTTTTCAAAAATCTGTATATTGGGATGGCATAACTAAATGACAAACATCTTCACTGATATAATAAAATTTCAACTACCATAGTAGATTGATATGACAATAATGATGAGTTTATTGAGTAAACCACAATCGCCAGGCAGATGAACAGTCTGGGAATCTCACTAAACAGCTAACTAACATGCACCTCACCAAGCTGTGTTCTGCAGTCATCTTTCCCAGATAGCTGAAAAAAAAATTCTTTCAGCTTGGACATGGCAAAACATATCTTTAGAGAAGTAATACTAGACCTCGACTTTGCTTGGAAAATGGACCAATGTCATCTGCAGGAATTCTTCCAGGTATCTGAATTCAGAGCTCTCTAGCAAATTTTATAGGCAACCTCAGGTTCAAGGGATTTTAGATCCCTCTAGATAATTTCACAATTCTTGGAAGAGAAAAAAAAACATGTCTGACTTGACTTTTCCTGCTTTGGTCAATATATATATATATATATTTTATTAAAGACATTGACTAATATTTCCCTTCTTTTCTAAACATACATTTTATCCTTTGATACTGGGCTTAGATAAATCATAATTCTCTACTCTTGCATCAGCTGTACATATAGGCTCTAAGCTACAACCTACAATGGGTGGCAGCTGTTGGAAAAAGCGCCTGGCTGCAAAACTATAGTGTTGTGCCATCATCACAGGTTTCAATGGGAATATATGCAGGACGAAAGAAGACATAATATCCAGGCCTTTACAGCAGCAGCAATCTGTGCCAATGTTAGGAGGAGGAAGGGGAAGAGAAGGTAGCAATGAATTTATCCTCTTTCTGTGTGGAGCAAAGTGATTTTTGTTATTCCAGGAGCTTCTGCAGCTCAGAGGGTGGAACACTCACTGAATACTGATTTTTGTCAGCTGGCGGTAACAAGGATTGATTCATGAGGTCTTCTCCCATTCTCAGAATTCCAAAGAGGCAAGAATGAATGATCACATAGCAACTTCAAATGCCTCGGAAGGGCTGAGACATCGAAAGGACGCCATGGGGACGTGTCCCAAGGTCTCCTGCTGAGAATCCACAGAGCAAATCGTGGCAAGCAACTTGGCTTGCATTGCCATTGCTCAACACTGCAGATGGTCACAGTGGGAGCAAGCAAGGCTATGGATAGATGTGTGATTTGCCACCTCTCCAGTCTGTTGCCTGAAGTTTTGCATTGTCTTGTAGCATCCTATTCTGAGAACACAACCGCGTTATCGAGAGCTGAAAATAATTTCATAAAGCAAAAAAAAAAAAAATCCCTCAGCATATTGAAACTACTCAAGGCTTAGAATCAATCCACTGAAAGAACAGGATCTAAAGGTTTTAACAGAGATGATGGAGATAGTCCCCTGTCCCAGTCAAAGTACTTTTTCGCAATGGGAATGCATCCCAGACCAACCCAAGAAAAGTGGTCACTTTATTTATTTTAGGCTGAACAAACAGTGCAGGCATGAATCCTTCTAAGTGTGCATACATAGATAGCCAACAATAGGAAAGCAGCAAATGCTGCAAAGATGAGTCCCAAGAAAGACGATGATTCAGTGTGACCAGGCAGTGGTGTTAGCTGTGAGAAGGACTGGCTGCACACAAGTGGAAGTGGGTGGTTATGACTGAGTATCTTCAGAGAACAGCAAACTAGATTTACGTTCAGAGCAAAGCAGAGGAGGAAGAAATGGGATGTTATTCAGCAGCTGTTGATCGCTTTGAAAATTATTGCTTGAATTCAGAGTGGAATAAATGCTATTTTTTTCTGTTTAAAATATAGCTGAGAATAGATCATTGCTGCTGTCAGTGTTTATTATTATTTATTTTCTGCTTCAATTATTACCTGCTTTGAAAGGATCTGCATCTTTTCCAAGCACTGCTAAGTTTAAATATGCTTAATGCTCACCTTGGGAGGCTTTATGAAAAGCTTATTAGGGTGATTAACTCCAATTCTTCAGAATCCATCCCCAGTTTCTAGTCTCTGAATCTCCGGACAGGGAAAATGGGACTTTAGTCACTTCTTGGTGACTAATTTAAATCCCAATAATTTCTACTCCCAGTATGATTAAGTCTTGAGCCCACCTCTTCTCTCTCTAGTTACATGTGCTTATAAATATCTCTATGCAGAACTGAAGCTGCTGTAAACATTTCCCTATAAATATAAAAACACAGCCCTGGTATTTTAAATAATGCAATGACAGAGGTTTATTTGGAATAACATGTTGGCAATTTCCTCTTTTTGCTCATATATTAAGGCAGGCAACCTTTTGGTTCCCTTGGAGCCCTGCTGGTGCCAGACTGAGGCCTCCCTTTCTGTGTAGTCTGACAGGACATATCTCTCCTTGCATGCCAGCAACAATGCTCAAGGGTAAGAGAGAAGAAATAATGGTGGAAATCCCTCTCCTTTTTGTTCTCTTCCCAAAGAATGCTACTTAAAAACTTAAAAACCTGGTTGTTTGAATTGTCTGGCCTGGACTGAGGGATTTTAAATTATATTAATTAAATTAAATTAAATTAAATTAAATTAAATTTAATTTAATTTAATTTAATTTAATTTAATTTTTAATTTTTAATGTTATCTTAATTGTGGGCTTGTATTAATTTAATTTAATTTTATTCTCTCTTTTGTATTGTTTTTAACTTGCCCTTTGAACCGCCCAGAGTCCTTTGGGAATAGGGCGGTATATAAATTCAATAAATAAATAAATAAATAAATAAATAAATAAATAAATAAATAAATAAATAAATAAATAATACTTGCCTGTGACCATTAGCTGTGACCATCACCCATTACCCATCAGCTTCATCCACCCATTATCCACAACCAAGCAAATTGAAATTTGTAGCCAAAACTTAAAGATGAACTGAGGACAGAGGTCAGAAATTTGTCAAAACCACTTAAAATGAAAACAAAAGAGAGATCCATTTGGAAACAGATAAGACACCAAGTTGTTAAGAGGATATATGAGACATGCAATAGAAGTGCCATCAGAGACAAAGAGAAGCTGAGTTAGAACAGGGCTTTTCAACCAGTGGTACGGGTACCACCTGTGGTACATTGGCACATGGCAGGTGGGACGCGACCATCCTAGAAAAGTGGTAGCGGGGGAGGGGAATGAGCTGAACTGGTGGCAGGACCGCAGAGCGAGAGGTGGCTGGAGCTGCAGGGCTGTCAGGACTCAGCGGAAGCACCAGGATCAGTGCCAGGCTCCAGCTGGAGCTCGACGCTGATCCTGTCACTTCTGCTGAGCCCAGAATGTTGCAGCATCTCCAGGGCCTTGTGATTTACTTTCAGATGCTTGGCAACTGATTCATATTTATGACGGTCACAGTGTCCCAGGGTCATGAGAAGTGACCAAAACCTGCTGTAACCACCCAGCGGGGGGGGGGGGAAATAAAAACTAAACACCTCCCACCCCACCTCTGCTGCCAATCCTCAACAAAAATGCTCACAACAATGAAAACTTCGGACAGAAGGAAGAGCACTGCCGGGTGGGCAGGCAGGTGTCTTGCTTGCCTGTGGCTTGGGGGGCATTTTTTTTAGTGCCATTGTAACTTCAAACAGTCACTAAGTGAACTGTTGTAAGTCGAGGACTACCTGTACTTCATCACTTTTTTCCTTTTTTTTTTTTTTGGTCATCAAGGTACAACCCCTTTAGAAAGATGACCAGAGTTTCAAGGAGATTATGGTTTGAACATCTTTACTGTGTATCTTTGTACCAAATAATAATGGACAACATTGCAAAGGACATAGTTGCTTCAAGATGAGACATCAAGTGATATAGTTGATTTGCTTCATACATGGACATTTACCAGGGCTCTGGGCTCAATGTAGATGAAAGTCTGGATTTCTTTCCTCATGAGAGAAAATCCATTAAGAAGGGAAAGATGGATCAGCTCCCCAATGTTTTGACTTACCGGACTAGGGACCCTCTGTGAGAACCCAGCTCTGCAGCAAATGGCAAATGTAATAAAAGAGGAACATTGTCTTATTTTTTGCTGGGTGTCCTTTTTTTCTTTCTGTTTTTCCCAGTATTATTAGATCCTTCCCCAGAAAACTGGCTCTTCATATAATGTATCCAAAGTAGGATAATTTGAGCCTGATCATTTGTGCCTCAAGTGAGAACTCAGGATTGATTTAATGATCCATTGGTTTGTTTCCTTGGAGGCCCATAGTACTGTCAGTTTTCTTCAGCACCAAATTCCAAAAGTGTCAATACTCTTTCTATGCTGCTTCTTTAAAGTCCAACTTTCTCTTCCATAGTGTGTCATAAAGAACATCAACATCTGCACTATTTTGATCTTTATAGGTATAGTCACACCATGGCATCTGAATGCCTTTTCTAAGGACGTTATGGCTACTCTACCAAGTGCCAATTTTGGTGTATATTTAGGCTGCATGTTCCTTTACCATTGATATTGATCCTAAATTGTCAGATAGATATTTCTACTTCAACATCTTTGTTGTTGATTTTAAGGTTGGTTACTGTACTGTACTGTACTCTTTCCATTAGTTTGGACTTCTTTATACTTAATTTTAGTCCCATTTTCTTACTCTGCTGCTTGAATTCTATTACCAGAGCCTGTAGATGCTCTGCATTTTTTACTTTCAGGATTGCAACAACAGCATAGGGTAGGTAATTGATATTTCTTCCTCCAATTTTAAAGAACCTTCTTCCAATCAAGTTTCCCTTAATCTTGAGCATAAGGATTGAATAAATAAGGGGAGAGTATATACCTACTTTTTTGCCAGCCTGCAGCCCCCTCCCCTCTTGTTTCATCATGTTCTGTCAGTATTGTGGCTTCCTGTATACCGGTTTCTCATGAAAACCATGAGATATTCTGTAATTTGTATTCTTTGAAACACATTCCACAGTTTGAAATGATCCACACAATTGAAGGCTTTCCTATAATCGATGAAATATATATTTGGCTTTCTCAGTTGCGTCAGCAGTAACTAGATAGCAATAAAAAGTTTAAAAACAAACATAGCTCATAAAATGCTGCTATATAAATATATATTTAGTTTAGCACTGTGTAACTGTGAATATAGCCTTGTAGCAATATCTTGTGGGCTGTTATAAATCCAGTCACTCAGCAGCGTGACTTGATTTAAATTATTAGTTATTAACAATTTTTGAATTGTGGAAGTTTTAAGACAGAGAATGCAATAAATGTCACAATTTGAATGGCCAACAAAACTATGCATGTCCAACAAGGAAAAAGAACAAAACTAATACAAGCATGAGCAAACATTCAGTTTCACAAAATTCTTACTCCTGTACTCACAAAATGCTTCACACCTCGGAATGATCAGATGCTGGAAAACACAGCCTCTGTCACAATTAAATAGCTTCATTCCAGATTGAATGATCATTGTAATTAAAGAAACCTGAATGTCACCTGAAAAGAAGTTACTAAATTATAGGCATGAGAGGTGATGCAGAACCAGGCATCTAAATACTTGGCAATCCAGATGAAGACATGAAAGTTTATGTATATGCTGCGGATAGCTTATTCAGCTATAACTATGTACCAAAAAGAAAAGTAGAAATGTTTCTGATTAATCTGACATAGCTTTGTTCTTTGCAAGATTTAAAGTAACTAGCGGTCCTTGCATTAATTCGTTTATCAAATAAAAAGAGAACTTTACAATTTTGTATTTTTTCAAAAATTTGGTTAACTGAGAAATAATAAAGACTAGTCAAGCCTTGAACGGTTGGGTTGTCCTTCTTTCCACATATAAAATAAGTTGCCACTGTTTCCCCTCTCCATGAAACTCTTAGCAGAGTCCCAGTGAAGTCCCTCCTCCTCCTCCTCATCATCATCATCTTCCACTAGTTTACTATGCTAATGGGCCTTTGGCTTACAGACCTTGTTCACACAGCTTGCTTGCTGTTGTGCAAAGAAACTCCACTTTCTGATCTTTAATCATATGCCTGAGAACATAGCCTATATCTCATTGCTAGATCACTCTGAAGCTGGTCAAATTGCTCTGGCAAGAAAGGAGTGTTTTCCTATATATTACAGCAGAAGATTATTCATCTGGATATAGAAAAGGAATCTCTAAAGGCTGGTAACCTCCTGATATCTCTTCCATTTCCTTCCTTCCTTCCTTCCTTCCTTCCTTCCTTCCTTCCTTCCTTCCTTCCTTCCTTCCTTCCTTCCTTTCCATTCAACTTAACCGGTTTTGCAAAATACATTGTCTTTGTCCTCCTCTGTTTATCATGCCCTCCCTAAAAAAGGGATTGAAGTTCTGTTCTTCTGTAATACTAAGAGTCCTGATTTAGAAGAGGAGAGCCAATTGCCACCATGAAAGCAACAATTAATTCATGGCTTACTACTGAGATACCATGAATGGTTAACTGTGAGCCAAGGGTTTTTATATTGGCAGCATTTCCTCTTATCTTAGTGATGAATGGAAAGCACATTACCCCTGTAGCAAAGGAAAAGAAATAAGTCAAAGACCACAATATAAATCATGTTTAATTAACATTCATGTAAATTAAATTAAACATGATTTATATTATGTTTTTTTTTTACTTATTTCTATTTCTTTGCTTTTTGGGCACAGCCCAGAGTTGGAATAATTGCAATATACGAATAGGAAAGGAGTTAATGTTACGCACAAACTGGCAAGAGATTGTCAGCAGAAATAGGGATGTTGGGCGAGGCAGGGCTTTAAGCCAACCAATGTACAAAGATTTCTCATAAATAAGCAAGAGGAAAAGCTTATTCCCTGTGCATCACTTTGCCCGGCTGGAATTCAACTCGTTGCAGCTATGAAGGGAAAAGAAGCAGCTTGGAAAGGGATTTAAAGGATTCAGGAGGAACAGCGGGCAGCCAGCATGAACAGGAGAGGCTGGCAAGTTTCCTCAGATACAATATAGTGTGTTGAATTGGTTGGGAGAAGAGAATAAAAATTGAAGAGCTGGGGGGAGGGAGAACAAACTGGATGTAGAGAAGCTCAAACTCCAAAGGAGGGATGAAGTAGTAGCTAGGAAGAGTGGTGGCTTAAAATTGTAATATTGTAAACCTCCCAGAGTTACCCTGTGGTTAGATTGGCAGCCAATAAATTCAATAAAGCATGCGGAAAACCAGGTACATAAGATTTTTATAGGTGTTACAGTAGGCATTTTGCCATGATAGAGGGACAGTCACCTTGCTTATATATGTATTAGATCTTTGAGGAGTAAGCTTTGTCTTTTGTGTATGAGTTGTCAGTGTCAAACAAACCTCTTTGCAGGACACAAAGAAATGAATAACTAGCTTAGTGTTGTTTAAAATTTGTGTATCAGCGTGATACACAATGATACAGTCTGTAGGTTGGTACGGTTGTTGCTTTTGTAATACAAGTAACAAAGTTGTTCTTGTCTCTTCCAAATTAGAAGGTGAATATTTTTTTTCTCCTTATTGAATACTCCAGGAAAGGTTCAAGGTTCCACTTTTAACTCTACAAAGTGGAAAATGTATCCCACCTTCCCACTGGTGGAGGATTTGGCCTACGGGCTTTGTTTAAGTTAATTGGATAAGAGTTGCAAGGTTCCTGCTTAGAGTATCTTTGAAAGGGTCAGATCCAGAACATTTTCTATTTAAAACATATGTGATTGTGTATTTGTGTATGCATTGGGCCTTATAAAAGCTGAGGGTCAGCAGTGTGTGTGATATTTTTGTGTCATCAAACCATAACAATAGAAACATGTGGGGGAGTAACAATGACGCAAACTGAGTCAGGAATGATAGCTGCAGGTTATGTCTATTATTCTGCATGCACTTCTACTTAATTCACCCAAAGCCTGTATTTTTTTTAAAAAAAACCCATTATACAAAGGGTACGTCAGCCCTTTACATCTTCATACAAATGATTTTGTAATAACTGGTTATACTGTGAGAAGCTTCCCCCTCCCCAGAATAAAATATTTTACAGAATATTAGAAAAGGCAGAATAGAATATTTCCCCTAAAGAAGAAGAGGAGAAAAATCTCCTTAACAAAGGTAGAAAGCAGCCCCAGTCTTTCTGCTATAGGAAAATAGCCTCAAGCAAAAGCCCGAAGAGGCTAGGCTTTGTGAATGGATATTTTGTAAAGCCAGACCACTGTATTCATGAACAAAGGGCAGCCAGCAGCAGAATAGGCAAGGAGCCAAAACCGACAAGATTACCTCAGACAAACAAGTCAACTAGGATTTGCATTTCCCCTTTCACCTGTAGACCCAGTCATGACCCCTATATGACCTCATAGAAATCTGGCAACAGATTTTTGCATAGGACAGGCATCTCAATCTCGAAGCCCCCCAAATTGTATAAAAGCCTATCTACTCTCAACCCCAATACCAACCACCCCAGAAACATGCTGCTGTCACTGTGGTTTCTGGCTACCAAATAAATGGAGACCTCTTTTCCAAGTGCAGCCTGCCTTCAGTTCATTTCTTCTGCATCTTTCTCCTGGCTTGGAATAAGAACGGGACCAGATTTTATTTCCAACAATACACAGTAAATTTCAAGTTTCTTATCCATTGTAGGAAAAGATCTTTGTATTCTTATCTTTGGCAAGAATGACCAGAATTATGACACAATATGCTATGAAATTGGAACAAGAAAGGGGACAAGATGATATAATTATATGTCAGGTTTTAATTATTGTCCACCCCTCTGATTTATAGCCTAAAAGTCATCCACATTTTATCCTATTAAAAGACAGGTGTACATTTTTTTCTCTCTTTCGGTTATTTGGACTTCTAAAAATCTCTGCAAGTCCTGGGCTAATGATATTTGCAATATCATGTTGCAGCAAGAACTCCTTTTTTGATTTCAGATTATTCTTAATCAGTGTTTCAAAGTTTTGAGCATTGCAGAGCAGCATTCTGAATTGATAGTGATGCCAGTTCAAGGAAATCCATATGAATGACACCATCTGTGCCCCCCCCAAAATGACAAGCAAGAGCTGAATTCTGTGTCTTGATTTTTTCCCCCCACCAAGTGAAGCTTTGTGATAATATTTTATGGACTGAATATAGTGAGCCCATATTTTGTCATTTGTCATAGTACTATGATGAAATTGCTCACCTTCATTCTGGTAGCATGATGAGTTTCAATTCCTGAAGTTTTCATCTCTGCCATCAATATGTGAGGAACCCAACTTGCACAAATTTTCCAACATTGAAGAACCTCAATAATGCAACCCACATGTTCTGGGGACGTGCCATACTAGACAGAAATTTCCCTTTGAATGAACCACCTGTTGTTCTTAATTGGTTCACCAACTTTTCTCATGGGAAATATGTCAGTTCCCATCCCAGGCTGTCCACTTCGTTCTCAATCACCTGAATCGGCTCTTCTTAGTCCATCATCTTAAGGGGGGGTGGGTTTGGTGGTTCAGAGGTACACAGGACTCACATCTACACAATCACCACCATCAACAAAAGTGCATTGTTGTTTGTGACTTTCAATTAGAGGAAGTCCATTGGCAGTCAAAAATTGATAACAGTGCATTGCTTAAAATGCACAGACAAATATTTACTGCAGGCTTCCATTTCACATACTGGAGCATCAACGCCTTTTCACACAGTACTTCCTACCGAGGTGAAGGAACAAAGCTTCTAGCACAGCAGTATTGCCATCTGTTGGTGACTTACAACATTTGAGGCATTATTGTTCATTCAACCCTCATATATTCTTTTCCTTTTCCTTAGAATTCATTTTTAACTTTATAGAAGTGAGTAATCATAGAAATATCCACCGTGCCACATTTTGGTCATTTTTTTTTATAATGGCATGTTTACAATTTTTATTGCATCTTCAATATATCAACTGCATGTACCTTATAGTTGATTAGTTTTTAGAGATTATAGCTCGTATAGAGTAGCATGAGCATGCTTAGAATATAACTGGAGTTAGGATAAGGTTGTGGTATGCTGCCCAAAATATACCCAAACTTTCCAGTCTTCACTGTTAGCAGTGAATGCTGCATGTGGGTTAGGTATGACTAATGCTGGTGTTATGTATTGGGCTCAATGGTAATACCACGTGGGTTGCTGGAGCAGCTAATGGCTCTCCAGCAACCCAGACTATGTCTCCAGTGCTGCTATTGGCTGTCCCTAGGCGGCAATGGTTGCTTCAAACCTATTGGCTGCCGCCTAGGGGCTAGACTATATATTGCATCTAGTTACAGCCCAATTCTCAGTTCAGATCTTGTAAGAAATAAACCATGAGTTTTCCTGAACTCACTTGCCTCGTCTTCATTCCTGCGCCAAAGAACCCGCTACACAACAGCTGATAACCTTGCCTATGCTTTGCTCTCTTGCCAAAGATAGTTACAGCAAATCCTTAATTGAACAAAACCATGATGGGCCAGTCTGTGTATAACCACTGGGAAGATGGAGATTTGAAGGTTATGTCCAAGAACATGAATTAATGATTGCAATAGAAGAAAGAAAAAGAGATACGCTGTGTGCCAAATGAAAGGGGAAATGTAGAGCAGACTTCAATAAAGGTGCACTGACTTTGTGGGCTGATGAATACTTGCAGAGCAGGAAAGGTAAAAGTTTAAATTATGAATGAAAGGGTTGTGATTTATCAAAAACCATGAAGTGGTGTGGTCAAAATTCTGACCAAAAAGATAGAAGAAGGGACAGTAAGCAACCTGCGCAGTGTGGCATTATGCTGCGTAGGGGCCCTAGAGACCATATTATTTGTTCTTTAGAAGGTCATTGAGAGATGAATGAATTCAAGAAAGATGAATGAATTCGAGGAAGTTTATTGTAGGTTTGTATAATGATAAAGTGAAGAAACTTTATGGGTTATTGTGCATAAAGACGAAGCTTTGGTTGATGAATGCAAAAAAGAGTGGCGTACAATCTCACCTGCCAAGCTATTCTTGCTTCCAACAGCTCCATACACCAATTCATACATTGCTTTGTTTTTTAAACTTTTCAACTTGCTCCTTTTGAGGAACTCATCCATCCCACTCACCTATAACTTCTCCTTCCTTTTCACGGGCCTTTATTGATTCTATCTATATGACCAAACCACCTGAACCTATAGAGATTCTCAGTCATCCAGGTCATGGTTGTCCCAAAGGTGCTTTTTCAGGAGGCAATCGGACTTTCTTGTTTCACTTCTCATCCAGCATCCGGTGAGAGCTGAAGAAGCTTCTTGGATGAGAAGCGAAATGTCTTCAAAGAAAAACAAGAAAGTCCAGTTGGCTCCTGAAAAAAGCACCTTTGGGACACCGCAACTTACTTCTCTTGCCCTTCTTTTTCTATCCAAGCCATGTTTAATCTGTCATCTTGCAATTTTGAAGGACATTTTTTGAAGTAGGAAACTCCAAAAAGTCAAAATGGCAGTTACGATGTTTGATTGAAGCCTTACCCACTTTTTATATGTATCATCTTGACTATTGGAAGACACACCCCCATACACACACACACGCACAGTTGCCCCTTATTCCTGGCCCTATTGCTTCTTTATTTTGCCACAAGTTAAAAAAATGAACCTTAAGTAAGTAAACTTTTTGCCCTTGCATTCTATTGAGAGAATAATGAATGCTTCAGCAATGAGCACAGAATAAGCTAAGGATTAAGCTGTCTACTGTAGATAAATATTTTACAGATAAATATAGAAGGAATATTTGTGATGAGTAAAAGTATATAACTATAATATTTGAAATTATAAATGAAATAAAGATGTATTGATTGGGGACGTGAATGGCCATATATTTATGATACACATGATGCCATGTTGTGGGGTGAGGACCCAAATAATTTGCAGCAAATATTAGTTAAACTAATATACAATAAGTAATGTGTTCTGAAAATTAGTAGACTGAATTTGATAGGGAAAATTGAGTGAGTGGTTGCAAATTATATTAAATGACGGAAAATCTGAGCAAGTAGATAAATTTGCGTAACTTGTAGAAGGTTTGCTAAAGATGGGAGTATGGATAGGTAATTTTTAAGACAAATAACTGCTTGTAAAAAGATAATGAATCTGTTGTGAAGTATGAACACTTGTCAAAGTAGTAAGAGTGTCTGTGTATAAGACTTCTGTCCATTTTCTGGTAGGAAAATAAGCTGGATTTCAAGGCTAAAACTATGTATATATTAATTATACATTTACTGAGATGAAACCATGGATAACAAGGCCATAGATAGGGCTATTTGTATAGAGAATGAAGTGGTCCTCACTTAACAATGATCATTGGGACTGGAATTTCCATTGATAAGCGATGCAATCATAAAGTTTGAGGTGTGATTGCATCACTTAGCAATGGCAATCCCAGCAGTCCCATTGCCATCACTAAGCACGACACACAAGGTTGTTAAGCAAAAACACCTTGCAACTTCCTGCTGGCTTTTGATAACCAAAATCAGTGGGGAAGCCGGCAGGAATTTGCAGCTACCAGATGGCTCACAAACAGGCTGCCAGGCAGGCAGGTGAGGTGTGTGTGTGTATGTATGATTGCAGTGGCATGCGCCCAAGTGATTTCAGGCTCAGTGGGGCTGCTGCTGAGTGCAGAGTCTTACCTGCTGGCTTCTCCATTGACTTTGTTTATGGGAAGCCAACAGAGAAGGTGACAAATGACAATTATATGACAGCGGGGCACTGCAACTATTATAAGTTTGAGCCATTTGCCAGGTGCCCAGATCGTGATCACATGGGATGGTGTGATGGCTGGAACTTTGAGGACTTCTCATAAGTATCACTTGTTCATTGTTGTTGCAACTTCCAACAGTCACTGAATGAGTGATCACTAAATGAGTTTAAGTATAGAGATTTAGATTTCACTTTTTATTTCCCTTTTATCTACTGTCTTTATTTTCTTTTGCTTATTTTTTTCCTTTTTTCTGCATAATGTTGCCTACTTCAAAGGTGTACAGTTTGATCAATATGTACATGTTTGTAGGATAACTTAAAATGATCTCTTAATGTATGTTCATTAATTTTGTGAACTCTCATTTCTCGTCTTTAAAATTTACAATATCTCCGTATATTTCCAGAGATCCCTCGCTAAACAGCATCTGTTCGAGCCACTGGGAGTATTTTGTACACCCACAGAAAATTGCATTCTGCATTGGGTGTATTTGTAATATTTATTTTTCAAAGGATATAGAAATTTAACAATGCTTTGAAAAATGCAAAATATTTGCTTTATTAATTTCTTTGCTGTTTGTTTACCAGGAAGACCGTCTGTCATGCATTTGTGTATGATTATGGGTATGTATGTATATAATTACTGAAGCAAATGGATGTAACTATATTTGGGGATGTCAAGTAATTTTTCACCTGACTTGTAATTTCCTCAGACATATTTATTTCCCAACCTTCAAACCAATTTTAAAAAAGAATCCTTGAATTTGGATGAGAAAGACACATAACACCTTCTGTTGTCGTGGAACAAGGTTCTTTTCTAGAACCAGATATTAATAATACAATGAAATATCCTGATTGATGAAGCCATTTCTAAAAATAGGAAAGTACAGTTGCCTGAGGCATCTACTCATTACAAGCTCTGCTCTAAACAAAATCTGGGAAAAATCAGATTCTCAAAAATCCTGTATGATGGTTATTGTTGCTTTACTATTGATTGCTGTTAGCAAGTTTATGTGTGGCAGTCCTTTATTTTTCAGATATCATGAGCACTTGCTTTTTTAAAAAAGTGTTTTTTTGTGTGTGTTTCCTTGAGCATGAAGGAGCTAGATACGAGTGCGTGACTGAATAAGACTGCGATTCAACCAGAGACTTTTCAAGTGCAATCTTTCTGCAGGGAGAAATTGTTTCACTGAAAACCCTAAACTAACAGGACATAAACCCAGGCAGAATTTTCTGGAAAGCAGGCATAACAAAACTCAACATGTATCACTTTACCAAATCTGCATATCTCTTTTCTAATATTCTATTCTATTCTATTCTATTCTATTCTATTCTATTCTATTCTATTCTATTCTATTCTGTTCTGTTCTGTTCTGTTCTGTTCTGTTCTGTTCTGTTCTGTTCTGTTCTGTTCTATTCTTAAATATTTTCTTATTTTTCTTCTCTCCTAACCATCTCACAAGCTTTGACCATTGATCAATATCTCTTTCTCATGTCCCCCCCACCCCCGCAAAATAAGAACAATAAGAAAGAAATTAAAATGAACCTGAGGTGAGTCATCTGCAGCCAGATGATTCAAACAAAGTGGAACCAGTCTTCGATGCATTGGAAATAAATATCTCAAGATTTGTTCAACAATCTGCTTTTTTTATAGTGCGCCATTTGAATTTTGTATCTTTACATTCATTTGATTATTATAATCATTTCACCAGCTACTTAATTACAGCCGTCTATCCATCTCTGTCTCACTCTGACACCCACAGATGCAGTCACCCACAGAAAGCCATCCACACTAACCTCCATTCTGACTCATATGCTAAATAGTTGTCAGAAAAATCCCCCACTCCCTGCCTTATGCAAACACAGTTCTCAGACATGTGGTTTTCTTCTTCTTTTTATCTCCTTCCATGTTTTGCTGTGAGTCATCTGATCTGATCTAAAATCAGGGGGGCAAAAATACATGTGTGATGTTTTGCATGAATTGGGCTCATACTGCAGGTAGGTTGAAATTACCACACTGAGGGACACAAACAGCAAAGAATATATGAATGCTTTTATCGGTCTTCGCCTAAAGTAGCACTGTTAATCCCACACCAAGCAGCATCATTTGTATTCTAGAAAAACCCTCAGAATCAACTATCATTTCCATTCTCAGGTATCAGAATAAAACCTCACTAATTTTCTTCTATGTAATGTATTTCCTCTCTATATACATCTTCCAGCATAAAGTTTGAATAAATAGAGGGTATATTGATATGATCCGGATGATGTCTGAATTAAGGGTTAATATGCAGGAAATTGAAACAGAATTAGGTACTTGGGCAAATCATAACCCATTAAAAATGGTGTGGAAAGGAATGCAGAAAAAAAATCAAGATGACTTTGAATCAATCTATATTAAAAGAGAAAGAATTTATAGACTTAGCAACAAAAGAAATGGATTTTTTCTTTAAAGAAAATTAAAAAAGGTACAACATTACAAAATGTATGGGATACAGCCAAAGCATGCTTTCGAGGTGTAGCGATAACTTACATGGCGGGGGAAAAAGAAAAGAAAAGAAAAGAGACCACAATGTCAGTTGTTAAGAATTTAAAAAATTAGAACTTGAACTACAAATAAACCCACAAAAGAAAATATTGAAAGGACAAATGGAAATAATAAAACTGAAATTAAATTTAATAGACTCAGAAAAATTGGCACAACAAATTAAAAGGGCAAAGGAAAACTTTGTTGAAAATGCAAACAAACCAGGAAGATGGTTAGCTTATAAATTTAAAAAACAGAAGGAGAAAAAATTATAAACAATTTAGTAGATGAAAAGGGCTGTTTACAATTTTAAAATGAAGCAATAAAAAAATAATTAAAGAATACTATGAAAAACTGTATCACAAGGAAGAAACTCCATGGGAGAGAATGACTCAATACGGTATATGGAAGAAAATAATTTACCAAAAATTCCAGAAAACTTTAAGACTATGTTAAATGAAAAAATAACAGTGATGGAATTGACAGAGGCAATAAAAAAGACAAAAAAATAAAATAAAAAAATACAGGGACCAGATGAACTCCTGGCAGAGTTTTATAAATGTTTACAAGATATATTAAGTTCAACATTGGAAAATGTAATGTAATGAACTTTTATTGGAGACAAAACTCCCAAATACATGGACAGAAGCTAATGTTACTTTGATACCAAAAGAAGACTCAGATCTGAGCCAGATCAAAAACTGTAGACCGATATCACTACTGAATGTGGACTATAAAATCTTCACTTCAATTATAGCTGAGAGGCTGAAAAGATTTTTGACTGAATTTATACACCCAGATCAAAATGGATTTTTGCCAAAGAGACAAATAAAAAATAATTTGAGGATAATACTAGATATATTGGAATATTATGAACTTCATCCAGGGAAAAAACTGGCACTCATATTTTTAGATGCCCAAAAGGCATTTGATAATGTTTCTTGGCAATTTATGATTCAACAACTAAAAACAACGGACTTTGGTCAAAACTTTATAAATACGATTCAGACAATATATCAGAAACAGCAAAAGTAATTGTAAATGAGGATTACCAAGAGAATTTTGATATACAAAAAGGCACAATACAAGGATGTCCATTATCCCCATTGCTATTTATCTTAACTTTGGAAATCTTAAATAAAAACATTAGGCAAGATCCAGAAATTAAAGGATTGAAATAAAAGGTGAAACCTACAAACTGGAAGCATTTGCAGATGATTCAGTACTCATTCTAGAGGAACCTTTAGAGACGATTCCTAAACTGTTGGAAAAGATAGAACAATTTGGAGAGATAGCAGGATTAAAGATAAATAAAGAATTAGAGTTTAAATCTTCAAAGAATTTTTTCTCCAGTTTTATAGGTATCGTTTGAAATAAAAATAAACTAAAGTGATAGTTAAAAATTTCACAGATAAACAAAAAAAGCAATTATCAGAAAAAATAGAATTGCAAATAGTCAAAAAGTTCAAATATTTGGGAATATATTTGACAGCAAAATGTTCAACAATAAAAGAAGATAATTACATTAAATTGTTAAACCAAATAAAGCTTGATTTGGAAAAATGGAAGAATCTTCAACTGACGATGTTAGGAAGAATTGTTACGGTGAAAATGAATATATTACCAAGAATATTATTTTTATTTCAAACGATACCTATAAAACTGGAGAAAAAATTCTTTGAAGATTTAAACTCTCTAATTCAAAAATTTATCTGTCAAGGAAAGAAAGCTAGAATCAAACTGAAAATGTTACAAGAAGCCAAGGGAAATGGAGGCTTTGGCTTGCCAGATTGGGTTTTATATACTGCTCAAAAAAATAAAGAGAACACAAAATAAGACATCCTACTATTAAATACAGTACATTGTGTTGTTTAAGTGTTCCCTTTATTTTTTTGAGCAGTATATTATCAAGCATCAGTGTTAACACGGATGTGCTGCCACCACGTGGCTGTTTTGGGAAATTATACATTATGCTAATTTTGGTCAGCCAAACCCCTATGACATATTTCCTCCTTCTCTTGATCATGTGCCTTACGCCCCTCCCCTTTCTGGGATGGACTTCCTCCTTCCTGCTCCCTGGGGATTCTCCTCCTCCATAGACACACATGCTCCTCCATGACCAGCAGATACACGTGCAGACACTGTGAGTCGATACTGTCTTTTGACCTTGGAAATATCGTCCATACATCATCTAATCCACCTCATCTGCTGTAATTTACTCTGCATGCAAATAAAGGTATTTCTGGATGATAAAAGATATTTCTATGAGTTCTGCTATCTGGAGAAGAGCTGTTATCAGTGATAACAGCTGAGTCCTTCGGGAGAAGGGCGGTATATAAATATTATTATTATTATTATTATTATTATTATTATTATTATTATTATTATTATTATTATTATTATTATTATTATTATTATTATTATTAATATCCGCCTATATAGACCAGCACAGGGATCTTAGCAAGGGGAATAATCATTATATGACAGCTTGGTCCAGAATAATGGATAAAAGAATGAATAACTCTTAGAAATAAAAGATTGCTGTATCTGGAGGGACATAACCTGCAACTTGATTGGCATGCTTTTCTATGGTATGGAAAAAATAAAATACATAAATAGTTTCAAAACTGTTACATTAAAAATACATTATTATTAACTTGGAAAAAAATAAGGTGTAAAATTTATTTGAAAATTCCAGGATGGCTTTCAACCATGGAAGCATTCATATATCAAAATCTAGTCAGTCTCAATAAAATATGGACATACAAAGATATTCTAAATTCTGAAGAGAACTTAAAGTCGCTACACGTCCTCGATGAAAGCAAACATGAATTCTTCACAGGAACGTGTGACAAAACAGAAGATGCTTTATTCAGCTCCAATGCGCATAAAGTGAAAACAAAGTCAGCATTGGGAGTGCTCATAAACCGGCCAGAGACAAGGTCCTACCCCAACCCCCAACCCTT
This sequence comes from Vipera ursinii, assembly GCF_947247035.1. Lineage (NCBI taxonomy): Eukaryota > Metazoa > Chordata > Lepidosauria > Squamata > Viperidae > Vipera > Vipera ursinii. Next base: position 169,351,786 of record NC_139512.1, on the reverse strand, counting down.
CCTTCCCCCTCAGCTCCGTTTGCTGCGTTCTCCCATTTACCATTCCCCCGTGCGTCCATCAACCCATCCCTCCCCACATCCAACAGTTCACCGACAATCAGGTGAGTAGAACATGCAACTGCCACCCTTAACGCTGAATGTTCGAGCCTGCTAGACGTCCAGGCCTGCTGAGTCCAGCCAAGGCAAGGCAAGGCCTAACATGTCCATTATCAGCAGTGTGCAGGACAACGGCAGCATTGTCTGCATCTCAGTGGCACCTACTGACACTCCCAGGCCCAGCTGACGAGGTGTAGATTCGGGCTCCAGCTCCGGCTGGCATGCTGCCTTTGCCGGTGTCCCCTGGAACAGCTGATCAACGGCAGGCTCACCTGAAGACTTCAACTGCCCCACCACCTCCACCGGCATCTCTCACATCAGCTGGTCAGTGGCGGACCCAGCAGGCAGGCCCGACTGAGCAGCTGTGGCCGCCAGCATTTGTGGAGCCAGCCGGGAGGCGATGGAAGGAGCAAGATGCCCAGGACAGCCGGCGGCGTCTGCAAGAGGACCCAACAGCAGCCAAGGTTGAGTAGGGAATGCAGGGGGCTCAGCGGTGGCAACAGTTGCAGAAAGGGAGGCGGCAGTGCTTTCGGCTCCGACTTACTTTAAAGTTGAAAGAAAAAGAAGAAACAGAATATTTTCAAATTTGGGACCTATTTTATCAATAGTTAGAGAAAGGATTTAGAGATTAGGAATTTAATTTGTATTAGTGAATAAGATGAGCTTAAACAGACTCCAGAAGATGGTAGAGGACAGGAAGACCTGGTGAAATGTTGTCCATGGGGTCATGATGGGTCGGACATGACTTCGTAACTAAGAACAACAAGTGAATAAGATACTCAGACAACACGTTTTTCTTGAATAATTATTGCTGAACTTTGTTAAACAAAATAATAATAATAAAACTTAAAAAAACACCTCGCTAATTTTCTTCTATGTAATGTATCTCCTCTTCCAGCATAAAGTTTTAATAAATAGAGGATATATAGTCCTCTCTCCCTCCTTTGCCATCCTGAAGTCAATCTGTTTCACCATGTTCTATCCATACTTTGGCTTCCTGACCAGTATATAGGTTTCTCATAAGGACAATGAGATGTTCTGAAATTCCCATTTTCCTAATGACCTTTCACAGTTTGACATCATAGACACAATCAAAGGCCTTTCAATTTGTGCTTCAATCAATGAAGCCACAAGTTGATTTCTTTTCTTTTCTTTTCTTTTCTTTTCTTTTCTTTTCTTTTCTTTTCTTTTCTTTTCTTTTCTTTTTTTCTTTTCTTTTCTTTCTTTCTTTCTTTCTTTCTTTCTTTCTTTCTTTCTTTCTTTCTTTCTTTCTTTCTTTCTTTCTTTCTTTTTGGTATTCTTTGGCTTTCTCATTATCCAGGGTGCCCCTCATATTGCACTTCAATGTTGCACTATACTGTTGTATTTAATATGGTTACAGCTCTGAGATAAAAACTATTTTTCAGCCTATTTGTCTTTGTTTTTATTATCCTGTACCGTCTGCCAGATTGTAATAGTTCAAAAAAAAGAATGTCTGGGATGAGATGAGTCTTTAAGAATATTTTGAGCTTTCCTAAGACAACGGGAACTGTACAGTTCATCAGGGGGAGAGAGGAGAGGGCAGCCAATAATCCTCTGGGTCAGACATGTCAAACACAAGGCCTGGGGGCCGGATCCGGCCCGCGAAGTGGTTTCATATGGCCTGCGAACCAATCCTGGAAACAGTGAGGGAACGGCCCCCGCTGCCTTGGCCCTGGCCCAGGGCGGCTGGGAGCCAATGTACAATTTCGTGGTGGCCATCTATGCTGAAACCACTGCACCCTGGGTGCACGCTGGGGAGGTATCACCCTTTGTGAGAAATGAAGAAATGCACCATCGCCTGGAAGTGGCCAGCACATGGCCCTGCCTAGTTCGGGCAGGCTAGGGGCTGGGCAGCATTGCGCTTCTCTTCAGATTCATGCCACCTGGCTCAGCCTCTCAGCACTGTGAGGAGAGTGCCCTGCTGCCTGCCAAAACTGGGCAGGCTGGGGACTGGGCAGCATTGCTCAGGTAACATTGATTCTCATGCTGCTCATGGCATCCCCTCCACCAGAGCTCACCAAGCCGGATATGTAAAGTAGGTGAGGGCCATGTGTTGGCCACTTCCAGGCGATGGTGCATTTCTTCATTCCTCATGAAGGATGACACTTCCCCAGCTGTGTTTCTTGCCTGTTTTTCTCCTTCCCTCATCTCAAATATTTTCCCACCATTCGAAGGAAGGAAGGAAGGAAGGAAGGAAGGAAGGAAGGAAGGAAGGAAGGAAGGAAGGAAGGAAGGAAGGAAGGAAGGAGAGGGAGGGTCTGAGGGAAGTCCTGCCTTAGTCCTTCCCTGCTGCCCTTTCACCATCTCCTTGCCCCCTCCTCCAGGCCTATCCTGGGGGGTCTCCCATCCTATTTCTAAGGAAGCTTTAGATACAAAGCCAGGTCTGCTCACATGGAGTGGGCCTCCCTCTTGACTTTGCCCTCGTACCCATCATAAGCAACCTGGCTAAGGAGAGCAAGCACAGCAGCAGCAGCAGCAGCAGTGCAGCTGGGCACCCCCTTGGGGAGTGGGGTTGGGCTTAGTGCCGCGGGTGTTTGAGGGCGTTTGACCTCTGCACCACTGTCCAGCTTCCCCCCGCATGGCCTAAGAGGAACAGTGAGGCTCCTCCAGTGGACCATGCCTTGGCACTTGCCCTGGTCCCATCTCCTTCTGCCAGAGACCTTCAGATCTGTCCCACTCCTGCCCAGGCCCCCATAGGTAACCTTGATGTGAAAAATGTAGAACTGGCCATGCCCACCCAGTAGGCCACATGCACTCCAGCCACGTCCACCCAGTAGGCCGCACCCACCCTGGCCACATACACCCAGCCCCCCGAGGGCAACTGCAATGCTGATGCGGCCCTCAAGGAAATTGAGTTTGACACCCCTGCTCTGGGTGATGGTAATGACCCTCTGAAGCGCTTTCCTATCTGCTACTATGTAGCAAGCAAACCACACACAAATGCAATAGATCAGAGACTTTGGGGGCTGCATTTGGGGACTTCAATATAAAACTGTAATAATCTTCCAGTCTGTCTAACCGACATGTTCCATCTCTTAATAGGTAATTATTTCAAATGTTGCTATTACTAAAACAAAAAGAGAAAGGAAGCATTGTTGCAAACATACTTGCCAATAAAAACACAAGCTGTCACTTCTTAGCCAGGGTAATGCACAACACATCACAGACAAGGAGCAGAGTGGGATGACGATTATTTTAAAATCCCACTGTATTCAATGAGGCTTGAATTTGAATTTCATCATAGTATATTAGACAGACTATCACTGCTAATTAAAATGATGACTTCTAGCAGCAAGAAAGTGAAGAAGCAATTACCATAAGGCATTGCTGCTTTTAGACACAGTGGGGTGATGTGTAACAGTCATATGTTGACATGTGCTCATTTAGGCAATTTGTTTGAACTTGTCACTGGTCCTTATGGGCAACTCCCACATATCAGTAAGATGTGCACATAAATTGGTAAGGTGCCTGATGGTAGTAATAGCTCCTGAAGAGCTTCTGGGATGAATTTGCTAAGTACCTTGAGGAAAGTCACTCACAACTGTGTGGAACTTCTCCATTGTTTTACCTGTATCTAGGGAAAGGTCTGGAGTACTAGTCAGTCATATTTGCTGGGATCAATTTCAGTTTCTGATTCTTATGATGCATCTGCCTGGTATTTCATACCAACCTTCAATCCTTATACAGTATTTCTTAGCTATTAATATCTATATCATTTTATCCCACTTTCGTTGTTCAATGCCTGTCCTTGGCATTGAAACTACCTGCAGCTAGATGATCTGTTCCACAGTAGAGATGGAGAGAATGTATTTCTGCTTATCCTCCTGGATAGTCCAGTATCATTGATCGTGCTGAATTAACTATCTGGAACTAGAATAAGCACTATTTCCAATCATTTCATTCCTATCTCCAGGATTTGGCTGACACTATGGAAGCAAAACCATGGCTTTCCAAGGAGTATCTTGGAAATGGGCATGGGCCCGGGTTATTTACAGGAGCACCTCTTGCCGGCGTTAACTTCCCATCACCCTGTGCGCTCCCACAGAGAGGGCCTCCTCAGGGTGCCGTCGGTCAGGGAATGTCGACTGGCAGCTCCCAGGGGGAGGGCATTCTCTGTGAGCGCGCCTGCCCTCTGGAATCAGCTTCCAGTTGAGCTCCGGATGGCTCCCGACCTTCGCTCGTTTCGCCACGACCTGAAGACTTGGTTGTTTGAACAGGCCGGCCTGGACTGAGGGATTGGATTTTAGAGTTTAAATTTTAAAAATTTTAAATTTTAGAATGTATTTATTACTTAGGGCCAGGGCTTTTTTTCTCATACAACGCTCAGAACGGAGTTCCGGCACCTTTTTTGGATGGAACCTTGTAGGGTAGGCAAGGCGGGTTATATGACATGTGTGAGTTCCGGCACCTTTTTCTTTTACAAAAAAAGCACTGCTTAGGGCTATTGATTTAATCTTATTTTAATTTTTATACCTTGTGTGTTTTAATTGCCCTGTATACCGCCCCGAGTCCTTGGAGAGGGGCGGTATATAAATCTATTTAAATAAATAAATAAATAAATAAATAAATAAATAAATAAATAAATAAATAAATATTTTAATAGTTATATAAAATAATCAGAGGGGTTAGAATTAGGTACCACCAGTATGTTGATGGTATTCAACTTCCATGTCTCACCATTAGAGTCAACGTAGATGATGGCCAGCATCTAAACCTAAATAAATGGATGAAAACTAGTAAATTGAAGCTGAATCCAAGCAAGATTAAAGCACTGTAGATTGTTGCCTCACTAGTCCAGCTGATTCTGGAGTAGCAGGTTCAGAGCTCAGATTAAAGTTTCTCATTTATTTATATACCCAATTTAGAGACCATCCACCTTATTCATAGAATGATTTGACTCATACCACTGGAACTCCAGAGTGCATTTGAACAGTTACAATCCTTCCTGAACTGGAATGGCCTGGCCATAATAGTCCATGCTTTGATAACCTTTTACTTGGATTGATGTTTTTTGGGTATGTCTACCATTGAACACAATGGTAATGCAGAATACAAGAATAAGACTATTGCAAAGAATATCCTTCAGAAGTCTAATAACAGTGGTGCTATAAAAACAATCCTTATTAGATTTCAGAGTTCCTATACTCAATAGCTTAGGATACTTGAGAAGGCATCTCTCCTACTTATACCTGTTGGAATATTAAAAAATGCAGGGGCAGGGGGGATGTTCAGGGTCCCATGGGACTGGGACACTTGGCCATGGAAACCTACTGGGTGACTGGGATTACCTCCCTCTCCCTTGATCCTACTTCCCAGAGTTGTTGTTGGGATAAAATGAAAGAAAATCTTAAACTGCCTTGAGCTCTTTAATGTAAACTTACAGTAATCAAATCCTTCCCTTGATCCTAGCTGGAATGCTGACAGACCACACATATCAGGAATCCATTTCTGCCAATCAAGTAACTATTTATCCTTCTAATATTCTAAACTAATTATTTTGGCTATTCCCACTGTGTGCAGTTTACAGTTCCTGATGTCTTTTACAGATTCTGAGAACTGGATATAACCAAGAAGAATTTTAAACTGAATGATCGGTCTATAATAATGATAACAATATGGTGGAATTCAGTTCTAAATGTAGCTATAATACAGGGGTGTCAAACTGCCAGCCCGCGGGCCGGATGCATCATGCCAAAACCGCGCCCACCCCATTGCTGGCAATGGGAAAAAAATCACAATATGTCACAATACATCACGTGACATTGCGAGTTTGACACCCCTGCTATAATAGGACGAGTCCAGTGAACTAATATACTGTACATAAATAAAATGAACATAGTTGCCAAGAACTTCAGGAATCAGAGCCTAGAAATCCTGTTACAAGTATTTAGGTAAGAATAAAAGGAGAGAGAAGAAAAGTGATATCTTCATGAGAGTTTATTTTAGGCCAACTGGGCAGACAGGCAAAAGACAAAAATGAATTTTTGCTGCATCAGGCGACTTTCTATCAGACCAGCATGCAATGGACATAATGGCAATGTTCTGGGAATGTGTCTGACAACTCATAGTTCCCACAAAGTCTTGCCTTCTCATGCTAATAACTTCATCAATCAGAAAATAGAAATAGAAAATGGGAAATAAAGGATAAAATGGTCCTGCTATTCAAACCAACTTTCTTCCAGTATCCTCCAGCCTTCCATCCTATGGGCTCAGCCATTCAGTTAGTATGAGACCTTCTGCAATAAAGCAATTTCAGCTTTCATTTTAAAACGTAGGTAATATTTGCTTGCACATAGAGGGAGAGAAACTTTTTCCTTATTATTATACTGTATGTTGCATATAATAATATATGCAAACCTTAGAAAAGGTGTATGTCATATCTACTTTGGGTGTATAGAAATTCCAACAGAAACACTCTAGCAACACCCCCCCCTCCAACAAGTATATATAAAAAAGTAAAAACGATTATAAAAGAAGTAGAAAAAAATACACAAATAAGTTTGTCCAAACCTGGAGTACTGCAGTCACATTCATTTAGAACTTCCTTCAACCCTTCTTACAGACACTGCTGTTGCTGCTGCTTCTGCTGATTACAAAAACAAACTGGAGAGATAAAGAAACTCTGTTAATTGATCTATTGAAGTATTTCTATGAGGCCTGTGCAAAAGTTTGCTTCACTAATATTCAAACAACCCCCACTTCTTGTTTGCAGTTGTGGTAAAAGATAGCAGTGTTGTCTTGCTAAAATCAAAAGCATTGGCTCCACTGTGTGACATGCCCCATCAATCAGTCAATCAATCCAATCATCTAAGGGCTGCAAGGCCTTGGTTACTGATTCATGATTGTCTGGAAAAACATCAGTGGAAGTCTGATGTCCACAAAAATGAGGCTTGGGTGTTGTGTATCATCCAGGGATTGATATTATGGTAGGGTCAACCTGATACCTGAATGGAAAAGATATTATTTTTGAATTCCTATCATCTTATCAAGAGCTGAGAAAATCTACTGTTTGAAAGCAACATTTCTAGTGTCTATGATGATTGCTTATTTATTTCTCATATTAGCAATCCACGAAATCAGCCACAGAGATAACAATTTATAGAAAATGTTGTACATACAAATAATATTAATAATAATTAAAAATTTAAGCATTCAAGGTGAAACTCAAGTTATGTACAAAATAAAGTTATCTCACTCCAGTAGATACCAAGAAACGATCCTCAGTATAATTCAACCAAAAATTAAGTCATGACATCAATCTATAAAACTCCAAAGCAAAATGATGATAGCAATTATAATTACACATAAAATACCTTTCAGAGAAGTGTGTTTGCTGGAAGGCCAACAAGGAATGAGCACCATTCCTTGGGATGGGCAAAGCAGTTTCATATGACAGAATAGGAAAACCATGTCTCTTGCAGCATGAGACGTATTTTGTACATTCAGTATACTGATAGCCTCACTTGAGTTGTATGGAGTCAGCATAGCACTCTGACTCTGGAAGAAGAAGCCTCTGTGCGAACTTAAAACATTTTCTTCCACACAGTCTATTTTTGGCCAAAAATCCATGCAAAAAAATTGGTCAGCCAAAAGAGAAAGAAGGATTGTAACCTCCTTTTCGTTCTTACTGTTCATTTCTACGCAATTGCCTGATTGCAAGAGGTGTCTGTCTCTCCCTCTGTGTCTGTAATGGGTTGCATCACGATGCATATCTGTGTATAGTGAAGATTAACTATTTCCCATAGTCACAGTGACTTTCCACAAGATGGAACAAACATGCCGTATGTGTGTGGGTGGCCGTATGGCTGTGAGCATGGGTGGGCAGGTGAGTGGGAGGATTTGCAATGGTGCCAAGAAGCATGTGGGAGCAGAGGTTTGCAGTAAGAATGTATCAGAAATGCTTGTGCCCTTGCACAACAGCTTTGTTGTGTTCTGGGCCGTTAATTGTTACTTAGCAGAGAAAGGAGGCCAAGACCAGAAGAAGAAGGGGAAATAGAAGCTGCTAAAGTGTTGTGGTACATAAATAAGTTTTCCAATCCAATCAACACTCCTCTTACTGTCCTAGCCCACTACTCCAGATCGTTGCCAAGAAATTACTACTTCCAAACTCCCAAGCAGCTTGCTTGCATTGCTGAAGGCAACTGCCATACGATGGCCTCTCTTTCCATCCCATCCCACCCACACCCATATTTTGGAAGAAGCCTTCTACGGGTGGGACCATATTCAGGTTGCCCCAATGTTATCAAAGATCTACATTACTCTGAAGTAGCTCTGTAGCGCTTCGTTAGGAACTTTTCCCAACCCTGCTTGGAGAAGCTGGACTTTGAGTTCAGGATATTCTTCCTGCACTTTCCTATTGAGCCACAGCTCAATAATAAGTGCTATTCCTTACTAATTTCCTTTCCGTGGGGCTGGAGGGAACTCTTCTACTGTACTCATAATTAAGACTATCCTTTCTACAGCTATTGGAACTTCCAGCTCGTGAGAACAACATCTGCTGCTCGTCCTCTTCCTCCTTGAATCTAAAGAGCAGTACCAATGTTGGTGGTATATAATAACTGTCCACCAATAGGCTGCTGGTATATTTGGATCAATCCAAGCGTTCGCCTAGTTTTCAAAAGCCGCCTCATTGTGCTGTAGGAACTGAAGCGGGAAGTTGCTAGATCATGGTATACTGTTGCCAGGGCTTTCTTCTCAAGAAAAGATGACACAGGTAACCCTCAATTTACAACCACAACTGGGACCAGAATTTCTGTTGCTAAACAAGGCAATAATTAGGTGGGTCACACTGGATTTTGCGAGCTTGTCATTTCTTGTTAAGTGAATCACTGCAGTTGTTAAATGCATCAGTGGTTATTAAGCTTCCCCCATTGATTTTGCTTGCAGAATTCGGAATAAGAGAGTAGGAAGGGACCTTGGAGGTCTTCTAGTCCAACCCCCTGCTCAGGCAGGAAACCCTATATCATTTCAGCCAGATGTTTGTACAATCTCTTCTTAAAAACTTCCAGTGTTGGAGCTTTCACAACTTCTGGAGGCAGGCCATTCCACTGATTAGTTGTTCTCACTGTTCTGTACCAGCCTGCTACCGGCCTTGCAGAAAAGGCAAGGACAACCCCTTTACAAACAGCAAGAGGCTGGAATTACGCCTGCCAAATTTATAGCTACAAAAACAAACAAGACACGAACCAAGAAACAGGAGCTTTAAGAAACACAAACTATCCAAGCGGTTGCCTTCAGCAAACCAGCCCTCCCCACACATTCCCCTTATATAGAGTTCAGGGCGTGGCTTCTCTCTGCCTCCTTCCGAGAAGCCCCATTGCCTTCCTCTGTTTACTCCTAATTGACTGCCTCCTGCGTCGGGCATCCTTGAACAGGGCCAGCTGTGGGTCATCTTCATCCACGCTGTCAGGCTCACACAGCTGGGTCTCCGTGGTGACCAAGTGGGAGGGGCCTGGCTGAGGGCTCTCATCAGCAAGATCTTCAACCCCCTTAGCAAGGTCTTCAACACCCCCTCCTCCTCCTCTGAGTCATCCGACCCAACTGCCGAACCCACAGGCTGACCCTGAATCACAACACTCACTGTCAGGAAATTTCTCCTCAGTTCTAGGTGGCTTCTCTCCTTGATCAGTTTCCATCCTTTGCTTCAATCCATTGCTTGTCAGAAGCCAGCTGAGGTTGCAAATGGTGTTCACATGATGCAGGGATGCTGCGACCTCTGTAAATACATGCCCATTGCCAAGCACCTGAATTTTGATCGTGGAGATGCTACGATGATTGTAAGTGTGAGGAGTTTTGTGTAAGTTGTTATGTATTGAGATAAGTTGCTTGTAAACTGTGTGAAACAGTTAACAGCCATTATGGTTAAACTACAGACAGCCTGTCTCCAGAGTTGTTACTTTGCATTTTAAGGCGGGAAATTACCATTTAATCTCATTGGCTGCTGACTAGCGGCAGACTGGATAAATAGACGCTAAGCAGCAGTTGTGGCTGCTTCTGTTGTTAATGAATAAACGTGTTGCTGATTCACCGTTCTGCCTCATCAATGTCTCACCAAACCAAGAACATAACATAAGTTATATTTTTCCAAATCAATGCATTTGAATCATCAAGTAGTTCTTCCTCTGTTTTGGTATATATTGTTTGGAATGAGGAAGAGAATTTGATTGAAGTATTTTTGGAAGAACGCTCAACTGATTTATATTCATTAAGCATCCTCCATCCTTCTCCAGTTTTTCTTTTCATTTCTTGTTAGTCCATATTCAGCATTTCTCCTAACAGCTTTATCATCCATTTGATCAGCTCTTCTTCCTTATCCTCAAATGTGTTCTGAGATCTTGACAAGTAAGATATCTTTTCCATTTCCGGTGTTATCACTGCATCTTCTAATTTTTCTGTATCTGTCTGTTAATTACTTCCTTTAGGTCCTCCATCTTTGGATCCGTTTCTTCTAATTTTCCTTCTTTTTTCTGGGTTACTACAGTAGTTCCTTCTTTGTAGTCATTGTCTGAATTTGTAAGTTTATGTTAGGTAATTGTTCTTTCATCTCATTTACATTATTTTTAGTCTCATCATGAAATAAAACAATTGTCTCTTGGATTGATTTCAACATAGAAAGAATTTCTTTCTGAGATCCATTAACATTTTTTTGTTGGTATATCAAGCTGGGAGCTTCAGAGACAAGTGTTAAATATGGTTTTTTTTTACCATTTGAGGCTAAGTATGAAACACCCATTTTGTTTTTGTATGTAGTCTTTATAGTCCAATACAGATAAGCAGCCCAAGAGTTTTTCCCCCCTTTTTCCAGTTGCAGCCTGCAAAAGTGAAAGTTTCCAGGAACAACAAAGAGTCTTATCTAAGTCCCGGCTTCAAGCCAAGTTTCCTTTAAGCATAATAAATTGTAGTGCCATGATTCACCATTAGATGTCATTGACACCGTCTTCCAGCTTTCCAAATCCAAGCCTATTTTACAGACTTTCAAATATCTTTTCTAAAAAAAGTCTCAAAGGTACTTTTAGTCCCCAAATTTCAAAGCTATATATCTGTATTAATTCCAAATTGATCTTGTAGTTTTCTCTATTTCCCCCCAAAGCAATTAATTCACTGCTTTTCTTTTCCTGAGGGAATAGGGCAAAACCTTCCCCTCCTCTCTCATCGGAGAGGATTCTTTGCTTTGGGCATTCCAGGAGAGTAGTATTAAGGTCATAAAAAGAGGATAAGGTCTCACCCAGTTCCATCCATGTTGCTTAAAAATGCTAGCTAGTGCTTATCTTTGGTTGTCAGCAGCTTCTGACTGGCCACATGACTGTAGCCAGTCTTTCCTCGGATCCAGCAGAAGGGCCACCACCCCTCTGCGGTTGACAAGGGTCCCCTCCATCACCTCTCCAAGGCGACATTCGACCCTTTTTAGGGTCCCCAGCGGAGCAAAATCAAATGTGGAAGATGGAGCCCCATCTTCCTGTACCTGCCACGCCTAACTGGAAGTCACAAGGGAAATAATTCTGATTAAATGTTCTAAGCACATTGTTTATAAAAGAGGACAATTTGGTTCAATGTGCAGGAAAATTAATGAAAAACTGCCACAATGTATTCAATAGACTCTTGAGTTAGGTAGCAGGGTTTGAAGCATTCTTGAGTCTCAGCTCCTGATTTCTCCAATGAGAAGTAGGGAACTAGTGGTCTCTTTGTACATGTATGTACAGTTATGGTCATAACTGAGCCCCCAATTTCAGTCAGAGTTGCCTCACAAATACAATAAACAAACAAACATATATACAAAGAAACAAATAGTGAATTATGGATTTGTTATGGATAAATCAACAGAAAAATAATTTGCAACCTTGTTTTTGTATATGGTGACAGCTGCAAGGACTGTATATGCTTAATACTGGAAAGAAAAAGGAATGCCAAAAGTGGAAGAATGGATTTTAAAACTGATTGAATTGGCAGAGATGGTGAAATAACTGCACTATGATTAGAGTCAATGGTTTGGATAAGATTATGAGAGACTGGAAGCCATTTCTAGAGTTTCTGCAAGTTAAATATAATAATGGACTGTTAGCAGAGAGCTTTGAAGTTTAACATAATTTGGGGGTTAACAGATAACAGATTTTTTTTACAGTGAACAGGTATTCTGTCAATTTGATTGATAGACAATAGATTTGCATATTTGAGATATTTGTTAGGAGAATGTGATAGCAATTTAGTAAGCATAAATGAAAAAAGTATAACTATTTGTAGACCCAGAATGCAAGGGAACAAACCTATTAAGTTTGTGTGAGATACAGATATCAGCATTCAAGTAGGATGAAGGTCATATATTTATTGTTAATCTTATATTTTTTGTATGTATTTTTTATCTTGTTTTGCTATTTTTTATTCTGTATAAAATAAAATAAAAATTAACAGAAAAGATGAAGAGAGCTTTATCCTTAATAAAAATCCAAGGTCTGAAGCCATAGTGTTCTTTCTTTTCTTCTTTGTGTCTATTAGAATTTAAGAGTATTTTTCTCTTGGCATTAAAATGAGGAATTGTTCTTGCAAAAACAAGGCCTCATTTGTTTAGCCAAGCTAATTTGTATCCTGTGCACTTAGAATCTCCTGTAGATTATTTCTTCACATGTTCTTTATATTGTCAGTGAATAATAAAGCACAAAGGCAAAATAAATCTAATTATTTTCCACACTGGCCTAATCAGGCTTGATATGTCAAAGCAGACATCCCACCCAAGTGAACAGAGCTACATATGTCTTTTGAAAGAAAACTGATCTGAACAGGTAGCCGTTTAGTCACTAAGAAAAAAATACTTTATATATGTGTTAATTATATGTTGGTGCATCCTGATGTGTCCAGACGTGTAAGAAGGACAAGTTCAAGGGAAAATATTACAAAACACCAGGGAAAAGCGAGGCATATCCTGGCTTAAATTATCTCATCTGCACTTTCACTTTACCACACCCTTCAGCCCCAAGAAATATTTGGAGCACGTGTGTACATGCATGTCTCATATTGGGTAAACAATATAGCTGCCCTTTTATCAATTAAGGAAATCCTACTGGTAAAAGTCATTGTAAGAAATTTAATAAAGCAATCGGGTTCATGTTTCCTTTAAATCCTTAGATTGATCTACTCACCAGTGTTGGAAAAGATTCCAGCCAAGATGAAATGCTTTCATATTAGAAGAATGATTGCTCCCTTGACCTTTGTAGAAATCTCTCATTTCTGAAGGTTGTTATTCTTATCTGACCCAAAGAACTGTGTGTTAAGAAAGTATGAATCTGTTTCAGATAGAAGAGAAGGGATATAACCATGTGGCTCCACAAGCAAAATGATATAAATATGAACATGAAATGAGGAATGCATAAAGAAATGAAGAAGTTGATAACACAATTGGCACAATATTGGCAACTCAAAATTGCCATAAGAGAAATTGCTGCTAAAATGTTTTAAAGCTAAAACATGATTTGTTCAATGTTCATTAAATAAATCAGAAATGCCTGGGTTGTGTGAATTCAGATCAATTAAATTACAGAGCAGCTTTGCCTGCATTCCCGTTTCAAAAATGGAGTGTTTCTAAACTTCATTAATTGCATATTCTTGCTCTTACGCTTTGAGTTTTCTTTCTGATTTTGCCACTTTATTGTAGTGTTCTAAAAAATGAAAGAAATTAAAAATAAAAAGCAAAAAAAAATCACAATACAGAGGGGAAAAAATCAGAAACATATTGTCACATAACAAGAAAAATATGTCATCCCAAGTTTTAAATATATCACTGAACATTGATTTCCAGGTTTTAATAATGGTTTTACCAATTCATATATCAAAAATGAACATATATCATCAATTCAGTTAGTAAGCACAGCCTTTCCAATATTAAAGAAAAATCTTTTTTGTTTCACTCCCTACTCAGTAAATTCACAATTCTTTGTACAGTGATACATTCTTGGCATATCATTCAAACATATATCTGCATCTTTAATTCATGATAAGTTTTTAAACTATGTATTAATATATTTATGAATATTAAAGGTACATGGGGCAATAGTAGACAAGATCACATCATATAATTGTTTCTTTAGTCAGTTTATACTTCAGCATAATGAAGCTGACAGCAAACACTTTTAAAATGTTCTCTCAGATGAGTGGTAGACATAAAAGAATACTTTATGTCCTTTAAAAGCAGGGAATTTATCTTCACCCAGAACATTTTAGAAGGCTAATTCATGGACATACAGACACAGATCTAATAGGACCCTGAGAATCAGATCAGTCCAGCCAAAATTAGGATTTTTGGCACACATGCAATATGAAGAATTCTATATGCAGAAGCAGAGGCCTAACAGGAAAGAAAGAAAATTAGACAATGGGTTATGATTCTTTTTCATGTATTCACTTAATTGTTTCTAGACTTTGTCACCCGGGCTGCCAGATTAGCACATGATCCAGATGTGTTTTTTTAATATTAGCCTTCCCTAATATCATCTGAAATATCCACATGTGTTTTTCCCCCCATAAAATGCTCCCAGTTTAAACTCTGAATGAAAATCCAAGCATTACGAGTTTTAGGCTACATCTACATATTCCTCAAAACAGAAAGACACAATGCACAGTACTATACAATGCTTAGTATTCTGTATTATGCCAAAACAAGGGTCCACACTTCTTATTTTCTGTTTAAATTCTCTTTGCATCTTAGAATATGAAAAGTGGAAGCGGGGGGGGGGTATTATCTAGTGGTGTTAATTAAAAAAAGATTTCCCAGTTGATGCGCAATCCTCCTGGCATATTGACTCTTTGCAAATGCGAATGCAATACTACCACCCATGGAGCTGGTGCCTTCTGCTGTGATCTTATGGTACTGTGATCTTAACGTGAAAAGAAAAGTAGCAAAATGTTCAGAGCCACTTTGATGGGATGCTCACAATCAATGCATAATTAGTTACAATCCCATACGTGCTGCAGAGTAGTGAACAGTGGGAAGGTGTACAATGTTGGGGAAAAAACCCCTCAAATTTCTTAAGCTTCTTTTCCTTTGAGAAGCAGGCACACATAGGCAAAACAGCAGAAAAGATAGCTGCTACCATATTATCACCAGCACAGACAGTGTTTATCCATTCTTTTTCTGGCTGTGCTCCTGAGTGTTTAACAGCTGTCTGAGAGATAAAAATCTTGTCAGTGGAATCTTTCCCCACCTCTTCACCTGGGTGGAAGAAGCTGCTTCCACATCTGATGTTAGGTAACTGTCAGGCCCTCATTAGAAAAACTGAAATCCTATTGGAAGAACGAACCTGCTGTAAGCCAAAGGGGTCAGATCTTCCATCACAGCAGAATAATCGCAATTGCGCTCTCTCCCTCTCCCTTCCTTAGTTTGTCGTGGTCCTAGTACATTTTTAAAAATAGAGTAACAGCCTAAGTGTCAATGGAAAATTTTTATCCCTGCCTTTTTAATTACAAGCAAAGCCTATCTTTGTCCACCTGCAGAATAGCAACAAAGTGTTGCATATCTATGCCTAAGCAAACAAAACTAAACACTAATTCATGGATATTTGTACAATCATCCTTCAGCCCTGTCCTGGTGAAACCTTTATGTGAAGTTCTCCAGAAGTAAAATTTAGAGCACCCGTCTTCTCCAAACCATATCAGTTGTGCTATTGGACTGTCAATCTTCCTGTGAACAGCGCAGAGCTTTAAGTGGGGAGTTTTTGCAGGTCACCCATTGCCGATGATCTCTCTACGTTCGCTCTTCGTTGACATCACTTGGGTGCCTTTGAGACAGGAGAGAAGATGCCCAATGAGACTTGAATCTGGAGAACTACATGCAAAGGGGTCTCCGCAGAACGTGGGCCTGGGGAAATGCTGCTTCTTCCAGCTCTTCAGATATTCCTGAAAACATCAAATGACTTTTCATTGCTGCCAGTTCAACAAGGAACAAAAAGAAAGAAGAAATCAATGAGGGATAGAAGAAATAGATTTTTGTTTCTATTATGAGTGCTATAGAAATGCCTATAAAATAAAATTGAACTCTATCTTCAAGTAATAACAGCAAGTGTTTTCACGCGCTTATAATATATGCATGCAAGTCAGCCATAAACTCCCCCATCAAGGGACGAGACCTAAATAGAAAAGGGAAACTCTGAAGGTATTTAGGTTTTTCAAATAAGAAAACAATCAAAAATTAAATATAATATTTGCTGCAAAGTATCTTTTTTGCATAAGATAAACAAAGGGCATAATCAGGGTTTCGTTATAAGATGTAGACAGACAACAGAGATAACAGAAAGGCTTATGACCAATGAATTTATTATCATATTATATTAATACATGGTGCAATGCATTATCACACACTGATTTAACCCAGGGCCAGGCATCTTTTCAGGCATCAGACACTATTTTTTTAATGGCACCATGGTTATAATTTATGTCTGTGCATAAATTATCACATTTCACAAGATTTTGTGGTTCTTGTGAACTGTTGGCATTGTTGTTCAAAGCCCTGTGAAAGCGAAAAATATTTTAAATTTGTTTCCATTTTATTCTAAATTCTGAGGATTTCTCCAGGTTTTTTTAGTCCTTTCCATGCCCATTGTTTCTCCACTGCAAACTCTTCCTTCTTGAAATGCCTCTCATTCAACACTTCTTTGATAGAGTTTAAAAGCAAATGTCCGCAAAACTATAATTCAGTAAGGAGACAATTTCAACTATTTCAGAACTTTGGGACCAGACTGGACAAAATGATCCACCAATCAAATACTGCCCCACTCCTTCTGTATTCTACCACGGATCATAATAGTATTATTTCATCCCCATTTTTGGTTAGTTTCAGCCCCAAATGTAGTTATGGTTGTGTTGCTGAGAAAGCTGAAGCTTGTTTTGTGGCTTTATGTCCACCTATCAACTGGTTAATGGAACACAATGTACAAATCCACCAAGGAGATTCTACCACAACCCAGACTTTAGTAATGTTGGGTTGCAATTCCCCTCACTACTGCCACCATGTTGGATATGCTCCCTAGTGTGATTGTGATTACAGCAGAAACAGATTGACAAAAGCATTGTATCTCTTCCTATAGTTAAACTTGCTTTGCTTTATTGTGGTGAGTAGCTATGTGTGGCCCCACAGATCGACAGTGGATAGCAATGAGATTCCACCTACAGGCCTATTACTCAGCTTGGTCCTACGCACTTATTCCTGAGTGAGCAATCGGTCAGGGCAATACCAAGAAAGAATACAAGACTGGGCCTGCCCTCCTAGGATACTGTGGGTGTAAGATGGCATTTCTGAAACAGTTAAATTCCAAACGTATGAAGTGTACACTTTTTTCAAGGAACATAAACGAGTCATTGCAAGATTTAAAAATGTGTCAATGTGATGCACATGTTCACTCAACTTGCCTCAGATGCTTCAGTGGTCATTGCTGGGAGTCTTCTCCACATGAAGTCCAAAAAGGCCTTTGAGATCACAGAACTGTAGAATTCCTTGCTTTTTTTAAAAAAAACACCTAAATTTTCTCTCACTTTCTGAAGGGGCAAAGTTAAGAGATTCAGAAAGCTGACCATTTATTATTAAAATGATGACTTTTGCTGAAGAAAAGGGAGAAAAATCAATGGAGTACATCTTCTCTCTCCCTCACCACATTCTTTTCGTAAGGCAATTATCTCTAATTTTTTAAGTAGCAGAAAGAATGAAGCTTCTCTGAAATTGCATTAGTTAAGAAAATTAAAACATATATTTTGAAGACATAATAGTCTAAGAAATAAATGTTTTATGTCAGCCACCACAATTCAATTAGCAATGTGAGAAAAAAGCTTGAATGTTGAGTTTGGTTGGTTAAATTGGCTTTGGTTTACAGGCTAGCTCAGATACTGGATTATAGGAAGGTGAGCAATGCTCTACCTACTAATAGTTTTGCTGAGTATTTTGAATATTTGAAACATTTTTCTTTTTGAACTATTTCAGCAGGTCATACAAAAGGTTCGTAATGTGGATCTACAGCTTAGTATCTCCATTTTAAGGGACGCGGTGGCTCAGTGGGTTAGGACGCTGAGCTTTGTTGATCAGAAGGTCGGCAGTTTGGCGGGTCGAATCCCGAGTGCCGCGTAACAGAGTGAGCGCCTGTTATTCGTCCCAGCTTCTGCCAACCTAGCAGTTCGAAAGCACGTAAAAATGCAAGTAGAAAAATAGGGACCACTACGGTGGGAAGGTAACAGCGTTCCGTGCGCCTTTGGCGTCTAGTCATGCTGGCCACATGACCACGGAGATGTCCTCGGACAAGTGCTGGCTCTTCGGCTTTGAAACGGAGATGAGCACCGGCCCCTAGAGTCGGAAACGACTAGCACGCATGTGCGGGGGAACCTTTACCTTTACCTTTATCTCCATTTTGCAGCCAAGGAACTGATGCTCGGAGAGAGCATATGCTTTAGTGCAAGGGTGTCAAACTTGCTGCATCACGTGACGTGTCGTGACGTATCGCGACTTTTTTTGCATTGCTAGAGATGGGCTGGGCGCAGCCTCTGCATGATGCAACCGGCCCATGGCCCGGCAGTTTGATACCCCTGCTTTAGTGTCTTACAAGGCTTTGATGGTGATTTGAATTTCCTTTTCTTAACCATTACCTTTGCTGGCCCTAACATTATAGGCCCTCCAGAGTCCATTGGAGTTGGATGGCTAATAAACATGAATGAATGAATGAATAAGCAATATAAACATGATACTTATTTTTAAAATAATTTTTAGTAAAGTTTTACAAAGCACAGAAAAACTATCACAAATTAATAAAGAGTAGAAATAGTAAAGAAAGAAAAAAGCAAAAGTAAAGAAAGAATAAAAAAGAAATAGAAGCTTCTGATTTTATTTGCAGCAAAAGTACGTACAATTCAAAATGATCTCTTATTCTATTATTACAAAAATAAAACCACCCCTTCACTTTTTTCTATTATCCAGGGATTTTTTTTCGTAATCGTGAAAGCCACTAATTATAAGTGCCTTTTTTCTGTTTCATTCAAAAGGTCTCTCACGGGTTTCTAGACAACCATAAATGGAGATATTATTTTTTTTAACCAAAGAGGTGAATAATACTTACTTACTTACTTACTTACTCATTCATTCATTCATTCATTCATTCATTGATTTCCATATTTTTTCTCTAACCAAAGAGGTGAATAATACTATTGATTGATTGATTGATTGATTTTTTTATGTATGATCACATACCATCTTGATCTATTTATTTATTTATTTTGCATTCTGCAAACTATATTTTTTAAATATATATTCAATTTTATTTTCCCATTTCTTCCACAAACAAGTCAACAAATATATTGCCATACATAAATACATACACGTAAGTTTGGGTGCTGCTCATCCATTTCCCCTTTCACTGTATCCACCCTCCTTCTCTCTCTTCCCTCTTCTCTACTTTCTTTCCCCCTTTCTCCTTTCTTTCCTACTTCCCTCTTCTCCCTCTCCTCTCCTCTTTCCCTCACCACTCCGCTCCCGTTTCTCCCCACTTCTCCTCCTCTTTCCCTCCAACCTTCCTACTTCCTTCCCCCTCCTCTACTCTCTTCCCTCTCTCCTCTCCTTTCTTCCCTCCCATTCCTTTTCCGATACAGTTCAGGGGTGATGTCCAAGCAGCTCCTCACCTTGGATTTTCAATGTCTGTATTAGGTATGATAATATCCTTATCTCCTCATTTTTCTTCCATCTAAATTAGTGTTAGCTGTCTTTTAAGCATATTCTCTTTTTCACCCACTCATAAAATTTCCCCCAAATTTCATAATACTCTGACTCTGTCTTAACTTTAATTATCATTGTTAATCTATTCATTTCCGCACATTCCATTATTTTCCTGATCACCTCTTCTTCTGGAGGAGCTTTCAGTGCCTTCCAGTTTTGTGCAAACACAATCCTAGCTGCAGTGGTTATATGAATAATCAAATATGTGTTCTCTTTGCTATATTTCTCTGGTAAAATACCCAACAGGAATATTTCTGGTCTTAATTCTATATGTTGTTGTATCATCTTTTCTATCCATGATTTGATTATGTTCCAATAGGTTTTAGCTTCTGCACACATCCACCACATATGATAGAAAGAGCCTGGTATTTGATGGCATTTCCAAGATTTCATAGATCTGTCCTTAACCATTTTAGCTAGTTTTTCTGGAGACAT
Source organism: Vipera ursinii (assembly GCF_947247035.1). Classification (NCBI taxonomy): domain Eukaryota; kingdom Metazoa; phylum Chordata; class Lepidosauria; order Squamata; family Viperidae; genus Vipera; species Vipera ursinii. The sequence continues at coordinate 169,331,505 of NC_139512.1, read as the reverse complement.
ATGCCATCTATAGAACATCTTGTACATATTTTCTTTATACGCTGTCGCCATTGTCAATTTATAGTTTCTTTCCACAATTGCTGCCATCTATCTAATTCAATCGTATATCCAAAATTTCTTGACCATTTTATCATTGATTCCTTAACTTGCTCCTCCTCTAATTCCCTATATAATAAGTAGCTATACATTTTTAATCCATCTTTCTAAAGTTCCCATATTTCATCTAACTCTGTTCTCCCCAAATTAAAACCATCTATTTTAGCATCTTTTTCATATCTAGATTGTATTTGCATTCTCATGTACCAATCCATCTTTATTCCTTGTTCCTCTAATTGTTGTTTGGTTTTCAGCTTCCCCATATCTGTTAGTAGGTCTTTATATCTTATAATGTTTCCCATTTAAACATATTGGGGTGTATTAACGCTTCCATCGTTGACAGCCAATCTGGAATCCTCAAGTAATGCTTCCTCTTTATTTTCTCTGAAACCATCAATAAAGAATTCCTAATATGATGTCTCTGGAAATAGCTGTGTATTTTATTTTTCCCATACCATATGAACGCATGCCATCCCAACTGTAAATCATGTCCCTCTAATGTCAATAATCTAGTATTCCTCAGTAAAATCCATTCTCTCATCCATGACATTACTGCAGCCTGGTAATATACTGTAATTCCCAATTAGGTAAGCTAAACCCACCTCTGAGTCTTGCATCCTGTAACATTTTTAAATTAATCCTTGCCTTTTCCCCTGCCAAATGTATTTCAAAATTATTTTATTTAGCCCCTCAAAATATTTCTTTTCCAATCTTATTGGTATTGTTGAAAACAAAAACAACAATCGTGGTAATATATTCATTTTGATTATTGCAATCCTGCCCATTAATGATAGTTGTACCTTTTTCCATTTATCCAAATCTACTTCGATTTGTCTTTCCAATTTGTGATAGTTATCTTCTTTAATGGTTGTACATCTTGCTGTCAGGTGAATCCCCAGATATTTTACCTTCTTTACAATCTGTATCTCTAACTTTCCCATCAATTCTTTTTTTTGTTTTTCAGTAATTTTTTTCACTAACATTTTTGTTTTATCTTTATTAATCTTCAAACCTGCTACCTCACCATATTTTTCTATTTGTTCTATTAATACAGGTCCTGTCTCTAGTGGCTCCTCCAAGATAAATACTAAATCATATGCGAAAGCTTGTAGCTTATATTCTTCTCTCTTAACTTTCATACCTTTTATATCCTTATTCTGTCTTATAGTTCTATTTATCTCTAGTGTCAATACAAACAATAATGGGGATAAAGGGCATCCCTGCCTTGTTCCCTTCATAATGTTAATCTTTTCAGTCATATCTCCATTAATCATTATTTTGGCTATTTGCTTATTGTAAATTGCTTTAATTACATTTATAAATTTCTCCCCAAAATCCAGAATCTGTAGTTGTCTTATCATGAATTGCCAATTCACATTGTCAAATGCTTTTTGCACATCCAAAAACATAACCATCTAAAATTTATCCTTTTTTTAATTAAGCATTTTGTCAGAAATTGATACTCCTTTCTCAGGTCTCTCACTCTTCTTGGGATCTGTTTTAACATCACTATCTCTCTTCCTTTATATTTTATTTTAACATTTCTCAGTTTCTGTAGTATATCTACCCTTAATGCTTTTTTAGTAAATCTTATATGCACCTCTCTGGGGAGGGTATTTCTTGTTGCATATCTAGTGTATATTCTATATATCTCATCTATATCATTAATTATCTTTTCCTTGCTTTCCTCCAATACTTCTGCTAATATTCCCGCCATTACATCTGCTAGGTTCTCTCCCTTTTCTTCTTCAACATTTTGGAATCTTAAATAATAATCAGCTCTATCCATCTCTAAAGCACTGATCATTTTCTCCTGGCTCCTGTCTGTTAATGTAAGTCGGTTATCAATCTCCTCTAGTCTCTTATCTGTTAATTCAATTCTTTCTTCCGCTTGTTGCAATCTTTGTTCATTTTTTTCCATCAGTTCTTTGACCTCTTTTAGGTCCTCTTCTAGTTTGCCAATCCCTTCTTTGAAGTCTGTGTGCAGAGCCAGTATCATATTTTTCAATTCCATGTTAGATCTATCTTGCTGCGTTGTGTTGTCCAGTGATTTCTGTGCCACCGGACTCTGTGATATTAGGGCAGCTGTTGCTGGGTGTGTTGTGGTCTTCATTTTCTCCAGTAGTTTGTAATCCAAATGTTGATGGGGTATTATAATCCAAATGTACTCCCCCCCCAAAAAAAAAGAGTACGAAAAATTTCAGCGACAAGTAAAGGTGAATACAAAGGGAAAAGGAAAGAAAAAGAGAAGGAAAAAGCCAAATATCCTTATATCTTAAAAAAAAGAAGAAATTAATCCATACAGGTTACGCTCTTTGTTCATTTCAGTCTCTGTGCCTTAGTCCAAAAGAAAACAAAAATAAAAATAAAAAACAATCCACCATTCCGCAAACTAAAAAAAAAAAAAACAGACTCTGTAAACTTCTTATCAGTGAGTTCAGCAGCTGTCATTCAAGGTCACTTACTCTCCCTTTTTTTCTTAAGCTTCAAGGGTATTCTCAGCCGAGATACTTGATTCATTGCCTTCTTTTGCCTTCCATTGTTATCCGCCACTGCAGTTCCAGGAGAGGAGCAGTTTAAAAATCCGCTCCCCTCCCCCACTTCTCCACGGCTTCAAATTCTTCTTATTTCCAACCCCCCCCCCCCGACAGTTTCCAGCATTTAAGGATTCTCAGTCTTCTCACCCAGGCAATCCTCCAAATTTACTTTCAAGATCTTCCAAGTGGCCACCCTGGCTTGTGACGGCTCTCAATGGCCGTCTGACAGCTGCTGGTCCAGGAAGCTTCCGTCAGCTCTCCAGGAGGTTGCGATCTCTCCTGTGCTGCCAAAACTGTGCCTTCCTTCTTCACCGTCCCTACAGGACAGCTCTGGTCTGTCTGAAACTCAGACAGATCCCCCAAACAGCTGAAAAACGACAATCCTTCGGGAGCTTCCAAAGGATGTCATCCCACCACGGCACTGGCAGATTGATTGATTGATTGCAGTCCATCTTGTATTAAAAGCTGGGCAGCTCACAACCAAAAGATAAGACATCTATCTACAATAAAAAAATTTAAACCACAAATATTAAAACCAAATTAAATCAAAATATGTGGCACCATAGCTACTTTCCCCATAGAACCCACAACAATGTCATCTCATTAACCTCACTCTATCCCAGTGGTTGAGAGGGGAGCCATGTCTTCTTAAGAGCTTTTCAGAAAGTTAAACGTGGGGTGGGGGGTTTCCAAGAATCAGGGAGAAGAGTGTTCATAGGGAAGGGATGAAACAAAAGTCATGCTTCCTAGGTCCCATTAGGTGTCAGCATTTAAAGGCGGGGTCTAGGATTTTACCCACCTTATCCAATCTGGTAGGATGAGCAGATGTCCTTAAGGGAAATGCAATCCCACAAATAATCTGGCTCTTTGCCATAGAGAGCTTTAACCAGTACCTTGAATTGCACCCAGGAGGAAACTGAGACTCAGTGCAGGTCAGGGGTGAAACATCAACACCCATGACTGCACTTGTCCCCACATTCAGGACTACAAGAAGTCCTCGATTTAGATCCGTAATGGAGCCTGCCAATCATGGTTGTAAGTAAATGCGATCGTGGTGCCAGGTGCCTGAAGCTTTGAATGTGGTTCAAACATTGCCCCAAGGTAGATCCATTATAAATTTGAACAGTTGCTAAGTGGCCAGTCAGAAGTCAAGGACTATCTGTAACTTCCATATGGTCATATATGGAATGATAGGAAGCTGAGAAGATTGGTAGAAGTGCTACAACCCTTATGCTTGCCTCCTATAAACTGCGATTCTGGCCTCAGATACAGCCGAGATGCTTTTCTTGAGAATATTTGACTGTCTGTCCCTTAGTTGGATGCCAAAATGTCTTAAGTTAGCTGTATGGACAATTCCATAAAATGCTAGTAGGTATAATAGTAGCAATATCTGTTACTGGGAACCTGGCACCACAGAAGTCTATGGGAGGATCAAAGGGAAGCAGATAACGAAAGCAACATCACAGTCTCATGAGAAAAACTCTGCCCTGTTTGGACACACTTTGTGATGTTGCACATGGGTGAAAGGAATGGAGTTTGTATTGCCCTGGCCTCTCAACGTTTTGATGAAATTATTGGAGCCTTCAGATACCTCTGCCTGGCATATGAGATGTTGCTGATGGACAATCCATACCATTCTTCACCATTGGCAATGTTCCCTGAAGCTGCAGTTACAGTTCATCAACTTCTGAAAGGCCACAGTTCCCTTCTATAGCAGAGAAGCTTGATTTGTGAGCAGATCTCTCAATTGTCTATGGGAGGTTAGATTCAGTTGTTTTCATTAGACATGTTAGGACTGTACCTGCTTATGATTAGGAAACTTTGGATCTTGAATATACACGGCAACTCTATATCAGTTAAAACAATTATATCTTTAGTCTTTCATATGCACCTGAAAAATTGTGTTTTTAAAAAGTATTGAATAAAAAGGTACCTGCTGTTAGATATGCATGCTCGTTGACCAGACAAAAATGCCAAGTAAGAGTTAAGGATTTTTAATGTATTATGAAAGATCAGTATAACTTCAAAGGAATAAAGAAAAATTAAATAAAATTGTAATGTGTTCATTTCTGCAGATATGATCCTGGATTTTCTAGAAAGAACATTATCTAATAAAAGCTATACAATCTAATCCCTAATGTTAGATTTGAAAATGGTTTTGTTAGTAAAATCTATGTATAATACTAAATGAGTTTGCTGTAAATCAAGCAATGGCAATTTAAAGTATAGTTGTATCTATATTAAACAGCCAGTAATTTAAATTATGCCTATCAAATACTTTATGTAAGTTTTCATCAGTGCAGGCTACGACTAAGAAAAGATTATGGACTGCAGGTGTTAGAGACAGCCAGGGAAATCTAGTAATGTGTTGTTAATTTTTCCATTTCATTCATCAAAGCTCCATTATAATACCAATATTGAAACAAACAGTTCCATTTACCAGAAAATGCATCTTCCAAAATTCATCAATCTGGATATTGTAAGCAAATTCGTGTTCATTGGGGAGGGGGAATCATTTCATAATTTAAGTAAGCACCCACATGAAATAGTGTTGAAAACTCTGCTATTTGATAAAGGAAATCAATTGTCTTCTTTCAAGGTTGACTCAGCCTTCCATCCTTCCGAGGTAGGTAAAATGAGGACCCAGATTGTTGGGGGCAATTAAGCTGACTTTGTAATAATGCCACTTGGGGGGTGTATGAAAGCCCTAATAAGCAGGCATATACATAGAATGAAGGCTACTGCTAAGCTTGTCAGCCGCCCTGAGTCTTCGGAGAAGGGCGGGATATAAATGGAATTAAAAATAAAAATAAAAAAATAAAATAAAATAATCTGCAATTCCTGAAACATATGCTAATTGGTTCATTTAATTTTTTTAAAAAAAAAAAGACAGGGAAAAAGTTCACCAAAGCGATTTTTTATTTTATAATCAACAAGGCACAAAAAATTCAGAAAACAAGAATACAAATGCAGACAAACATAGATCACACTTCTGTTATCCCCCTCCCCCAGATCTCTTTAATACTGCACCATCACCGCCACCAAAACCACGACTGTCACCACCACCAAAAAGTTTAAAAACAAGACATTTGGCTCTATTGCCATCAACGGATCTCTTCATTTTTAGTTTCTACAAAGAATCTTATCAACTGGCTTCAAAGGGCGAAACATTTTTTTTAAAAAACAAAACAAAACAAAACACAATCAAGTGCCTTCTGAAAGGTGAGATTATCATTCTCAGCATCTCCAATCAGCTTGCTCAAGTGGAAAAGTAACTTTAGTCCAACTCATCTTAGAAGGCATTAGGTTGGGGAAGGCTGACGCAGAGCCTGTTCGTGTATGCATTCAGAAAAGTGCACGTTGAACTTATAACCCACACTTCTTCCTGGAAGATAAATTTGACGTTGAGGGAGGCGAGCTTCCAAACAGATCTCCATGTGCTTTCCAACTTTATAGACTTGAGTGGAGGGTTATGAGTATTTAAATCAAGTCCTTATTTCTATAATAGTGTACATCAAATAGAAAAGAGTTGAGTGTTGGATTCCTACATTGCACTAATCCACAATATTGTTAGCTATGATTGGCTGAATAAACTACGAATGTCTGGTTTCACAGATAACACTTAGCCATTTATCTACGGTTTACAAAGTACAATGGCTGTTTTCACAGACTACACAGACATAAATAAGCAAATCATGTAATAATGTAAAACAATGTGTGAACAGTTACTGTACTGAGCTGCTTAGGCCTGCTTTCATAGAAATAAACATGACTCTATTCAATATATTGCAAATTAAAAAAAACAAAACAAAAAGCAAAATAAACAGTCTATGTTTGGGGCATGAAATGATTTGTTCAACTGTGTTTAAAAAAAGCAAAAACCTCATTTTTTATATCATAACTACATTAGGTCAATACAACTAAAAAGAAAAAAGATCTCTATTACATCACATTTTATTGTCTTTTATTGAACAAATGATCTATTAATAGTTATGTGTGCTTATTCTCCTGTTATTACTGCTACACTTTGTGATATCACTAATATCGAGCAGTACATTTGGAAACATGGACATATATTGTTATTAATTCACGCAATAATGAAACTGGCCATCTGAAGTCAAATATGGTGTTTTGATCCATTAAAATGCACACTCCTATTGGAATATATTTTGTTATCAAATGGTACAATGCAATTCGAAAAACATCTGCTTTTAAAAAAAGCTTGCTTGCTGCAAACAAATCAAGTTAAATAATTACTAAAACATGTTTTACATTGATCCCAATTGAAGAATGACAAGGTTCACCTCACACAACATTAACAGCTTCAACATGGTATGTGGAATGACTCTGTAACTGCTGATATGTAGATCACAATCTTCAGATATGAGGAGCAATATTGCATTATGGAAGATTAACAAGAATATGCGGCACTTCCATTACCAACCACCATCACAACAAATCAAGTGTAGGCAAATTCAGCATTTTATAAACCCAACTCAGTGCCTTCCAGAAATAATGGATTGTGACTACTATCACACACTAGTTGGGGAAGATTGAACAAAATCTTATTTAATTGCATTAATATAACTACATAATTTATGTGCCCTGAATAGAGAAACCTTCTTATGCAAATCCAGATGCCATGCTGGTAGCCTATATAATGTGCAGGAGCCTGGAAGAGAAATGGATGTCTCTTCATTACTGTAAACCAAATGGGGCACCATCATACATACAAATGAAGTCCTCCTTAAATAAATAATGACCCCAATTCTTCTTTCATATGAAACAAAATGTATCGGTATGTGATAGGCAAGATATGATATATGAATGAAGTCAACAAGGTTGGTAAAATTGATCCTATATCCTCCTCTACAAGTGGAAAATCTATCCACTATTCCTATTTTACTGATTATTGCACAGCATATAAATTCATTGGGCTGATTTTCTGCCATTATATTTATCTGAAGTATTCCAACTTTTAAAGGGGAAAAGAACAATTTTAAGGAATGTTCAAAAACTGGCAACAGCATTTCAAGCGCTCTGCCAGCCTTGATCTGAATGTTCACTCAAGCAATTTCCATGGGATAAACGTTTATTTCTTCCTTCCCTGCTTAATCTATAGCCTGCAACAATATTGTGTTTCTTCCTCTCCCCTTTCAGTCCCAAATAGCAGACAAGAATACAGTGTAAATAAATAGACATTCCTGAAGTCTCTGAGAATGTTACACACCAGGCATAAAAGTGCCTGTTATAATACAGTCAGCTCTTTTAAATGCTATATTCCTATAACATTTTATGGAATTGCTTTTTTTTCACTTTAAAAAATAAACACGTCGAACCTGCGGTTTAAGTGTCTTACACTATATTCCCTCCCCCCCACCTTTCTCTACCCATGACCCAAACTAAGTTTTTTTTTAAAAAAAATGGACTTGTAACTATTGAAAGTAGATACTGACATTTCAAGTAAAAATAATGACAGCCACCTCTACTCAACCTAATACATATTGTGAAACACTTGTTTAAAAACATTACGTTGCTCAAACGTATAATACATTCTTAAATAACAAGGCCCCACAGTATTACTTTGTGAGCCTTTCCCTCTTAGGAAACCCCTCCCTCAGGTTTGCATCCACTGCTCATGCTGCAGTGCCGCTTGTCTCTCAGCTCCTCACTTATGACTGTTCCAGTTCTTAGGCTTTGGCTATGAAATCCCTTTTTTCAATGAGGCAACGCTGGTTATTAAGGCTTGATTTGTTTTCCATTCAAAGCTTTATTTGGAAATAACTCTTTTCCAACAGCAGTATGTCTATCTTGTATCTTCTGGCTCGGTTTTTATGACCTTCCGATCGAGGATGTTGAAAGCCGAGTGAGGAAAATCTTTCAAAATACCAAGACCTTCTGCAATAACAACAAAAGAAAATTAGAACTGTTGAAAAACCGTACAAATGGACAATATAACCAATGGCTAGCATACAAAACCATGGTAGCATCTTACTGGTAGTGGTACATTGTAGTACTGAAAAAATGGAAGCCTATTAAAACCACCATGGTGGACATATTATGAGGGAAAAGGAGAAGACACCTCTATGATCAAAGGAGTCACAGCATGTTCTTAGAAGCAGTGACCCTCAAAAAGAGCCTTGGTGGAGCAGTGGGCTAATGCCTCCTTAAGTAACACCAGCTGCCTTCAATTAGTGCAGGTTCGAGTCCCACCAGGCTCAAGGTTGACTCAGCCTTCCATCCTTCCGAGGTAGGTAAAATGAGGACCCAGATTGTTGGGGGCAATTAAGCTGACTTTGTAATAATGCCGCTTGGGGGGTGTATGAAAGCCCTAATAAGCAGGCATATACATAGAATGAAGGCTACTGCTAAGCTTGTAAGCCGCCCTGAGTCTTCGGAGAAGGGCGGGATATAAATGGAATTAAAATAAAAAATAAAAATAAAACGTAGACTTCAGGTCTTTGAAAGAACAAGCCCTGGTAGTGAAAACTGCCAACATCCAGACTTCTAACTCAGCGTCTTAAAATGGTTGGAAAGATTACAATGATAGTAACATTTAAACATGATGCCTCCAAATTCCTTCATAATCAAAGGCAGCTTAAGTTGGCTCACTTTGTATAAAAAAACTTTTATTTATTTATCCATTCAGTTGATTTTTATAGTTGCCCATCTCACATTGGCAGCTCACAACAATCACCAAAATGCAATAAACAAATCACAAATAAAAAACAAATAAAATATAGCCATATTAAAAATATTAAACCACTCTAATCAGAAGCCAAGGTAAAAATAATGCTATAAGCAAAGTTTTCTGACTTGTACCTGACCCATCACAGACCCTCACTTGACACACCCACCCCTGAAGCCCTTATAAGCAAAGAACAGTGACATCCCCTAAACTCCGCAGAAGATGTTACCTAGTCTGGTAATGAAATGTTCGGAAAAGTTCAAGCTCAGAAAACAAACCTTCATCTCTTAAGTCAGACGTGTCAAACTCGCAACGTCATGCAACCGATCGGGACTGTTTTGCCATTGCCGGCAATGGGATGGGCGCGGCTTCCGCGTGACGTATCCAGCCCTAAGTTTTCTCAGCTCTAAGCCTAGCTCCAAAGCCATCGAATGAAGCAACATTGTAACAACTATTCACAATACATTCAATCTTTTTACTCTCCATTAAGAGTCATTAACCCTATCTGCTGGTTCTAACTTACAAGAGTTATTTTGTGAGTGCAATTTCAATGCATGTAATGCTAGAAAAGGCAATATTTTGAAAACAGTAGCATTGGTATTGGATTTTGAGGTATGAAGCATCAGCAGATATGGGTATCTGCTAACATTGGCAAGGGATGTCTGCATATTAACAAAATATATACATTATGTTGTCTAGAACAGCTGCCTACTTGGCATAAAGGAATTCAGAAACGCTTCCTTCTAAGTTCACATAACGTGGTCATCTGATACCGAGCATGCAGTTGCTCTTACATTTAAGGCTTTGAAATGCTTTCCTACACCTGCCAACATTTACTTAAACAAACTGGTTGAATGGTGAGGATGTCAGTTATAATATGCCTTCACTTCCAGTGGAGCCACTGATGCCAGTATGGTATAGTTCTGGAATTCCACACATTTTCCGGTTAAAATGCCGACTCTGAGTACGCTAAGTATCAGTGGATATGACATTATTTAGGTAGTATAAATCAGGTACAAAACTTCATTAAGCTACACAAGATTGTTGGAAGGAGACCTCTCTTACCATCATGGATGGCAGTTATGGCAGTTGCAGTCCCAATCCAAACAAATCTACCTATCAATAGGCTAATTACAAGCTATTTTCAACATAGATTTCCCACAATATTCCAGATACAGTGTGATGGAATTCTTACCTGGCAATTGTGATTTTGCCTCACCACCAGCATACTGTCGGCTCAGATCATTGCAAAGGGGCTTCATTCCAGGAGCTTCTCCATCTAATGAAATGTGCGGCATGTGTCTGTTTGATAGACCTGATATACGGAGATTTAAAGGTCTTTCACCTAAAAGATATCAGCACAAGTGTAAACCACATGTTATAACAGAGATGGAAAAACTCCACCTTCCAAGAGACAAGCCCATTCTAAATAGTATCACATGAATATTATCTACATAAGTCATTACTTTCTGCTTGCTTCTTCACAATATAAGTCTTTCATCCATATAGTTTTTTAGCTCCAAACCACATTTTCAACCATTGCTTGATTCCATAGTCATTAAAAGCATGGGACCCACAATTCACCTGAAGAACTTGGGAGTAGGATGTTATGTATAAATACACAAAATAGGAACAATTGTGATTACTTTGCCTTCACAGCATTTCGAACAAATTAAATCAAACTTCAGACATCTTGTTTTTCCCAAGGCAAAAGTTGGACATTGGGAAATCATTTGTGCTCTCTGAATCCCTCTAAAAACTCTTTAAACCTCAGCAAATTTCATTCTATATATGGAGGTATTTCTACACTGTACGATATAATACTGTTATTGTGGGGGAAAATAGGAGGTAGGAATATTAGGCATGTTTGCTGTCTTGAATTATAAATAAAAAGGTGGGATAATAATAATAGTACCAATGTTTGGAGTACTACTTGAATACCTTTCACTGGCATTGACAAAAATCATCACTAGTCATTCGCAAACGGCAGCTTTACTTGGAGCAGCTTACATCCTGGGATAAATCTTTAACATCATTAAGTAACATCTGCCAATCCCAGGTCCTTGGGAAGGACTTGACAGGTGGATAAAAATGCCAAATCCAGTTTAACTGTTCAATCATACACAACAACAACAATGATGATGATGGTGGTGGTGGTATTACTAGTGCATCAACTTCAAAATGCTAACTGTAAAAGAAATGTATAACAGCAAATACATGCCTGGTAAAGCAACAGTACCTTGTCCATCCAGAGGATCTGGCGTCAGCCCATTGGGACTGCTTTCTTCTGAACTTTGCCTGTAAAGACCTGTAGAGAGTCGTCTTTCCAAGCCAGCTTGGTTGCAAAGAAACTCCATTTGCTTGGCCATCATCTTTTCAGGCTGAAATGAACCAGAGATGTATGCACACAGCAGAATTACTATGCTGTACTGCCAGCCAGTTGCCAAACAGAAATAGCTAGCCCCAAAACAACACAGGTATGGACAAGCACTTTAAAAGATTGACAAGCAGCAATGGAGGCAGAGGATCTGCTGAGGATCACCAAAACCAAGAGGAATCAAGGAGTAAGCTCCAAAAGTTAGAACACTCAACCACTCTCAATCCTCCCTTTTGGCATCTCATAAAGCTGTTAAAACAATGCTATTTTGCCATGCATTTAACTAGAATTAAATATTTCCAGTGGCCACCTGCAGTGAATTGTTTGAATATTAGTTGAATTCCTTCTCTGTTTCTATACTCCATTTTTACTCGGGGGGGGGGGGAAGTGACTAGGCCAAAGTCACCCAGTTGGCTTTGTGGTACTAGCATTCAGAGTTTCCTGGTTTCTAGCCTTGTGCTTTAACCACTACATCAAAATGGCTTTACTTTGTTGCAAGTTACTTAAACTCTTCAGACTGGGGCGGGATACAAAACCTGTGAAGTTAAGAAACAGCCATAATGATAACTCTAAGTATATGCTATTGCACAAAAAAATGCTTGTGCAATGAATTTAATAATAATGATCACAGGAAGTGAAACAAAGAATAATTAATTTAATTTAATTTAATTTAATTTATTAATATTTCTATACCGCCCTTCTCCCGAAGGACTCAGGGCGGTGTACAGGGCAAGAATAAAACACAGAATTACAAAAGTTAAAAAGTAATTAAATACATGCCCATTAAAAATACAGTTAATACCTAACAAAAAGCCCCAATAAAAATAATAAAAACCCCACCAATCCCTCCTCAGGCCAGGCCGGCTTGCTCGAACAAGTATGTTTTTAGATCGCGGCGAAAGGAGCGGAGATCGGGCGCCGTCCGGAGCTCAACCGGTAACTGGTTCCATAGCTCCGGGGCGCCCACAGAGAAGGATCTCCCCCTGGGGGCCACCAGTCGACATTCTCTGACCGGTGGCACCCTGAGGAGGCCCTCTCTGTGGGAACGCACAGGGCGGAGGGAAGTAGACGCCGGCAGCAGGTGTTCCCTAAGGTACTCCGGACCCCTGCCATGTAGGGCTTTAAACACCATTACTAGTACCTTGAATCTCACCCGGAAGACAACTGGTAACCAATGCAGCTTGGTTACCTGCTGTTACCTGCACTGAAGCTTCTTACAAAAAACCTCTAGCTACTACAAGTATTAAAAAATGCCCATACTGTAATATTAAATAAAAGCACTTTGCAAGAAACAAGCCAACTATCGTATATCATGACCACAGTTGTAACTGGATACCTTGGATGCAAAATCAACAAACGGGGGGGGGGGGGGGGAAGGGAGTCAAGCAGTGCACCACCAAAAGATCACGTTGGTAAATATGATTGACATGCTAAGGTCAGATGCAAGCAAGCTGGAACAGATGAAAGAAAAGCTGGAGAATAAGAAGACCAAATTTTATCCAATCAAGATAACAGAAGATAACAACAGAAGCTGAAGAAGCTTCTTGGATGAGAAGTGAAATGTCTTCAAAGGAAAACAAGAAAGTTCAACTGCCTCATGAAAAAGCATCTTTGGGGTATCCAATCAAGAAATATTACCTAGAGACAAGCAAAATCAAGGGAGCTCTCAGCAGATACAAAGCTCAAATTGTACATTACAGGCAGAATCTCCAATATCAGTTGAATCAGGAATGTTTCTACTAATTCAACAATGGAGAGTGTGCAATAAACCAACCAACACCTGACAAAAAGGAAACAATGCAGTTCTTTGCGCAGCTAAGCCCAAACAGCAGAGGGACAAAAGATCAGCTCCTAATTGACAAGATGATTTTTGAAAACTTTTAACAGAAGGAAGACCAACTTAAATATAGCTTGGATTGATTTCAAGAAGATATTCGACTTTCTGCCACATGACTGGATAATCACATGCTTAGCAGTTAACAGGAGTCAGCAGAAATATCAGCAGCTTTGTGCAAAGATAAATGGCACAATGGAAGACACAGTTGCTGATCAATGGTCACTGACTGGGAGAGTTTAAGAAATTTTTTGTTTCCAATATTATCGTTGTATCTTCTAAGTTTTCATTTATCTGAGTCTGGTCATTAGTTTCTTCCTTTAGACATGTCAAACTCATGACGTCACACGACGTATCGGAGCTTTTTCCCCATTGCCAGCAATGGGGCGGGCACGGTTTCCTGGTGATGCATCCAGCCCGCGGGCCAGCAGTTTGACACCCCTGTTTTAGATCATCAATGTTTGTGTCAGCATTCTCTAGTTTTCCTTCTATTATCTGGTTTACTGGTTCCTTCTCTGTAGTTGTTTTCCGAGTTTGTAGATTTAAATTAGAAAATTGTTTTATCTCCTTTGTGTTATTTTTAACCTGATCATAACCTAAAACAATTGTTTTTTGTATTAATTTCAACATGGAATTTCTTTCTGTGATTCATCAATATTTTCTTGGTAATATGGCAAACTAAGGCTCCTGGGAACACATGTTAAACATGGTGCTTCACTATTTAAAGCTGAGTATGAAACATCTATTTTATTTTTTTGTAAGTAGCCTTTATAAATTTATCCAACCAACTGCACCTCCCCTAAGCAGATATAAGTAAAATTCAAATTTTTCTGTCCAGTAAGAAATATATTCTTTCTGTCCAGGGAGAAAAAAGAACCATTGAAAATTGTTTAACAATCAAGATTTATAATCCAAAGTGTTCCATCTGTTCCTTCTACAAGAAGATAAATCCACAACACAGTTCTGAAAGTCAGTATTTATGTTCAAAATACTGGCAGGCCAAATTTAGTATAGTTTATCATCTCAGCCACACAGATAAACAGCCCTCAAGCCTGTTACTTTTTTCTCAGTTGCAATTCTCAATAGTAAAAGCTTCCAAGGTCAGCCAAAGCCTTATCTAGTTCTGGACTTCGAGTCAGATTTCTTTTAGACATAAATAAGTTGTAGTGCTGTAATTCCCCACTAGATATCATTGATGCAGTTTTTCAGTTTTTAGATCCAAAATTTATATTTTAAAATTTTTAAGTCTTTTTTTTCAAGAAAAAGGTCTTTAAAACACTTTTAGTCCCCAAATTTTCAAGCTGTATGTATACATTAATTCCAAATAAGTCTTATAGATTTCACCATTTTCCCCAAGAAATTAATTCATCGCTTTCCTTTTCTGAGGGAATGGGGTGGAAATTCCCTTTTCCTCTTTCATCAGGGGAGTGCTTTGGGCAGATTTTCAGGAAGAGGTCTTAAAATCATAAAGAGAGGATCAGGTCTCACCCAGTTTCATCTACGTTGCTGTAAAGTTGCTTGGTAGTGTTTGTTGTCTTTCGTTGTCAGCAGCTTCGAATGCAGCCAGTTTTTCCCCCACCAGTTTGGAGGGCTTCCTTGGATCAAATGGGAGGGCTGCTGCCCCCCCTTCTTGCTTGCCGCCTCTAGGGGGCGACTTTTGACCCTTTCCAGGGTCCCCCAGCAGGGTGAAACCAAACGTGAAAGACAGAGTCCCGTCTTCCTGAGTCTGCATCGTCATGACGTCAAAACCGGAAAAGACATTTTACAAACTAAGGTTTCAGACCATACTGGACGTCAAGGAAGGAGAGCTGATAGAATGGAAGATAAAGCTGTTAACAGAACTGTGGAGAACTGGAAAAGGAGGGAGGCGGTTTAACGAATATCAATGGGTTAGTTCTTCCAAAAATACCTTAACCAAATTGTTTCTCTTGCTTCAAATAATATATACATAAACAGAGGAAGAATTATTTGATGATCCAAATGCACTGACTTGGAAAGTTAGTTGGCAAAGGAAGAAATCTAGAGTAAGATTGAAGGAAACAGAAGCTTTGACCTATTAGAGGGGATGCTATGTAACTAATTAGATGTTTGAATATGGTTAAGAATAGATTGTTAGAAATAGAAGTATTATTATAACTAGATAGTTAGGATTTGTAATCAGAATATTATATCTTGGTATGAAAAGGGAAATAATATGCTAAGAACTTTGAAGAAGGGATGCTTTTGGTTGCCAAAATATAACTTGTTTTGAAATTATAAATGATTAGGATTCTTTGAACATGGATGGGAAATTAAAATTGAAAAAAGCAAAGATAGGACCAGGAGCAAATAAGTGGAAATTGAGTGCAAATGCATTTAAGATATGCTTTGGTTAGAAAAGATATTTTAAACTGCTATTATTGACATTATTAGAAAAATGTAACAAATGTTGATATGTAATTATATATTTACTAACAATAATAAGTATTGTATTTGCTTAGTGCAGAAAAATGGTTATTACCAGAAGAAGAGAGGATGTACTGGTGGGTGTAATAGTGAAAGAAGCTTACATACGAGCCTTGGTGGAACAGTGGGCTAATGCCTCCTTAAGTAACACCAGCTGCCTGCAATTAGTGTAGGTTCGCATCCCACCAGGCTCAAGGTTGACTCAGCCTTCCATCCTTCCAAGGTAGGTAAAATGAGGACCCAGATTGTTGGGGGCAATAAGCTGACTTTGTAATAATGCTGCTTGGGGGGGGGCCTAATAAGCAGGCATATACATAGAATGAAGGCTATTGCTAAGCACATTGGTTTGTGCTTAAATTGTAAGCCGCCCTGAGTCTTCGGAGAAGGGTGGGATATAAATGGGATTAAAATAAATAAATAAAATAAATGTACCACAGAATCACTAATGGACTCAGTCATCACGTTGCCTATTGGGCACTTGTTTGTGAAAATAGAAGATTAATAAAACATTTATGGAAAAAAGGAATTTTTAAAAAAGACTTATTATCACCACTACTGTTTGTAGTTATACTGATTCCTCTGTCAACTATACTGAACAATTCATGACCTGGCTATCAAACATCAAAAACATCTGCTAGTCTATCTTACCTCCTTTACATGGATGATCCAAAGCTGTAGGGAAAAAAACAGTATCTGGAATAGAATTGCTACTCAAAACTGTCCAAATATATAGCCAAGATATCACAGTGGACTTTGGACTGTAGAAATGTGCCACCCTTCCCATCAAGAGGAAAATGTTGAAAACTGAAGAAATTAGGATGTCCTATGGAAATAACAAGGGACGCGGTGGCTCAGTGGGTTAGGACGCTGAGCTTGTCGATCAGATGGTCAGCAGTTTGGCAGGTCGAATCCCGAGTGCTGCGTAGCAGAGTGAGCGCCTGTTACTCGTCCCAGCTTTTGCCAACCTAGCAGTTCGAAAGCACGTAAAAATGCAAGTAGAAAAATAGGGACCGCTACGGTGGGAAGGTAAACAGCGTTCTGTGCGCCTTTGGCGTCTAGTCATGCCGGCCACATGACCACGGAGACGTCCTCGGACAAGCGCTGGATCTTCGGCTTTGAAATGGAGATGAGCACCGGCCCCTAGAGTCGGAAACGACTAGCACGCATGTGCGGGGGAACCTTTACCTTTTACCTTTATGGAAATAACATCAACTGTCTGGATGAAGAAGATCACTACAAATATCTTGGCATTCTTCAAGCTAGCAACTGGGAGACCATGAGTTCTAGTGTTGTCTTAGGCATAAAACCAGCTGGGTGACTTTGAGCCAGTCCTTTTCTCTCAGTCCTAGGAAGCAGACAATGACAATCCACTTCTGAAAAACCTTGCTAAGAAAATTGCAGGGATTTGTCCAGACAGTTGCCAGGAGTTTATTTATTTATTTTATTTATTTAATTAGTTTTCTATACCGCCCTATTCCCGAAGGACTCAGGGCGGTTTACAGGGCAGCATATAAAAGACAATATAAAAAGATAATGTTAAATTAAAATGAATTAAATTAATTAAAGCCCAACAATTAAAACAATTTTAAAAAGCTAAAAGCGCTTCAGTTTCTTTTCCTTTATTCTTTGTAATAATAAATAACAAGAGTTGACAATGATTTGACAGCACAAAATAAATTAATAATAACACCCCAGAATTAACAATTGTTGAGAAGAAAGACAAAAAAATCTGGATGGTATATGCTGCAACAACAAAAGACAGCAGAAGAGAAGAGAAAGGACTAGAGAAAATCACAAAATACAAATATTTGCAAATAGAATGACTGTGAGAAAAAAAGCAAAGATAGTACTAATAGCAATAGGCACCTTGGGTGCAATCCCACAATATCTGGAGCACCACTTGAACACCATTGGCATTGACAAAATTCCCATCAGTCAATTACAAAAGGCAATTTTACTTGGAACAGCTTACATCCTGGGACAATACCTTTAATATTATTAAAAAACAACATCTGCCTATCCCAATTCCTTGGGAAGGGCTCAACAGGTGGCCAATGATGCCAAATCCAATCTAAACATCTAGCTTGCTGTGTGACCATCATCATCACAACAACAACAACAACAACGATGATGCAAAATGAGTTGCAACATTAAATCCCACGTAAATGACAAATAAAAGTGAAGAGATAAAACTAATTCTTGGAAAATTAAATTAATTTGATGGCGCTGAAAAGACAATCAGGGAGGATAAGTCAGGAAACTTTCCTTGGAGATGTACCAGATTTAATTATAAAAAAAACCAATAAAGGCAGGATAAAAATAAAATAAATAAATAAAATTCCACAAGAGAGAGGTCTATACTAAAAGGAACTTTTCATTGCTAGCACCTGTTCAACCTCACCTACAAAGGTATTTGAAAAAGCGCCTTCATGTGATCTAGTCACAGCAATAAATGGGAAGAAAGGAATCCTTCAAGCTCTAAAGGGCACTGAGGATCAAAGCAGCCCTCTGATTACCCCAAGAAAGCTATCTGCAGTGACTTTCTGCAGCATCACACACAGTATTTCTTCCAAGTAGAAATTACCAGGGCATGCATTTTTGAAGCAAACTACGGTATGCCTGTTTACCTAGGAATCATAGACCTGTCAAAGGTACTAAAAAGTGACTCAATCCTCAGAAGTCATTTAAGATCAATGAGCAAGCATCCCACCAAAGAACAACTTGATTCTTTAGGATTTGTGTGTGCATGTGCATGTGCATGCATGCATGCACGCACTGTCAAGTCAGTTTTGACTCCTGGCAATCACCTAGCAGTTTTCTTGGCAATATTTTTCAGAAGTGGTTTGCTACTGCATCCTGGCTCTCTTGGGGAAGTTATGAAAGCAAAAGCCTATATATACATGTACAAAACTCATTCCAATTCATAGAGATCATAAGTAAACTAAACATACAGCCCTGTGACCTACTTGTTAGCTTCGATGTCATATCCCTCTTCACCCAAGTGCCAATCAAAGAAGCCTTGACAGCTATCCTAAATAAATACAACCCCCCAAAAACACATCCTAGATCTGACCAACCACTGCCTATCAAACACATACTTCAACTACAATGGACAAAGATACAAACAAATGGAAGGAGCACCCATGGGATCACCCCTTTCACCTGTCATTGCAAACCTCTACATGGAACACTTTGAAACCCTCGCTCTAGAAAAATCCAACCACAAACCCAAACTCTGGCTCAGATACGTAGATGACACCTTTGTAATCTGGCCACACGACAAAGAAAAACTGGATGACTTCCTCACACACCTCAATAGCCTACACCCCAAACTACAATTCACCATGGAAACAGAAGCTAACAATCAACTTCCCTTCCTTGATGTCTTAGTCTACAAGAAATCCAACGGCTCCCTAGGACACACTATCTACCATAAAAAAATACACACAAACCGCTACCTGAACGCACTCTCACACCACCACCCAGCACAGATCAACTCCGTAGCCAAGACACTCATCTCCAGAACAAAACACCTAGCTGACGAACAACACCTAAAAACTGAACTACACTCTCACTAATGTACTAACAGCCAACGGATTCCAAAGAAACATGATTACCAACTTAATCCGAAGAGAGACACCCACAAAAACCCAAGACAGAGAACAAGAAAATGGCAAAGCCCTCCTCCCATACTTAAAAGGGACCACAGACAGAATCCTCCAAAAACACATCAAAACAGCATTCTACACAGACAGAAAAATATCCACCATCCTAAGAAACTCCAAAGACATAATTGGGTTAGAAAACCAAGGAGTATACGAAATCCCATGCCCCACCTGCCCCACCACATACATCGGACAGACCAACAGAAGAATAAGTGCATGCATTGAAGAGCACAGGAACTCACTCAGAAAGGGAGAACAGACTTCATCCCTGTTCCAACACTTTAAAGCCACGGGACATGAAATTGATTTTTAAAAAACCAGAACTATCGCCAAAATTGAACATTTTAACAACAGAATAATCAGAGAAGCCATCGAGATAGAAAAACACCCCCACAGCATGAACAAACGAGATGATACCTCTCGCTTACCAGCTATTTGGAAACCCGCCTTGATTGACAGACGAGTCCCAGCCACCAAGAATGATACCAGACCCAAACTCATGATAATATCACATGACATCACCACCACACAACCATTCAAAAAGCAAATCCGAACCCACAACGATAACGACACACAACCACAAAACAGAAACCTAAGAACACAACCAAGCCTCCACCCACAGAACACACCCCCTCTGGCAGTTTAAAAAAGAAGAAAAAACAGCCACTACCACACACTTCTTCCAGAAGAACGAAGCTGAAGCCACCAGCCTGAGGATGACGGATGAGATTTCGTCGAAACGTTGCCCTGATACCTCCAATTCTACGTGGGGAAAACCCCGAATGATCTACATACATACATACATACATACATACATACATATATATATATATATATATATATATATATATATATATATGTTGGTCATTCGCGTTTTTTTTCCAACATAGAATTGAAGGTATCAGAGCAACGTTTCGACGAAATTTCATCCGTCATCCTCAGGCTGGTGGCTTCAGCTTCGTTCTTCTGGGAGAAGTGTGTGGTAGTGGCTGTTTGTTCCTCTTTTTTAAACTGCCGGAGGGGGTGTGTTCTGTGGGTGGAGGTGTGCTCTGATTGGGTGGGGGGTTAGCTGTGTTCTGATTGGGTGGGGGTGTGTTTTGAATGGGGGCTGTGTTCTGATTGGGATGTTTATATATATACATATATGTATTTATATATGTATATATATAAACATTTTTTCAGGTATTTAACATTTGTTATATCAGTAATGCTGTAGGTATTATATATCACCATACATAAATACATACAGGTAAGTTTGGGTGCTGCTCATCCATTTCCCCTTTCACTGTATCCACCCTCTTTCTCTCTCTTCCCTACTTTCTTTCTCCCTTTCTCCTTTCTTTCCTTCTTCCCTCTTCTTCCTCTCCTCTCCTCTTTCCCTCACCACTCCGCTCCCGTTTCTCCCCACTTCTCCTCCTCTTTCCCTCCAACCTTCCTACCTCCTTCTTCCAAAATATATTGACATCAGAGAATCCAATGAAAATTGTTAACTGTTCTCTGTTAACTCCTGACTGTTCTCCCAGAGCTGATCAGATTGTCCTTTTGTCCCTCCTGAAAGCATTCCCCTCTCCTTTTAAAGTAAAACCTGAGTAATTACTGCTTAGACATCCCTTTTATTGCACCCAGAGCCAAGCTTATAGTATTTTTCTGAATAGTTTAAATATTCAGTTTGAAATGCACAAAGGAAAAGGGTTAAGTATTTGGAAATCTTTGTTGTTGTTTTTTAAATTCTAGGAATGGTTCAAGAAAAACAGAGAAAAACACTGCAAGAGTTACCCATAACAATGAAAATGCAAAAGACCTTTTACCCTTTAAGTCTGCAAGATGCACCTGATGACAAGGAAGAAGATTTTGGGGAATGGAACATGGAGCTGTCAGGGGAAACGTTACAATTTGGGAGACAAAAGATGAGGGGAGAAATTGAGGGAGAAGGAAGGTGGAATTGCTCAGGAACATAAATGGGTGGAATTCCCCCCTAAAAATACCCTACCTCACACCAAGCAATTTTCATAAAAATAGAAAGAAAATTCCTGGGTGATTTAATTGCCTTGAATTGGAAAGCTACTTGGCAAAGAAAGAAAGCGAGAGTTAGAGTTTTTAAAAAAATAGAAGATTTGTCCTATTAGAGGGGGTTAATACTTATTTGAATATGATTAAAAGAATGGATGATCCTTAGATATACTTTTGCAAAGAATGATATGATTTAGAATTAAATAGCATTTTTTTCTTCTTTTGATATGGGAAATAGGAAAATAAGAGGATTGGTATAAATAAATTTTTTAGCTATATAAATATAATTAATATTGAGAAAATCATAACTGACAAAGATACTTTAAATATTGATGGAAAATCAAACTTTAACAAGAGCACGGAAAACAGGCTATTGATTTATGAATTGATATCATTATTTGTATAATAGTAATAAAATATGATGAAGATGTTTATATTTAACCCTGTATACATCAATAGTATCAAGAGTTGTAATTGTGTAATGAGGGAAAAATGGAAAAAATATGAGGAAGAAAGGAGGATCAGGGAAAAAATACTGGATTGTGCAGTACTGGATAGATTTACATTGAAGAAGTTAATGTTAAATATGTGAACCCAGACAACATGTTTACTAAGCTCTAAAGATTGTAATTCTTAAAAATTAATAAAACTTTAAAAAGAAAAGAGAAGCAGAACTAAGGTGACTCGTTTGTATAATTTTGTTCACTGTCTTGTTGGTGGCTTTAAGTAAATATGAATCTCAATTTATATAAAATATTAGCGAACACAATAGCCAAATATTAGTAGTTTTAAGCACCAAGCAGTTTGTTCAGATTAACAATCTGGATACTTAAAGAAGAGGAGGAAGGGATACATGAAGAATGGGCAAAGTCTAAGATGTGATGGGCATTCAGTCCACGTATTATATGCTATAACATTAATGAGATGATATGCAAGAAAACATCCTCTTCAAGGACCAACACAGGCCACATAGGAACCATGATAAAAGTGGCTCCATAAACTAAACAGCATCCTATGCAATCCATTTGTTATCCATTAAAAAAATGAAATTATCTGAATCATCCCACTTGAAGAAAGGCTGTATTAAAGCAATGGCTCATCCAAAGGAGCTTGAGGGAATAGGGACATCTAGCTTGTTGGGTTTTAGCGTTCTTGCCCACGGCAGTGTAAGGAGTTCCCAATCATTTGGTGAACATTTATAGTGTGGCTTTACCAAAGTGCAAAATCCATCCTCACACTTCTGAAAATACATCAATAAGCATCATTATTTTTCTTAATAGGAGAGAAATATGCCACATTAACATAATAAACTACATTTATTCTAAAGCACCTAAGATTGATCTAAACCAGTATGAATTCATGACATAATTTTTCTGTTCTTTAAATAATTATTTTAATCAGATGCTGTTACCCCCCCCCCCCCGTGTGTGTGTGATCATTTCAAAAGGATCGTTGGATTTTAATAATTTATGTTTAAAATTCACTACCACCACCATAGGAAAAATGACAACAATTCACTCATGCTTTATTTCTGGATACAGCACATCCACTTTTTATTTAAAAAATAACCCCAACGATCTGTCATTCTGAAAAGTGTAGGATGACAGTTTACTTGTGAATAATAATAAAGCACAAAATTTGCCCGAATAAAGAAACAGGCCTTATGGGGTATAAGGAAAATATAATTAAGAGGGCATAGAACGTGTTAGAATGTAGTCTAAATGAACAGAGCTGAGAGAATACTACATTCTAAATAGTGTTATTTTTAATTACAGGAATAGATCATCAGTTTAAAAAAACAGCCAATGTCTGCCTATTTAAATGAGACATACAATGTTGAAAGGAAAATGGATAGAAAACAAATACAGAGTAATGGGACGGGAGGGGGGAATCCAATTTCTAACCACAATCACATTAAATGTACCCAGCTAAATCAACACATCCCTGGCACCACAGAGTTTTTACAGTTCTGCTTGTAGCATTAAATGTGGAACTCCTCACCCAAGACATTTTATTGTGTTCTAAAGATAAAAAGCAGCAACTCTTGAATTGCTCCCTGCCAGATGCTGTGAACAACTGTAATAAGACTTTGTGAGCGCTATCTATCCTTCATGAGGTTTGGAAGGCAACAGTTGTTTCTGATCTGAAGAATGTGAGAAACATGTTTGAACTAGGAGTAATTAATTTCATGACAGCATTTGTGTAACTCTGGGTATATTAGATGCTCACCTCTTCTCCCTTATCAAGGTGTGTTAGAAATGTATCTGTAATATAAATTCTTCTATAATGGACACTGATACTACTTAATGTAAACATTCCTTATATAGTCCTCTTCTATCCCAGTGTAAACCATCTTCACTGCTCACTTTATGTAAAAGGACAAATGGGACTAAGTAAGGGCAGAAACTGATTTTTTTAAATAAGAATTTGTTAGGGTAATCTGTTACTAATTCATTAGTAATAAATAAATAAATTAGAATAAAGGAATAGATAAAGTAAGGATAAGAAGAGTATTGTCATGTTTAAACTTTGGTGTTGGACAAGACTCCTTGAGAATACCCCAGGCAGCTAAGAATACAAGCCATGGATTATTGAACAAATAACCCAGAGTTTGCACAAATGACCAGGCTCAAATTATCCTACTTTGGACACGTTATGTGAAGACCCACAGCTCTCTGGAAAAGGCTCTGATGCTGGCAAAGAAAGAGAGGAATAGGACAATCAGCAGAAAAGGGGATGGACAATTATAGTGGCACCACTGGAAGTCCAGGTTAGGGAAAGATCGTAATGGAGAAAATTTATCTTTGTGGTTGCTAGGAGTCGCAAACACCTTGAAGGCAAATAATCAATCAAAATAGGATACAGCAAACGTCTTCCAATTTTGCTTGTTCAACTGAATTCAGCCTCTCTCTAAGTTCCTCCTTCGCCTACAATGCAGGAAAGTCAAGCTTTAACAACACGGCCCCTGGGTGAACACCCACATTAGGTCAAAATCTCAAACTGCATGCAGGCTGAAACACCTGGCATGCTTTTCTTCTTCACAAAAGCAGCAGCTCTAAGATTATTCCAGCTATTGGTAATGTCATGGGACATATCCATATATTTAGGCAACACACAGTAATTTGCTGCTATCTTTTCCAGCTGTTTTATTTTTCCTTCAAATTGCCAATCTAGCTTGTTTGGTTTTTTTTTTGTTGTTGTTGTTGAATGGTCTCCCATTCTAGTACAAACCAAGTCCAGTCTTGCTTAGCTTTCCAAGATCAGGTTGTCTAAATGTCATTGCATAGCAGTGCAGTGGCTAGTTATTTATTTCTTGTTCCATTCATCTCTTTTTACCCTACGGGGTTCCAGATTATCTAACCAGAGTATCTTTTAGGGGCATGGAATGCAGCTCTGTTTAAAATCATTCCTTTTCAGTGGGCCCTTTTTTTTCCAGATAAGAAGGTTAAGAGCTGCCGTGTAATTGTCTTTTTCCACTTATGTTGCTTTAATTGTTTGTTAATTATTTCACAAAGCACCCAAATCAGAAAACTGGAGTGGCATATATTATAAATAAACGAACAAATACACCGAGGATAGCACTAAAGGTAAAGGTTCCCCCGCACATGCGTGCTAGTCATTTCCAACTCTAGGGCCCGGTGCTCATCTCCGTTTCAAAGCCGAAGAGCCAGTGCTTGTCCGAGGACGACTCCGTGGTCATGTGGCCAGCATGACTAGACGCCAAAGGCGCACGGAACGCTGTTACCTTCCCACCGTAGTGGTCCCTATTTTTCTACTTGCATTTTCACATGCTTTCGAACTGCTAGGTTGGCAGAAGCTGGGACGAGTAACAGGCACTCACTCTGTTACGCGACACTCAGGATTCGACCCGCCAAACTGCCGACCTTCTGATCGACAGGCTCAGCGTCCTAACCCACTGAGCCACCGCGTCCCTGAGGATAGCACTAGCCCTTCCCAATTTTACCATTTAGATGATACATGTAGTGACGATTGTACATCAGCAGTAGGTTGGACATATGATCATCCTCACAATTAAATTGCAGCTGATTCATCTGAGATTCTTAGATTTGAATGGCTGAAAGAATGTGGAGGAGCAATGCAAAGAAAGATCTCTGGAAACTGTGGAGTACTGCAATCACTTGATATTAAACCAGAGAGGTCTGGACCTGTAAGCACCTTGTTTTACATCTCAAAAATCCAGAAAGGAGCTGCAGCAGGGTCAGTTCTTTCCCTTTCAATGTATTTTTATTTGGACTGGGGTGAGTATAAATGTAACACAGAAAGAAACAGCAAATTTCTCTATATATTTATTCAGGCATAAGCTCTGTTATATTAACTATGTGTTAACTGTCATATTAAGCTCTAATTATATGCACACACTAACACAGAGAGACATTGGATTGCACTTTATTTAATATTTCTGAGAAAATAAGGCTGGGATATACTCAGAAAATGAATAAGGTATAAATGGACAGGGCAGAGGAGAAAAACGGCATACTCTAACAGTTTAATAAATTAATGTATGAATAAATAAAAATAGATGCTTCAAGAAGGTGCAGAAAAGTAGTATGAAAGCCTTAAAAGATTCAACCATACTCTTACTTGATACCATTACACTTCAAATTATATGGCTTGGGTCCAGGATATCTGAGGGAACACCTGCTGCCGGCATCAAGTTCCCTTCGTCCTGTGCGCTCCCACAGGGAGGGCCTTCTCAGGGTGCCGCCGGCAAAGGATTGCCGGCGGGCAACACCCAGGGGGAGGGCCTTCTCTGAGGGCGCACCTGCCCTTTGGAACCAGTTACCCGTAGAGCTCAGGACTGCCCCAGATTTTCGTTCGTTCTGCCGGGACCTGAAGACCTGGCTCTTTGAGCTTTCCGGCCAGGACTGAGAACTTTTAATTTTAAACCTATTGTAATTGGGTTTTTTAATTAGAGTTAAGGGTTTTAGATTTTAATCAAGGATAATTTAATTTATTTTAATTTGTTATTAACTTTTGTATTGTTATATTGTTTTAATCGCCTTGTGAACCACCCTGGGTCCTACGGGAGAAGGGCGGTATATAAGTCTAAATAATAAATAAAATAAATAAATAATAATAAATTACAGACAAATAAACACCCTGACATCAAACAAGGAAAAGAAAAAAGAAAAAGAAAAGCCAGGAACTTTACAAATACAAACAAAGACAAAGTGTTATGAATGCACTTTATGTGAAGTTTTATCCATTTTTCATTTAGCTTTTTTCTAATCATGTTACAGTCAGCTGGTACAAATGGTTTTGTCACAACATTTGGAGGTGGTGGAGTTAACAAATTAAGGTGATAAAATGAGTAGGTACAGGCAAAAAAAAAAAAAAACCACAGCCAAAGAGGTGTCCCTAAATTAGAAGGCTGGATCTCGAGTGTATGTCTCTGATCTTCTCTAGCTCCCTTCCCTCTGGAGTTAAGAGTGTTACAAAGGTTATTTTCAGCTATACCGATTTTCAGAGAATCCCCAAAGCCCCAAATTAACTATTTTCGTAACTATGCCTCATCGCCACTCCACACTTAATTAAACCGAAGAAAACAGAGGCTTCTTATGATATTTGGTAGCCAAGGAATGGTCCTCCTCTCCGTGCACTGCAACCTGGCTAGTAAGAAGGATTGTCCTGTTATTGCAGGATTGTTTGCTTGTTTTGTGTCTGATCACTTTACATCACCCCTGACCTTACTGGTGTCTCAGGCTGCCCCCCACTCCCACCACCTAAGCCTGAAGGGTTCATGAGGCTGGAGTGAAGGGGATGCAGCAGGTGAAAATTAATGGTACCAATTTGCTATACAGCAAGGGTCCCCAACCGCCAGTACCGAGCTGCAGTATGCCAGCAAATGGTCCGCACAAACAAGCAAAGCCCCATCCGCAGGATGCAGGCAGCACACAAAATCACACACCCTCTGGTCCGTGGAAAAACCTCTCTCCACGGAACCGGTCCCTGGTGCCCAAAAGGTTGGGGACCTCTGCTATACAGGACAAGAAGTGACAGGAAGTGAGGAGTTCGAAGTCCATGGTTTCAGTTCTGAGTGTACACAGAACAGATGTATGATGGTGATGGGGCAGGCAGAACATCTGGAAGCTGGAAATTTGGTCCATTTCCCAAGTCTGAATTTCTTAAGTAATGATGAACTTAAATCTCTGCAAGAATTTGTAGGAACTGTTTCTGATTTAGAATCATGGAATCATAGGGCGGGAAGGGACCTTGGGGGTCTTCTAGTCCAGACATGTCAAACACAAGGCCCGGGGGCCGGATCTGGCCTGCAAAGTGGTTTCATGTGGCCCGCAAAGCCATCCTGGAAACAGTGAGGGAATAGCCCCCTCTGCCTTGGCCCTGGCCCTGAGACCCTCCTTCTGCCAGAGACCCTCAGATCTGTCCCACTCCTGCCCAGGCCCCCATAGGCACCCTTGATGCAAACAATGTAGAGCTGGCCATGCCCACCCAGTAGGCCATACGCACTCTAGCCACGCCCACTCAGTAGGCCACGCCCACCCTGGCCCTACCCACCCAGCCCACTGAGGGCAAACACAATGCTGATGCTGCCCTCAATGAAATTGAGTTTGAAACCCTGTTCTAGTCCAATCCCCTGCCCATAGCAGAATTTAGAGAAAGTTTGATTTTAAGGCACTTTCAGGTTTTTATTTTTATTTTATTTTTTTGCAACAGCAGGTGCCATGGAAATTGACAGTGCTGGACAGGAATTACAGACAAAGTTTGGGACTGTTTGTTAATTGGGACTGCCAATTCTATCACTTAAGTGACATGGTCATGAAGCATGACATCAGGTGACCATGCCAACTTCTGACAGCACTTCCAGTTGC